>NC_053389.1:376127361-376498978 GCF_905171765.1 Bufo bufo
CAGTGCGAGGCCTGCTCTCCCAGTGTCATCTAGAGTCGTGTCTTAACCAGCAACCCAGCGGTTCTTGATTGGTTAACTCGGTCATCCACGTCATCCCAAGTGATATCAGACACCCCCAGCCAACAGTCGGTGGGTTCGTCAGACACAACCCTTAGTTGCCATAGCCCGGGGGCAGGCCCTGTGCCCTCACCTGTCCTCAACCTGCCTCTGTCCTTTTCTGTTCCCTCACAGCGAGAAGTACTATATGCTGTGAGCTCAGTTCCACTTTTCAGCGAGGAAGAGCTACTAGAGGAAAGTCAGCAGCTCCTGCCCAGCCAAGATCTGGAGGAGACATCCGCCACTTCCAACGCTAGGTGGGCAAGTAGTGATAAGGAGACTGGCGCAGGAGCTTGTGTTGCTAGCGGTCAGGCTCCTGACCCAGAGACCGTTGAGGAGGACATCAGTGACGTGCAAACACTACTTGATCATGATGAAGCCGATCGCACTTGGGAGCCGGGTGCAGAAGGGGCTGGTAGCATGGCTGGGAGTCAGCAGGGTGGCAGCAGTTGCAGGTCAGGACCAAACGTGACTGGGGTAGACCAACTGCTTCACAGCAGCCTACCTACCTGGGAAGTAGTGGTGCAGGGGTTCACGGAGGAAGCGGCGGTAGCAGTCAGTCAGTGCGGATTGTTGGGGGGAAAATCACCTACTCGGTGGTGTGGCAGTTTGTTTATTAAGCTGGCAGAGGAGGTTAACGTGGCCACATGTAGAATATGTGGGCAGAAGGTGAAGCGTGGCCAGGGTGCCAATGTTGGCACTACGGCCCTGCCGACGTGTGGGGCTGCAACTACGGTCAGGGACAGTAAATGTCCTTTACAGCCCACTGGGTGAATTTGGTTCCTGCACAGCCACACCAGCAACTTGGCCAGGTCACGAGAAAGGCCATCAATGATTTCTTGATGATGCAAACGGATAGGAGTACTCCCCTGTGGAACTTCGATGTCAGCCAGTGGCAGTTCATGCGTGACACCTGTCGTTTGCTCAGGCCCTTTGAGGATGCCACGTTATTTGTTAGTCGCCAGGACTACAGGCTGAATGACATCATTCCACTGCTTCATGTCCTGGAACAGATGCTGGTAACAATGGTCAGGGGACTGGAGACATGGCGCCTAGATCTCACACCCACATGAGCCCTGTGGGGGCTCAACTGGAAGAGGAGGGGGAGGAGGACATTGGAGCACAGGCAATGTGTAGCCAAATAGGTGTTTTTTCTACTCAGGTGACAGGAGAGCAGGAGCAGCCAGAGGAGCTCCAGGACGATGAGGAAGACGAGAGAGAGGACCCAGACACACCGTGGCACTATGCAGTAGAGATGGAGGCAGGGAGTCCCTCTGAGTCACTTGCGCAAATGGCCCGATGCATGCTCACTTGTTTGCGTAGTGACAGTCGAATTGTCACCATTCGGCAGAGGGATCGACCTTGTTGGACCCTCGCTACCGGTCCAGAATGGGGGGCCTTTTCTAAACTTACTGAGAGGGAGGACAAACTAAACAACTAAAGAGACATCCTATCTAGTCAGTTGGCCGCTGCCTATCTGCGCCATCATTTATCCTCTCGCAAGTCTTACCCGGGGGGGGCTTCTATGCTCACGTTCCACTGCCATGGCTGCTGGGGAGGGGTGGGGTCACAGGAGCAGTACCAGCTCAATCACCAGCAGCCTGAGTCTACAGTCGCTGATGAGTAGCTTTCTTCACCTGCATAGTGAAGAAACTACTCACCAGCAGCAGCAGGTAGACCTGGAGCAGGACCTGAACCAGCAGGTGGTGGCATACTTGAACAGCACCCTGCCAGCCCACATTGAAGATACGCTGGACTACTGGGCAGCTAAACTGGATTTGTGGCCGCAACTTGTAGAGTTTGCCCTGGAAAAGCTCTCCTGCTGGGCCAGTAGTGTGGCATCAGAGCGGGTGTTTAGTGCGGCGGGGGCCATAGTTACCCCAAGGAGAACTCGCCTGTCCACCCAAAATGTGGAGAGACTGACCTTTGTCAAGATGAATCAGGTGTGGATCAGCCAGGATTTCCAACCACCAATTTCTGATGCATCAGACTAGATCAGGCATCCTTAAACTGCGGCCCTCCAGCTGTTGTAAAACTACAACTCCCACAATGCCCTGCTGTAGGCTGATACCTGTAGGCTGTTGGGGCATGCTGGGAGTTGTAGTTTTGCAACAGCTGGAGGGCCGCAGTTTGAGAATGCCTGGACTAGCTCTTTCCTATGTCAGCGAAGTATTAAACAACTTTTCCTTTACTCTTTATTCACTTTATGAGATAAAGAATTTACATGTAATGAAGTTGGGAGAATCTTACTCTTCCTTTCCATTAGGCTGACTTAAAAAATCACCTCGTAGCGCAGTTCTGCGACCTCTGACCTTTTCACTGACATCTACCTAGATTTAGGAATGCTCCTTCCCCCCTCCCATCTTTAAGATGGTGGGCAACATTTTGGGACATACAGCATCTGCAGGAAAACTGATTGTATACATGACCCAGCTCTGTGACCTCTGGGAGTATACTGTGGTCTGCTGTTACCGCAAACTACTCCTCACCTCTCCCTTAGGAGACTTTTTAAGGCAACTAGGGTTAGTTAACAGAGCTATTTAAATACAGTTTTGCGCTTTTCACTACTAAAACAAATTCACAGGTTCTAGATACTCTGCTTAAAAAAAATTCACAAACAAATAATCTAAAAAAATCTGAAACTATTAATCAGAGTGAGATAAAAAAAACAATTCCCCCCTTAGGGGATTATCATATCTGCGGCAATTGCAAATTGTACATTAGGATCCTATAAGAAAGCATGGTTACGTCAGCATCACTAACCTGTTTAAAACTGTGCTTTTATAGATTCTATTTATCAATAACATCGGATCAGACTTTATGTATAAAGTTCCTCTATTATCCTATAACGCCCTGAGCTACTAAACTCAACCTCCCTGTATATGGGGGTAAATCTCCAACTATGGGAGTTAATTTGCCAGGAATTAATAGGAAGGTTCCTGAGTCAAACAAAGGACTAGAACCGGACCCTGTACCACCTAGGCTAATGAGACCTACATCTGTTCCCTATCTTGGGACAATTTACTATTAATTTCTGGCGATACAAAACATCAATTGTGTTTAGAATAGACAAACAACTCCTGAGTTGATTTACATGTCATGCACTGGTTGCATCCGTGTAATAACACTTTACTGCAACAACTCATCTGCGGTTCTGGTATGGGCTTAACCCCTTCAGTACCAGGACATTCATAATGACTATGTATAGACCACGCCCTTCTAAGGGTTGTAAACGTGATCTGGCTGTAGCATTCTAACTCCAGCAACAATATACACGACAATTTATCATTAATATGTCATCTCATCAATCAAATCCCAGCGGTGCCTCCATTTATGTCGGGGGGTAATAATTAAATTAAGAATTATTAATTATGGTCATAAAAATAATTAACCATAAAAAAATTACATTTATAAAATTTTATCATAAATTATTAAAATCATGACCTGGTGAATTGTAGACAACCTAATTGATACAATTCACATCTGAGTCCGACTATTTCCTCAGATAAATAAGTTCTTTTTGACGTGAGATGACGTTAATGATAAAATGTAGTTCTGCATTATATAATAATACACAGGTATTATAAAAATATGCAGATTTATTGGTTACAAGATTATAAACATATATAAGTAAATAAACACAATGATACATGCAAATGAATATATATAGCGTTAATATAAAGCATTACAAGCTTAACAATACATGTGAGTGGAAATAACTTGTCACATTATAACCAAGCTATTATTAGGTTAGGATATCAAAGTAGGAACATAAGTTATATACATCACTTCTGTTCAGAGAAAACCTCATGATATCAAGATGGGCATGTCTAATCCTAGATATCAATATAGAATGCTAAATACATTCCACCCCCCCCCCCCCCTAACTAACTACACATCACATGACTTCAAGATGGGCAAATCCATTCAAGGCTATAACTTAGAAGAGACAACTGTATCCTTCCGCCCCATCCTGGACTATTTTCACACATATAACTTTGGTAAGACTATTAAGACAAATAACAGGGATCTAGGATTTTGCTAGACCATATCTTAAATGGGAAGGATTTGAAACAAGTCTTTCCTGTGGGAATCCATCACTTAGCTTGGCGAAGAATGTTCTATCAATATATATATATATATATATATATATATATATATATATATGCAATTATTTAATGCTTTGCTAGATTATGAGTCTAGATTCTTCTGCAGGTAGAATGAAGCCTCAGAATATCCTAAGACTACATCTCAATATGGAGATGATCAATTAATTTAATTATTTATTTATTCGCCAATCTAGATGGTATAATTTCACCCACACTATCAAATTAGTCTTAATAAAATGAAATTTCATTTTCTGTGTCTCTTACCAAGTCCTAGTAGGAATCTCACTTCTGCTCCTAGGAAAGCTGGGTGGTCCATCATAGCGCATCTCATCATGGCTTTCATTTTGATAGACCCCTCTAGAGAGCTCCACTTCTCTTCTCTCTCTCTCTCTCTCTCTCTCTCTTTCTCCTTTTCTTTTTTTCTCCTCTCCTTCCTCCTCTCTACCTCCTGTGTATGGCTTATGATCACAAAACTTATCAGTTAGACACACCTTCCTAGTTTGGAACTTTCCAATCATTGTCGGATGGGCGTAACCATTGATAAAATGTGACATCATAACCTTACCCAGAGTGCACTTTTGCTACTGTTGTATTGTCACCTACTGATACATAGGTGGCACTGCTGTATAAGCTATCGGCATCATAGTATAAAGGGTTAACTTATGTAAGTCTGCATATACATTTTGACCTTAGAAGCTTTAATTCAAAGCCATAGGGATTAATTCTGACACTTGTAGCAATTAGAGACAGACCTCTAGGCGTCTCTCTGAACGTTTCTCACACTGTTAATTTATGAACTCATAAATAGTTTGAATGGCCTTGTTTTCTCACAGAGATATCAGTACCTCCTCTGTCATACCAAAGATGTGATTAATTGTTACAAAACACACATCTTCAGACACTCTTTTAGATACAGATATTCTCCTAATGAGAAATATATACAATATACTGGATACATGTTGTCTTCGTAACATATAACAATATAATATAAACAAATATATATATGTTCTACTGATTGTCTTATGCTAAGGACTAACTAAGGCTCATTAAATGGATACATGAATATTATATATTTTGCTTCATTAATAAATGCCTAATTGTATAGGTAATGATCACCAGTTGCATAGAGCTTATCTTTATCTCCCGTCATAAATTTAAAAGTAGACAAGGAGGCCTCTTCTCAGACTGGTACATTCATTAGAAAAATAACACTGAAGAGTATAAACCTTTGTGTGACCTTAATTTGGCCTACTCAAGACATACAACTATAACTGTATAACTGTAACTATAGTCGAGCATGGCTCTTAAAGGCAATGAACATCCATCTTGACTAGAATAAATTGGATATCAATGCATTTACCTATGAAAAGGCACAACAGAGTGAAGGTGTATGCTCTACAGACAGGATCCGTTTTTTGTGGGTTATTGTTCTGACGGATCAGAGGAAGGGCAAATTAATCAGTGACCTCAACACAAAATTACTGCTGACACCCTCTCCACTCTGTGTGGGGGGGCTCTACTTGTATACGCGTTTTATAGAACAGGTTTTGTAAACATCTATGTGGAATCAGCTGGCGACAGTGTAAAAGGAGTGCACTTCTTCTTGATGCTAACATCGACCTGTAAGGCTGAGTTCATACTTGAGTTATTTGGTGAGTTTTGGCCCCGTGACTGCCCTAATAAGTGAAGTGTGCAGTGATTCTAAGAGCGACACCTGTCATCTGTATGTCATACGGACTCAGTATTATTCAACTACCAAAGCAGACTCCCTATGCATGTTACTACAAGGCACAGTGCTTTACACCACTATAAATGCTCTTTGCAGCCAGGAACTAGCCGTTTTTAAATTAATTTGCCGCAAATATATTCAGAGCGAGCCAAATTTTTCCCAAAAAAATTTGTCGAACTGTGGAATCGTTTTTTTTTTTTCAATTAGCTCATCTCTAGTGTCCATCTTCCTTACTTAGTTCTCAGGCCTGATTCCCTTTTCCCCCCTTCCCTCTTGCTCGGTGTGGTGTTTCCCTCCCACATCGAAGCGTGACATTATAAACCGCCAAAACTGTCTTTTTTTTTTGTTTTTTTGGTTGTGTGTAGCCATGGATCCAATTGATGCACTGGCAGGTCAGCTGCAAGGGCTGTCTTTGGGGGTACATCTTGCAGATGCAGAGACCACAGGCTGCTGGTCCTAGTGGTGGTGGTTACCAGGCCTGTCTTGAACCTAAAGTTGCCCTCCCGGACAGATTGTCTGGGGGACATGATAATTTCATTTTGTTAGGGAGGCGTGCAAACTGTATTTTAGGCTATGTACACACTCATCTGGGGATGAAAAACAGTGAGTCGGTGTGGTTATTTCCTTGCTTAAAGGGGATGCGCAGTCATGGGCTTTTTCTCTGTTGACCGGATCGCAGTCTCTCTGGTCGGTAGATGAATTTTTTTCTGAAGCTCTCGGTCTTATCTATGATGATCAGACCTCTCTAGCCGATACCAAGCTGCCCGGCCTTTGTCAGGGTGATCGTTCCGCTGAGATTAATTGCTTATGGATACGGAGTGGAACAATCCTGCCCTCCGTAGCCAGTTTTGTCAGGGGTTATCGGAGCGGCTGAAGGATGCCTTGGCTTTTCATTAAACCCCAGTGTCTCGGGAGGCTGCTATGTCTCTGGCTATACGCATGGATAGATGCCTGAGAGAGAGATCAAGGGGCCCCCACTCTCAGGACTTACTATCACATGAGGGGGAGCTACTCCTGGATCCGCTTTTAAGCATACTGGTAATAGGAAGGGAGTATGCTTTTTCTGCAGACAAAAGAGACATTTTATCAGAGTATGTCCATGCATTCAACGCCAAAAAGAGGGACATTTAATTCCCATCTGACTCTTAGAGGGGTGAGAGGAGAGTCAGAAAAGGTGCATGTCTTTTACTGGTAGTACCCGATTTGTCCTGGCTGCTGAGGTGGTGCTAGAGTCAAAAACTGTGGGGTTTGAGGAGTTTATCGACAGCAGGGCTGGGGTGAATCTGATTGATGCTCAGTTTGTCCATATGCACGGGTTGTCAGTTGAGTGCATTAGAAAAAAAAACATTTCTGTTTTTGCTATTGATTCTGTACCTCTAGCTCAGAAGTATTTATCTCGAGTGGTGCATGATATCAGATTAAGGGCTCTTTCACACTAGCGGATGCCATGCGGGTAATCTGCTGCGTTATAGAGTTTCAAGCCCCGCTCCAGATAGCAGAGACACTGAACATTAACATGATTGATAATGCTCCGTGCCTCTCTGTGACCGTTTTGCTCCAAAATCACAGTGACAACTTTTATCTCACTGTGATTCTGTAGTAAAAAGGTCACAGAGAGGCACAGAGCATTATCAATCATGTTAATGCTCTGTGTCTCTGTTTTCCGGAATGGGGCTTGGCACTCTTTAACGCAGCAGATTACCCGCACGGCATCCGCTCATGTGAAAGAGCCCTAAGAGTTAGTGACTTTTATCAAGAATTTCTCGTGTTTTGAGGGTCTCTCTGCACCGGTTATTCTGGGTTTACTGAGGTTAAGCAAGCTCAATCCAACTATCGATTGGCAAGCTAGACAGATTGGAGTATTGCATTGACAATTGTCTGAATACATATTTTTCTGTTTTAACTACTAGGACATTACCTTCTTTTATATCTGATTTTGCCGACGTTTTTCTGAGTGTGAATGTCAGGATTTACCTCCGCATCGGGAATATGATTGTCCTATCAATCTTATTCCTGGAGCTAAATTTCCAAAATCTACAATAGGCTGTATAACCTTTCAGAACCTGAAAGACTGGCCATAAGAGAGTATATTACCGATACTGAATAAAGGAATTTACCAGAAGTACCACCTGTGGGACTGACGTTTTTCCTAAGACACTACAAGGGATTCAGGCGAGGGAGGTTGAGTTTGTGGGTGTCTTGAGCTTTATCCCACAGACCACCTCCCTGGTGAAGTGAGTTGTTTATTCACAATTCCAGTTTTTACAATTTATACCATTCTTTTTATCATTGATATTATTATCATTATTTTAGGTGGGCACTTAAATTAAATTTTTTATTTTATGAATATATTTATACATATGCCTTTATCTGCTCTCTTGTATTGATTCTATTGACCATCAGTGGATGACGCCTTTCCCTGTGGCTGTTACCTTTTTTTCTTCCACTATTTATACTTATGTAGCATTGTTTTCTACACATACAGTCACTACTGGCAGCCTCCCACCACCTCTCTTTTTTCTTAGCGATTATCTCTCCTTCCTATTGGCGCCCTGCGGTTACTCTAAGATCTTTTGGATTTGCATCCAAACAGCTCTTTGATTAACACTATTTTTTCCCTTCTCCTCTGCACTTTATAGCGTTGCCGGGCCTACCTAATGCTAAAACACTCGCACAAGTGTTTGACAAAGGGTACCCTATCTGGGTATAGGTATATTAACAAAATCTACAAATAAGCTAAATAGGTTTAATACCAAGCTTGACCCAGATAAATTATTACATAACCATAAAATGTAACTTTTAATTTAGTCTGTTAAAAAGTCAATTGTGAACCAAACAAAAACGAGTATAAAAAAAACCCTGTTACCTGTGTTTGATGTCTGGTGTTAAGTTGCTACTAGCAGGGATGTGCACCCTCCCTGCTGAGTCACACAATTGCTTCTGACACTTCTCTGATCGCAAGTTACTGCACTGGCTCTATTATGGAGCTATAAAGCTACCTATTAATCATTGTGCTAAGACATGTATCACTCGTTGTATCGAAACTCCGATCACAGGCGAACAGATAGATTAAAACCTAAGAACTGGCCCCGACATATTTCACCAGCTAGACTGGCTTCCTCAGGGGTTTAGTAGTGTTGAGCGAACAGTTCGAGCATAGTTCGGGTCCGTACCGAATTTTGGGGTGTTCGTGACACGGACCCGAACCCGAACTTTTTCGTAAAAGTTCGGGTTCGGGTTCGTCGTTCGGCATGTATTTTGGCGCATTTTGAAAGGCTGCAAAGCAGCCAATCAACATGCATCATACTACTTGCCCTAAGATGCCATCGCAGCCATGCCTACTATTGGCAAGGCTGTGATTGGCCAAGTGCAGCATGTGACTCAGCCTCTTATAAGCTTGTGCGCACGTCGGGACGTGCTCACTCCCGATGTGAATAGAACAGGGTTAGACGCAGCTGATGCTAGGGCGAGAATAGGCAGGGATAATTGAATAACTACCCATACTAGAATCTGTCAAAGAAAGCGGTACTCACATATAACAGTCATTCCATCTGTAATCCATACAGTCAAAAGACTGAAAGTATTCCAGTGAGGGAATTTTTTTTATTTAAAAAAGGCCAAGTTAGTTTATCTGGCGTTCAATATACTAGATACAGTTAGGCCTGCGTTTCATACATCTGGAATTAGCAAACTAATGTGCTGGGGTTGGGAAAACATATATGTACCCATACTAGAATCTGTCAAAGAAAGCGGTACTCACATATAACAGTCATTCCATCTGTAATCCATACAGTCAAAAGACTGAAAGTATTCCAGTGAGGGAATTTTTTTTATTTAAAAAAGGCCAAGTTAGTTTATCTGGCGTTCAATATACTAGATACAGTTAGGCCTGCGTTTCATACATCTGGAATTAGCAAACTAATTTGCTGGGGTTGGGAAAACATATATGTACCCATACTAGAATCTGTCAAAGAAAGCGGTACTCACATATAACAGTCATTCCATCTGTAATCCATACAGTCAAAAGACTGAAAGTATTCCAGTGAGGGAATTTTTTTTATTTAAAAAAGGCCAAGTTAGTTTATCTGGCGTTCAATATACTAGATACAGTTAGGCCTGCGTTTCATACATCTGGAATTAGCAAACTAATGTGCTGGGGTTGGGAAAACATATATGTACCCATACTAGAATCTGTCAAAGAAAGCGGTACTCACATATAACAGTCATTCCATCTGTAATCCATACAGTCAAAAGACTGAAAGTATTCCAGTGAGGGAATTTTTTTTATTTAAAAAAGGCCAAGTTAGTTTATCTGGCGTTCAATATACTAGATACAGTTAGGCCTGCGTTTCATACATCTGGAATTAGCAAACTAATTTGCTGGGGTTGGGAAAACATATATGTACCCATACTAGAATCTGTCAAAGAAAGCGGTACTCACATATAACAGTCATTCCATCTGTAATCCATACAGTCAAAAGACTGAAAGTATTCCAGTGAGGGAATTTTTTTTATTTAAAAAAGGCCAAGTTAGTTTATCTGGCGTTCAATATACTAGATACAGTTAGGCCTGCGTTTCATACATCTGGAATTAGCAAACTAATTTGCTGGGGTTGGGAAAACATATATGTACCCATACTAGAATCTGTCAAAGAAAGCGGTACTCACATATAACAGTCATTCCATCTGTAATCCATACAGTCAAAAGACTGAAAGTATTCCAGTGAGGGAATTTTTTTTATTTAAAAAAGGCCAAGTTAGTTTATCTGGCGTTCAATATACTAGATACAGTTAGGCCTGCGTTTCATACATCTGGAATTAGCAAACTAATTTGCTGGGGTTGGGAAAACATATATGTACCCATACTAGAATCTGTCAAAGAAAGCGGTACTCACATATAACAGTCATTCCATCTGTAATCCATACAGTCAAAAGACTGAAAGTATTCCAGTGAGGGAATTTTTTTTATTTAAAAAAGGCCAAGTTAGTTTATCTGGCGTTCAATATACTAGATACAGTTAGGCCTGCGTTTCATACATCTGGAATTAGCAAACTAATTTGCTGGGGTTGGGAAAACATATATGTACCCATACTAGAATCTGTCAAAGAAAGCGGTACTCACATATAACAGTCATTCCATCTGTAATCCATACAGTCAAAAGACTGAAAGTATTCCAGTGAGGGGATTTTGCTTATAAAAAATAATATATTTCATTGTGGTGCGAGTTGAATCGCAACAATGAAGAAAAATACTATTAAGGGACGAGGACGCGGTCGTGGTGGTGTCCGTGGAGCCTCTGTTGCTGGTAGAGGACGTGGCCGTTCGGCCCCAGGCGCACACAGTAGGGAACGAACTCCCTCAACTAGCCGGCAGAATGTACCGCAATATCTCGTGGGGCACAATGCCGCTCTTAGGATGGTAAGGCCTGAGCAGGTACAGGCATTAATCGATTGGGTGGCCGACAGTGCTTCCAGCACGTTCACCACATGGTCTTCCACCCAGTCTTCTGCGGAAAGCGCACAGGTGGCACCTGAAAACCAAGCCCATCAGTCTGTCACATCACCCCCAAGCATATCAGGGAAACGGTCTGAGCCACAAGTTATGCAGCAGTCTCTTCTTCTGTTTGAAGACTCTGCTTCCAGGGTTTCCCAGGGGCGTCCACCTAGCCCTTCCCCAGTGGAGGAAGACATACCATGCACTGACGCACAACCACTTATGTCTCCAGATGAAGAGGACATGGGAATACCACCACAGCAGAGTCACCGACTCTCTGATGATGACGAAACACAGGTGCCCACTGCCGCGTCTTTTTGCAGTGTGCAGACTGAACAGGAGGAGGTCAGGGAGGGAGACTGGGTGGAAGACGATGCAGAGGACGATGAGGTCTTAGACCCCACATGGACTGAAGGTCGTGGCGATGACTTTCACAGTTCAGAGGAAGAGGTAGTGGTGAGACCGAGACAACAGCGAAGCCAAAGAGGGAGCAGGGGGCCAAAGCAGACGAGCCGCCGCCCCCAGAGTTCGCCTGCTACTGGACATCGCCAACAGGGACCCAGCCCCACAAAGGCAGCTTCAAAGAGTTCCCTGGCATGGCACTTCTTTAAACAATGTCCTACCGACAAGACCCGAGTGACTTGCACGCTCTGCCATCAGAGCCTGAGGCGAGGCATTAACGTTCTGAACCTCAGCACAACCTGCATGACCAGGCATCTACATGCAAAGCATGAACTGCAGTGGGGTACACACCTTAAAAACCAGGCACTCGCTGAGGCTCCCCCTGCTCCCTCTACCGCTGCTGCCTCGGCTTCCGCCTCGAGAGGAATGTTGCCACCTGCCGAGCAGCAAACAGAGGATGTGCCACCGACACCACCACCACCGCCACCGTCAACTAGCGTCTCCACTATATCACACAGCAGCGTTCAGCTCTCAATATCTCAAACCTTAGAGAGGAAGCGCAAATTCCCCCCGAGTCACCCTCGAGCCCTTGGCCTGAACGCCAGCATTTCTAAACTGCTGGCCTTTGAAATGCTGTCATTCCGGCTGGTGGACACAGACAGCTTCAAAAAGCTGATGGCCATGGCTGTCCCGCAGTATGTGGTTCCCAGCCGCCACTACTTCTCCAAGACAGCCGTGCCTTCCCTGCACATGCAAGTGTCCGATAAAATCAAGTGTGCACTGCGCAACGCCATTTGTGGCAAGGTCCACCTAACCACAGATACGTGGACCAGTAAGCACGGCCAGGGACGCTATATCTCACTAACTGCACACTGGATGAATGTAGTGGCGGCTGGGCCCCCGGCGGACAGTTCCTTGGCGCACGTCCTTCCGCCCCCTAGGATCGCAGGGCATCATTCTCTGCCTCCTGTAGCCTCCTCCTCCTACTCGGCTTCCTCCTCCACTGCTTCCACCAGCTCATCCGGTCAGCCACACACCTTCACCACCAACTTCAGCACAGCCCGGGGTAAACGTCAGCAGGCCATTCTGAAACTCATATGTTTGGGGGACAGGCCCCACACCGCACAGGAGTTGTGGCGGGGTATTGAACAACAGACCGACGAGTGGTTTCTGCCGGTGGGCCTCAAGCCAGGCCTGGTGGTATGTGATAATGGGCGAAATCTCGTGGCAGCTCTGGGACTAGCCGGTTTGACGCACATCCCTTGCCTGGCGCATGTGCTGAACTTGGTGGTGCAGAGGTTCATTCACCACTACCCCAACATGTCAGAGCTGCTGCATAAAGTGCGGGCCGTCTGTGCGCGCTTCCGCCGTTCACATCCTGCCGCTGCTCGCCTGTCTGCGCTACAGCGGAACTTCGGCCTTCCCGCTCACCGCCTCATATGCGACGTGCCCACCCGGTGGAACTCCACCTTGCACATGCTGGAGAGACTGTGCGAGCAGCAGCAGGCCATAGTGGAGTTTCAGCTGCAGCACGCTCGCGTCAGTCGTACTGCCGAACAGCACCACTTCACCACCAATGATTGGGCCTCCATGCGAGACCTGTGTGCCCTGCTGCGCTGTTTCGAGTACTCCACCAACATGGCCAGTGGCGATGACACTGTTATCAGCGTTACAATACCACTTCTATGTCTCCTTGAGAAAACACTTAGGGCAATGATGTTAGAGGAGGTGGCCCAGGTGGAGGAGGATGAGGGCTCGTTTCTAACACTTTCGGGCCAGTCTGTTCGAAGTGGCTCAGAGGGAGGTTTGTTTAAGCAGCAGAGGACAGGTTCACAAGTCGCCAGCCAAGGCACTGTACTGGAGGACGAGGAGGATGAGGAGGAGGAGGTGGAGGGGGACGAGGATGACGCAAGTTCACAGCGGGGTGGCAGCCCAGGCCCATCACTGGTGCGTGGCTGGGGGGATACGGTGGACGATGACGATACGCCTCCCACAGAGGACAGCTTGTCCTTACCCATGGGTAGCCTGGCCCACATGAGCGAATATATGCTCCAATGCCTGCGCAACGACAGCAGAGTTGCCCACGTTTTAACGTGTGCAGACTACTGGGTGGCCACCCTGCTGGATCCCCGGTATAAAGACAATGTGCCCACTTTAATTCCTGAACTGGAGCGCGACCGTAAGATGCGCGAGTACAAGCGCACGCTGATAGAGGCGCTCTTGAGAGCATTCCCACATGTCACAGGGGAACAGGCAGAGGAGTGGCAAGAGGTCGCCAACGCAGCTGTGTCACGGCCAGCTCATCTGAGGGCAGGGTTAGCATGGCAGAAATGTGGAAAAGTTTTGTCTCCACGCCACAGCTATCTGCACCGACACCTGATACGGAACGTGTTAGCAGGAGGCAGCATTTTACTAACATGGTTGAACAGTATGTCTGCACACCCCTCCACATCCTGACGGATGGTTCGGCCCCATTCAACTACTGGGTTTCGAAATTGTCCACGTGGCCAGAGTTAGCATGTTATGCCTTGGAGGTGCTTTCCTGCCCGGCGGCCAGCGTTTTATCTGAACGCGTATTCAGCACGGCAGGGGGCGTCATTACTGACAAGCGCAGCCGCCTGTCCACAGCCAACGTGGACAAGCTGACCTTCATAAAGATGAACCAGGCATGGATCCCACAGGACCTGTCCCTCCCTTGTGCAGAGTAGTCCTTATTAACTGCCTAAAACATGTCTTGTTGTGCTACGGGCCACTTCTTTATTTGATACAAATTTTATGAAACCCACAGTTGAATGAAACTCTTCTCTGTCTGGGCGCCGGGGCCTAACCAGATGAAAGTGGCCGGTTAAACTAACGGGTGACATGAAGCCATAACCTCTGCCATGCTACCTCTGTCTTCTGTCTGGGTGCTGAGGCCTAAGTCAAATAAAGCGGTCTTCTGCTGTGCTGGGGGATATGAAGCTAATCTCTGACCTCTCTCCTCTGTCTGGGTCCAAAGGCCTAAATCACTGAAAGAGGCCTTCTCCTGTGGTGTGTGATATGATGCCAGAATATGTGCTGTGGGGCCTCTCTCCTCTTCCTGGGTGCAGGGGTCAAATAAACTAAATTGTGGCCTACTCCTGTGGTGGCTGATATGATGCCAGAATATGTGCTGTGGTGCCTCTCTCCTCTTCCTGGGTGCAGGGGTCAAAGTAACTAAATGGTGGCTTCTCCTGTGGTGGCTGATATGATGCCAGAATATGTGCTGTGGGGCCTCTCTCCTCTTCCTGGGTGCAGGGGTCAAAGTAACTCAATGGTGGCTTCTCCTGTGGTGGCTGATATGATGCCAGAATATGTGCTGTGGTGCCTCTCTCCTCTGTCTGGGTCCAAAGGCCTAAATCACTGAAAGAGGCCTTCTCCTGTGGTGTGTGATATGATGCCTGAATATGTGCTGTGGTGCCTCTCTCCTCTTCCTGGGTGCGGGGGTCAAAGTAACTCAATGGTGGCTTCTCCTGTGGTGGCTGATATGATGCCAGAATATGTGCTGTGGGGCCTCTCTCCTCTTCCTGGGTGCAGGGGTCAAAGTAACTCAATGGTGGCTTCTCCTGTGGTGGCTGATATGATGCCAGAATATGTGCTGTGGTGCCTCTCTCCTCTTCCTGGGTGCAGGGGTCAAAGTAACTAAATGGTGGCTTCTCCTGTGGTGGCTGATATGATGCCAGAATATGTGCTGTGGGGCCTCTCTCCTCTTCCTGGGTGCAGGGGTCAAAGTAACTCAATGGTGGCTTCTCCTGTGGTGGCTGATATGATGCCAGAATATGTGCTGTGGTGCCTCTCTCCTCTTCCTGGGTGCGGGGGTCAAAGTAACTCAATGGTGGCTTCTCCTGTGGTGGCTGATATGATGCCAGAATATGTGCTGTGGTGCCTCTCTCCTCTTCCTAGGTGCGGGGGTCAAAGTAACTCAATGGTGGCTTCTCCTGTGGTGGCTGATATGATGCCAGAATATGTGCTGTGGTGCCTCTCTCCTCTTCCTGGGTGCAGGGGTCAAAGTAACTAAATGGTGGCTTCTCCTGTGGTGGTTGATATGATGCCTGATTCTCTGCTGTGAAACCTCTCTCCTCCATCTGGGTGTAGGGGTCAAAGTCTTTCAAAGTCACCTTCTCCTGTGCTGATTGATATAAAGCTGATGGTTGTGCCATCTGACATGGTTGCCAGGGTCTGATTCAATGGGGGCCTACTCCTGTGGTGGGTGATCTAAATGCCTGATTCTCTGCTGTGAAACCTCTCTCCTCCGTCTGGGTGTAGGGGTCAAAGTCTTTCAAAGTCGCCTTCTCCTGTGCTGATTGATATGAAGCTGATGGTTGTGCCATCTGACATGGTTGCCGGGGTCCCATTAAATTGGGGCCTACTCCTGTGGTGGGTGATCTAAATGCCTGATTCTCTGCTTTGAAACCTCTCTCCTCCGTCCGGGTGTAGGGGTCAAAGTCTGTCAAAGTCGCCTTCTCCTGTGCTGATTGATATAAAGCTTATGCTTGTGCCATCTGACATGGTTGCCGGGGTCTGATTCAATGGTGGCCTACTCCTGTGGTGGGTGATCTAAATGCCTGATTCTCTGCTGTGTAACCTCTCTCCTCCGTCTGGGTGTAGGGGTCAAAGTAACTAAATGGTGGCCTACTCCTGTGGTGGGTGATATGATGCCTGGTTCTCTGCTGTGGGACCTCTCTCCTTTGTCTGGGTGCTGTGGTCAAAATAATAGTAAGTGACCTTCTCCATTGGTGGGTGACTTGAAGCCTGATTCTGTGCTATGGGACCTCACTCCAATTAATATTGTTTAATTTTTATTTATTTTATGTTAACTCATCATTTCCCTATCTACATTTGTTTGCAGGGGATTTAACTACATTTTGCTGCCTTTTGCAGCCCTCTAGCCCTTTCCGGGTGTGTTTTACAGCCTTTTTAGTGCCCAAAAGTTCGGGTCCCCATTGACTTCTATGGGGTTCGGGTTCGGGATGAAGTTCGGGTCGAGTTCGGATCCCGAACCCAAACATTTTTCGAAAGTTCGGCCGAACTCGTCGAACCCGAACATCCAGGTGTTCGCTCAACTCTAGGGTTTAGGGCAGAATTGAAGAGACACACCACATGTGAGGTATATGTAACCTCTATCAAAAGATTGACAGGTAAGTGGTCTAGTAGAGAGGAAAGAATGTGATCTCAATGGGTGTTTACCTTCATGATTATCCAATGTTACAACATAATATCTTACCTCAACAAAACCGCTCAGCCAATCAGTGTTTATGAGGAGTGTCCACATGACGTTCTGCGCATCCTTCCGATGCGCACAGACTTTGACTGAAGCATGCAATGGCCCACTATACCGAGGATGCGCACGGACTTAAAAAATTGTTAAGGTGAATGCCATAAAGTGTGCATGACCAGCGCAACATATGGATGCGCAAACACTTAGAGCTAATTATATGAAAAAAAAACTCCTGTGCTTCCTTACTATACTTTCACTGAGGCATCCAATACTCAGCTTTTCAGAGGATGTGCCTGAAATTAGAAATTTATTGGAATAGATGCTTCAGAGTGTGCATGTCCTGCGTAATTTGTTGGTGCGCAAGGACTTGAACATAAATAAATGAAGAAAATATAAATTTTTATATAGTAGACCGATTGATAATTAAACAAAACCCAAGAAAACGGGAGGGCATAGATTTATGATTCTATCTGACCTGGTTGTTAATAAAAGCATAACTCTATTTGCAGAACGTAAAATACAAAACGAATATTATTGATGATAAAATGATTCTCACTGTGGCTTTAATTCTGCTCACATGTATAGATGTACAATAGGTTATAGTCACTATTTGAAACATCAGCATCTAAAGAAAAGAAGAGAAAGTGAAACCTTCATTGAGTCCTTTTGGACTTAAACTGTCCAACCTATAAATCCACCTGGTTTCTTCTTGTAATAATTTTGTCCAAATTTCCTTTTTTAGCCCCCAGTGATTTCTTACATAGCCCCCAGAATTGAAGACACCTGGGGTCACCTTCATGATATAGTCTAACATGTCTCGAAATTGTAGTATCTGTTTTGGTATTGATACTGCTAATGTGCTGACAGATACGACGTCTGAATTCTTGAATAGTTTTTTCCACATAAATCTTTTGACAAGGACACTATGCTATATAAATTGTACCCGTAGTCTGACAGTTGATAAACTCTCTAAGGCCTCTTTCACACTTGCGTTGTCCGGATCCGGCGTGTACTCCACTTGCCGGAATTACACGCCGGATCCGGAAAAACGCAAGTGTACTGAAAGCATTTGAAGACGGAACCGTCTTCCAAATGCGTTCAGTGTTACTATGGCACCCAGGACGCTATTAAAGTCCTGGTTGCCATAGTAGGAGCGGGGAGCGGGGGAGCAGTATACTTACAGTCCGTGCGGCTCCCGGGGCGCTCCAGAGTGACGTCAGAGCGCCCCATGCGCATGGATGACGTGATCCATGTGATCACATGATCCATGAGCTTGGGGCGCCCTGACGTCACTCTGGAGCGCCCGGGGAGCCGCACGAACGGTAAGTACACTGCTCCCCCGCTCCCCGCTACACTTTACCATGGCTGCCAGGACTTTAGCGTCTTGGCAGCCATGGTAACCACTCTGAAAAAGCTAAATGTCGGCTCCGGCAATGCGCCGAAACGACGTTTAGCTTAAGGCCGGATCCGGATCAATGCCTTTCAATGGGCATTAATTCCGGATCCGGCCTTGCGGCAAGTGTTCCGGATTTTTGGCCGGAGCAAAAAGCGCAGCATGCTGCGGTATTTTCTCCGGCCAAAAAACGTTCCGTTCCGGAACTGAAGACATCCTGATGCATCCTGATGCATCCTGAACGGATTTCTCTCCATTCAGAATGCATTAGGATAATCCTGATCAGGATTCTTCCGGCATAGAGCCCCGACGACGGAACTCTATGCCGGAAGACAAGAACGCAAGTGTGAAAGAGCCCTAATTTGATATTGTTTATTGTCAACTGGGTTTGTAGATCCTTTATTTTTTTTTAAGACAAGAGCAAAATGTGCACCTACCACATGGATGCATGCCCACCACTTTCGATGTTAACTAGAGTTGAGCGAACACCTGGATGTTCGGGTTCGAGAAGTTCGGCCGAACTTCCCGGAAATGTTCGGGTTCGGGATCCGAACCCGACCCGAACTTCGTCCCGAACCCGAACCCCATTGAAGTCAATGGGGACCCAAACTTTTCGGCACTAAAAAGGCTGTAAAACAGCCCAGGAAAGAGCTAGAGGGCTGCAAAAGGCAGCAACATGTAGGTAAATCCCCTGCAAACAAATGTGGATAGGGAAATGAATAAAAATAAAAATAAAATAAATAAAAATTAACCAATATCAATTGGAGAGAGGTCCCATAGCAGAGAATCTGGCTTCACGTCAGCAGAGAATCAGTCTGCATGTCATAGCAGAGAATCATGCTTTACGTCACCCAACACTGGAACAGTCCATTGTCAGATATTTAGGCCCAGGCACCCAGGCAGAGGAGAGAGGTCCCGTAACAGAGAATCTGGCTTCATGTCAGCAGAGAATCAGTCTGCATGTCATAGCAGAGAATCAGGCTTTACGTGACCCAACACTTGAACAGTCCATTGTCAGATATTTAGGCCCAGGCACCCAGGCAGAGGAGAGAGATCCCGTAACAGAGAATCTGGCTTCATGTCAGCAGAGAATCAGTCTGCATGTCCTAGCAGAGAATCATGCTTTACGTCACCCAACACTGGAACAGTCCATTGTCAGATATTTAGGCCCAGGCAACTAGGCAGAGGAGAGAGGACCCGTAACAGAGAATCTGGCTTCATGTCAGCAGAGAATCAGTCTGCATGTCCTAGCAGAGAATCATGCTTTACGTCACCCAACACTGGAACAGTCCATTGTCAGATATTTAGGCCCAGGCACCCAGGCAGAGGAGAGAGGTCCCGTAACAGAGATTCAGGCTTCATGTCAGCAGAGAATCAGTCTTCATGTCATAGCAGAGAATCAGGCTTCACGTCACCCACCACTGGAACAGGCCACTGTCACATATTTAGGCCCAGGCACCCAGGCAGAGGAGAGAGGTCCCATAACAGAGATTCAGGCTTCATGTCAGCAGAGAATCAGTCTTCATGTCATAGCAGAGAATCAGGCTTCACTTCACCCACCACTGGAACAGGCCACTGTCACATATTTAGGCCCAGGCACCCAGGCAGAGGAGAGAGGTCCCGTAACAGAGAATCTGGCTTCATGTCAGCAGAGAATCAGTCTTCATGTCATAGCAGAGAATCAGGCTTCACGTCACCCACCACTGGAACAGGCCACTGTCAGATATTTTTAGGCCCCGGCACCCAGGCAGAGGAGAGAGGTCCCATAACAGAGATTCAGGCTTCATGTCAGCAGAGAATCAGTCTTCATGTCATAGCAGAGAATCAGGCTTCACGTCACCCAACACTGGAACAGTCCATTGTCAGATATTTAGGCCCAGGCACCCAGGCAGAGGAGAGAGGTCCTGTAACAGAGAATCTGGCTTCATGTCAGCAGAGAATCAGTCTGCATGTCATAGCAGAGAATCATGCTTTACGTCACCCAACACTGGAACAGTCCATTGTCAGATATTTAGGCCCAGGCACCCAGGCTGAGGAGAGAGGTCCCGTAACATAGAATCTGGCTTCATGCCAGCAGAGAATCAGTCTTCATGTCATAGCAGAGAATCAGGCTTCACGTCACCCACCACTGGAACAGGCCACTGTCACATATTTAGGCCCAGGCACCCAGGCAGAGGAGAGAGGTCCCGTAACAGAGAATCTGGCTTCATGTCAGCAGAGAATCAGTCTTCATGTCATAGCAGAGAATCAGGCTTCACGTCACCCACCACTGGAACAGGCCACTGTCAGATATTTTTAGGCCCCGGCATCCAGGCAGAGGAGAGAGGTCCCATAACAGAGATTCAGGCTTCATGTCAGCAGAGAATCAGTCTTCATGTCATAGCAGAGAATCAGGCTTCACGTCACCCAACACTGGAACAGTCCATTGTCAGATATTTAGGCCCAGGCACCCAGGCAGAGGAGAGAGGTCCCATAACAGAGAATCTGGCTTCATGTCAGCAGAGAATCAGTCTGCATGTCATAGCAGAGAATCATGCTTTACGTCACCCACCACTGGAACAGGCCACTGTCACATATTTAGGCCCAGTCACCCAGGCAGAGGAGAGAGGTCCCATAACAGAGATTCAGGCTTCATGTCAGCAAAGAATCAGTCTTCATGTCATAGCAGAGAATCAGGCTTCACGTCACCCACCACTGGAACAGGCCACTGTCACATATTTAGGCCCAGGCACCCAGGCAGAGGAGAGGTTCATTCAACTTTGGGTTGCCCCGCAATATAATGGTAAAATTAAAATAAAAATAGGATTGAATGAGGAAGTGCCCTGGAGTAGAATAATATATTGTTAAGGGGAGGTAGTTAATGTCTAATCTGCACAAGGGATGGACAGGTCCTGTGGGATCCATGCCTTGTTCATTTTTATGAACGTCAGCTTGTCCACATTCGCTGTACACAGGCGGCTGCGTTTGTCTGTAATGACGCCCCCTGCCGTGCTGAATACACGTTCAGACAAAACGCTGGCCGCCGGGCAGGCCAGCACCTCCAAGGCATAAAAGGCTAGCTCTGGCCACGTGGACAATTTGGAGACCCAGAAGTTGAATGGGGCCGAACCATCAGTCAGTACATGGAGGGGTGTGCACAGGTACTGTTCCACCATGTTATTGAAATGTTGCCTCCTGCTAACACGTTCCGTATCAGGTAGTGGTGCAGTTAGCTGTGGCGTGGTGACAAAACCTTTCCACATCTCTGCCATGCTAACCCTGCCCTCAGAGGAGCTGGCCGTGACACAGCTGCATTGGCGACCTCTTGCTCCTCCTCTGCCTTCGCCTTGGGCTTCCACTTGTTCCCCTGTGACATTTGGGAATGCTCTTAGTAGCGCGTCTACCAATGTGCGCTTGTACTCGCGCATCTTACTATCACGCTCCAGTGCATGAAGTAAGGTGGGCACATTGTCTTTGTACCGTGGATCCAGCAGGGTGGCAACCCAGTAGTCCGCACACGTTAAAATGTGGGCAACTCTGCTGTCGTTGCGCAGGCACTGCAGCATGTAGTCGCTCATGTGTGCCAGGCTGCCCAGAGGTAAGGACAAGCTGTCCTCTGTGGGAGGCGTATCGTCATCGTCCTGCGTTTCCCCCCAGCCACGCACCAGTGATGGGCCCGAGCTGCGTTGGGTGCCAGCCCGCTGTGAACCTGCTTCATCCTCATCCTCCTCCACCTCCTCCTCATCCTCGTCCTCCAGTAGTGGGCCCTGTCTGGCCACATTTGTACCTGGCCTCTGCTGTTGCAAAAAACCTCCCTCTGAGTCACTTCGAAGAGACTGGCCTGAAAGTGCTAAAAATGACCCCTCTTCCTCCTCCTCCTCCTGGGCCACCTCCTCTTCCATCATCGCCCTAAGTGTTTTCTCTAGGAGACATAGAAGTGGTATTGTAACGCTGATAACTGCGTCATCGCCACTGGCCATGTTGGTGGAGTACTCGAAACAGCGCAACAGGGCACACAGGTCTCGCATGGAGGCCCAGTCATTGGTGGTGAAGTGGTGCTGTTCCGCAGTGCGACTGACCCGTGCGTGGTGCAAATGAAACTCCACTATGGCCTTCTGCTGCTCACACAGTCTGTCCAGCATGTGCAAGGTGGAGTTCCACCTGGTGGGCACGTCGCATATGAAGCGGTGAGCGGGAAGGCCGAAGTTATGCTGTAGCGCAGACAGGCGAGCAGCGGCAGGATGTGAACGCCGGAAGCGCGAACAGACGGCCCGCACTTTATGCAGCAGCTCTGACATGTCGGGGTAGTTGTGAATGAACTTCTGCACCACCAAATTCAGCACATGCGCCAGGCAAGGGATGTGCGTCAAACCGGCTAGTCCCAGAGCTGCAACGAGATTTCGCCCATTATCGCACACCACCAGGCCAGGCTTGAGGCTCACCGGCAGCAACCACTCGTCGGTCTGTTGTTCTATACCCCGCCACAACTCCTGCGTGGTGTGGGGCCTGTCCCCCAAACATATGAGTTTCAGAACGGCCTGCTGACGTTTACCCCGGGCTGTGCTGAAGTTGGTGGTGAAGGTGTGTGGCTGACTGTGTGGCCGATGGTTAAATGTACTTGGTGGCAGCTTGTGCTGGCGCACAAGCAAGCCACAAAATGGCCGCTGATCCCCCCAGAAAAAAGTGACTGAAAAACGCTCTGGGCACCCTAAAAACACTGAGCAATTGAATAGCAGCAGTTCAATGATCCGCAGCTGTAGATCGATCACTGAATGAAGTCTTTTGGAGTAGTTAATCACTGCCTAATCTCGCCCTAACGTCGCAGCTGCAACCTCTCCCTACACTTGTATCAGCAGAGTGACGTGCAGCGCTACGTGACCCAAGCTTATATAGAGGCTGGGTCACATGCTGCACTGGCCAATCACAGCCATGCCAATAGTAGGCAAGGCTGTGGTGGCCTCTTGGGGCAAGAAGTATGATGCTTGTTGATTGGCTGCTTTGCAGCCTTTCAAAAAGCGCCAAGAAAGCGCCGAACACCGAACCCGAACCCGGACTTTTACGAAAATGTTCGGGTTCGGGTCCGTGTCACGGACACCCCAAAATTCGGTACGAACCCAAACTATACAGTTCGGGTTCGCTCATCCCTAATGTTAACCATGTGGTTTTGGATGGTTCTGGACTAAAGAAGCTATGGACAAGAATGTCCTTAAAATTTCTGCCTCTGCGATGCGTGATACTAAAGCGTGTGGTTATCACGTCTCTCAGATCATTGTCAGCCTGTAAAATGTCCCAATATTTATTAGAAATTTGGTACACTTTCTGCTTTTGTGCATTATAAGTGCCAATACATCTAATAATTTTAGAGGCAACGATGTTAGAAGCTCACTTCGGAAATAGATGAACATACATTGACCTTTTTGGACCTAAGAATCTCGGTGGACTCTGGTGGACATCCTGACAGAAGTGCATCGCAAACCTACTTCTACCAACAATTTACTGCATTGGCAGAGCCATCATCCCTTATCACTTAAAAGGGGCATCCCTATTGGTCAATATATCAGAGCCCGTAGAAATTGCACTGAAGAGTCTAGTTTTATTAAAGAAAGTGGAAATCTGTTTCAGAGATTTAGTGAAAGAGGGTACCCCAAAAAAGTGTTGCACAAGACGTATGCTAGGGCGAAAGGGACCAATCGGTCAGATCTGTTATGTAATAAATCTAATACCCCTGCCTCTAAAATTATTATATGTATCGGCACTTATGATGCACAAAACCAGAAAGTGTACCAAATTTTGAATAAATATTGGCACATTCTACAGGCTGACAATGATCTGAGAGACGTGATAACCACACGCTCTAGTATCACGCATCGCAGAGGCAGAAATCTTAAGGACATTTTTGTCCATAGCTTCTTTAGTCCAGAACCGTCCAAAACCACATGGTTAACATCGAAAGTGGTGGGCACGCATCCATGTGGTAGGTGCACTTTTTGCCCTTATCAACTGTCAGACTACAGGTACAATTTATATAGCACAGTGTCCTTGTCAAAAGATTTATGTGGGAAAAACAATTCAAGAATTCAGACGTCGTATCTGTCAGCACATTAGCAGTATCAATCCCAAAGTAGATACTGCAATTTCGAGACCTGTCAGACAATATCATGAAGGTGACCCCAGATGTCTTCAATTCTGGGGGAGAGGTAAGAAATCCTAGTACAAGAAGAAATCCACCATTTATAGGTTGGACAGTTTAAGTCCAAAAGGACTCAATGAAGGTTTCACTTTCTCTTCGTTTCTTTAGATGCTGATGTTTCAAATAGTGACTATAACCTATTGTACATCTATACATGTGAGCAGAATTAAAGCCACAGTGAGAATCATTTTATCATCAATAATATTAGTTTTGTATTTTACGTTCTGCAAAAAGTTATGCTTTTATAAACAAACAGGTCAGATATAATCATAAATCTATGTCCTTCCGTTTTCTTGGGTTTTGTTTAATTATATTTTTTTTAACAAATCTTTATTTAAGATTATCTTCAGTATACAGAGTAAAGATAAGGTGCATGTCATATTTTGAAAACATTAACATAAACGTGAACATTACATCCTAGGTCCAGCATTTATCATTAGAGATATGTAAAGGGATAAGACAACACGACTTGAGGGATAAGGCACATGATGACATACAAATTAAATATGCATAATGTCATAATAACAGTACAGTACATAAGTTGAGATGCTGATGAGCGAATGGCTGTAGTGAAAATGATCAAATCCACTTTTGACCAATTCGCGTGTAATAAATAGGAATGGGGATCAGGGGTAAGTTCCCCCTTCTACACCATAACATGAATGATAGATCATAATCATACAGGTGATAAATATCATATTGCACAAGAATACACTAAACACTAATCACTGTTAGTAGGGCTAGTTACTACCGCCAGTGTTAAGGCATTTTGATTTTTAGCCTGCCATTGTAGCCATGGAGCCCATATCTGCAGGTGTTTATCGTGTGACAGAGATTCCCAACTAGACAACTCCTTCAGCAAGCGAATCTCCTGAACTTTGTTAACCCAGTCCGTGATTGTTGGAGTTTTATTGGTAAGCCAATGAACTGGAACCAGGAGTTTTGCTGCAGCTACGAGGGAAGATAATAGAGAATGTTTGGTAAGAATGAATTTTTCATTAGGAAGATTCAACAGGACCACTAAGGGGGTCAGTGAGGAAGAGGAAGGGATGATTTCCAATATATTCTTAGAAATCATTTCCCAGTATGGTTTTATCGAGGGACAGGTCCACCAGATGTGCGACAAAGTGCCTCTGGAGCCCTTGCATCTCCAGCATTGTTCTGGATGCGAGGGGTCCATGGCATGCAATTTTGCTGGCGTATTGTATCACCTAGTTACCAATTTGAATGCATTTTCTTGGATCCTGATGCACCGAGAATATCCGTGGGAATGACAAAGAATCCTATCTACCGTTCCCTCGTCGAATGTGATATTAAGATCTTTTTCCCATTGGGAAATAAACCAAGGTTTATCATGGCCTACTTCTTCCAATAACTTATTGTATACTTTAGATATGACTCCTTTCTTGTTCCCTTGGCTAAGCAGACACGTGTCATACCAAGTAGGGTCAAGTTTACTAGGGGTGCATGCCAGATATTGAGTGCATATCTTTTGGAACTGTGAATATTGAGTGGGCGACCATGGGATATGAGGGAAGCTCGTTGTCAAACTTTGAATAGAGGGGATTAACCTTTTTTTTCAAGATATCCCCAATTGCCACACCACCCAATGCCTTCCATAGACCTAAATCATCCTGAAATCCTTGAGTAACCAAATACGGAACGTAGCAAATGGGAGCCAAGCATGGGGAGCTGCGCAGGAGTGGTGATATCTTTGACCAAGTAACCATAACCCCTTGCAGAGAATTTAGTCCCCCCTTATCAATGGAGCCGTTCGTCACTAGTTTTGGGTCCCATAATGCAGCCGTTCCTCTAGGGCCCAATATATTCCTAGCTATCTTACAGCCGAGTTTTTTATTCATGGGGTTACAAATTTCAGAGTGTAGTCTAAGCTGGACGGCTCTATAATATGCTGCAACATCAGGAAGACCGAATCCTCCTCTAAATATGGGTTTTGTGAGGATCTTATATGCCAACCTGGGCCTGCAACCTCCCCAAACAAAAGAGGAGAAAAGACTCCGGATTCTTGCAAGGAAAGATTGAGGAAGGGGTATGGGTAAGGTCTGGAGTATGTATAATATTCTGGGAAGGACATAGGTCTTCAATAAATTTTTCCTCCCTAACCAGGATAAGAAGGGAATCTTTATATCTGCTAGTTGTTGTTTTATGCTGTCGAATAGTGATGAATAGTTTTGGTGGAGTAGCAAGTTAGGGTCTTTAGTTATGTTAATACCTAGGTACTTAATATGGGAGTTATTCCACTCAAACGGGAAATCCCTTTCCAATTTCGTGACAGATGAGTGGGAAATGTTAATACCCATTGCCGTACATTTAGAGAGATTGATCTTGAAATTGGAAAGGGCGCCATATACCTCCAATTGCCGTAAGAGGGATGGGAATGCCTTTTCAGGGTTGGTCAGAAATATAAGCATATCATCTGCAAACGCAGCGATAGTGTGTAAGTCCCTACCTATTTTGAGCCCCTGAATTCCCGGGTCTTGTCTCAGAGATTGTATAAATATCTCTAAGCATAGAATGAATAGAGTGGGCGAAAGCAGGCAATCCTGACGCGTCCTGTTCGAGATCTTAAATGGGGGTGACAAGATACCATTCACTTGTACTTTTGCGGAGGGGTTAGAATACAGAGACAGCACCGCCCCCACAAATTGGGGGGGGAGGCCAAACTTATGCAGTGTGGCTTCCATATAATCCCAGGCCACTCTATCAAACGCCTTTTCGGCATCAGTGCTAAGGAACACAAGCTTCTTCCCCTGTTTTAAAGCAAATTGTTGAGCTTGAAGAACTCTGAAGGTGCTGTCTCTGCATTCCCTGCCCCCTACAAAGCCTGATTGTTCCGGGGATATGATCCCTGGGAGAAGGGGGGATAGCCTATTGGCCAGGACTTTGGCCCATAGCTTGACATCTGCATTCAGCAGAGAGATTGGTCTGTAGCTAGAGGGGACCTCAACATCTTTACCTGGCTTAGGCAACACAACTATATGTGCCTCCAGAGCCTGGTTGGTTATGTGGGTACCGCTTAAAAGGGCATTGAAAAAATTTACTAGTTGAGGGCCTAATTCCGGGAAAAACTTTTTATAATAGGCCACTGTAAACCCATCAGGGCCTGGGCTCTTACCTGATGGAGTTGAGTTCAGGACTTTTTTTACTTCAGCTAATGAAATGGGGGCCAACAGTGATGATTTGGAGGAATCATCAAGGGTGGGGAGATTTAATGCCCTCAGGAAATATTCAATCTCCCTTTTTCGGTCTATCCGTACCTCCTCCTGTTCCTCCCCTCTAAGGTTGTATAGATTATGGTAGTAATCTCTAAAGATCTTTGATATATCCCGTGAGTCGGTCATGACAGATCCTGCTTGTGATTTCATGCGCTTAATGAAAACCTGGTCATCTCGTTTTTTAATAAGTGCAGTCATTATTTTCCCGCCTCTATTTCCGTGTACATAATGTTTGTGCTTCACTTTTAGATAAGCTTTAGACGCCTTAATATTTAACAACTCCTGTAATTCTCGTCTCACTATCTTTACCTCCTCCAGATCCCTCAGTGCGCCAGAACGTTTGTGGGATGATTCTAGGTTAGCAATGCGAGACAAGAGGTCTGACAATTTACGCGTTCTCATTTTGCTGATGTAGGACCCTAATGCGATAAATTCTCCCCTAATCACCGCCTTATGTGCCTCCCATATTATTGCTTGGGATATATTGGGCGTTGTGTTGTTAGAAAAATATGACCGTAACTTCTGCGATATGGAGTCAACCCGAGTCTGCGAATCTAGAAGGGTGTGATTCAACCTCCAGGTCCACTCCCTACCACACAATTCTGGAAAACTAATGATAAGGGAGACCGGCGCATGGTCAGAGACCGTGATATTGTGGAGGGTAGAGGACTTAATAGCTGGTAAGTATTTATCCTGCACAAAGAGGTAATCCAACCTCTGGTATGATTTGTGAGGGTTAGAATAGAACGTGTAATCACGTCTGTCACCATGCGCCGACCTCCAAACATCACTAAGGTGCATAGATCTAAGGCGTGTCTGAACTGTTTTGAGAGCTCGGAATGAAACAACAGATTTCTGGGCAGAGGAGTCAAGTAAAGGGTTCAGGGTAAGATTAAGATCTCCTCCAATTAACAATAGACCTGCAGCAAATGGACCAAGTTTGTCCAGCACTTCTGTCATCCAGTCAACCGTCTTCACATTTGGCGCATAGAGATTACATATTGTGACAGTTACGTGTCCTATCTCTCCCTTCAATAATAGATATCTCCCCTCCGGATCTTTCACTGCGGATTGAAATGTAAAGGGGATGCCCCGCCTAAAGCCTATACTGACTCCTCTGGCCGCAGAACTACTGGAAGTAGCGTGGTACCATACATTAAAAGGGCTGTGTTCTAAATTAGGAACATGCAAATGAGAGAAATGAGTCTCCTGGAGGAGTATTATATCCGCGCCAATTCTCCTGAGGACCTGGAACACTCTGCTACGTTTTTTAGGGCTATTACAACTATGTACGTTGAAGGTGGAAAAACTTAAAATTAACGGAGCCATCGCATAAAAGTGACATTCTGCATATTGAGGTCGCTTGTCTTACTAGACCACTTGGATGTACCAAACAGGATAATGAACCGAATAAAACAATAACTATAACTTAAAGGTATTAGCAAAGAAGTACGGACTTTTGGACCGGGGGGGAGATTAAGAATTGCACATGTAAAAACCATGTGTATCCCAACCAGCCCAGAACCCCACTTCTAAACCTCGTGCACATTAGTTTATATAATAAAGCTATCCTGACCAACATTTTGTTGAGGAAGGAAAGGCATAATACACAGCAGCTTGGCAGAGCCTAGTTATAAGCACCCTAGCCACTCTGCTGGGCATGCGCCTCCATCTAAATATGATGCTAGTAAACGGAAGAATGCCAGTAATACTGACTGTCGAGGACATATTAAAAGGCAAGGTAATGATAGGTAGGGTAGTTAACAGTTAACAGGGACGCAGTACGGCTATGCCAACAATGCTACACTGCTAAGAGGAAGAAAAATGGCGTTAACAGCGAAACCCTTAGTCCGGGACTCCATGTGGCCATGCTCTTTTATTCTTCCCGGTTCTCTGGGGTTTTGGTTTCATCCATCTAGACGCCTGGGGAAGCGGTGGCAAGTCCTCCGCAGGTAGGACTGGTAACCAGGAGGGAATCTCAATCGGAGGCTGTTGGAGTGCTTCCCAAACAGGTGGTAAGTCCTCAGGCGATCGGACGGTGTAACGGCGGTTCCCTATCGTGATAGAAATCCCAAATGGGAAGAGCCATCGATATGGGAACTTGGACGACCGCAGGAGATCAGTGAGGGGCTTCAGTAAGCGCCGTTTTTGCAGCGTGGATGCAGCTAGGTCTTGATAGACTTGAACTTGGGTTCCTTGAAGCTTCACTTCTCCTTGTTTCCTAGCCGCTTGGAGTATTAATTCGGTGTCTCTGTAGCTTAGAATTCCGCAGATTATATCTCTTGGATTTTCTCGGGACGCCGGCTTCGGTTTTAATGCTCTATGCACTCTCTCCACAGTGATGTGTGACGCTTGCTCTGGGCCTAGTAGCATACTGAAGAGGGAGTCCATGACTTGAAATAAGTCCTCCTTATCATCTGCCTCTGGAAGCCCCCTGAGCCTGATGTTCCTTCTTCTATTCCTGTTCTCCTGGTCTTCCATTTGAAGCAGGAGCGTGTTCATCGCCCTGGAGTGCGAGAGCAAGGAATCTTTTACCGACGCATTAAAGATGAGTATGGCGTCCTGTGACTGCTCAAGCGTCTCAACGCGGTCTCCTATGTGGTGTACGTCCGCTTTGATCGCCACCAGGTCCGCAGCTAAAGGTGCAAGAGCTCGCTGTAGAGCTTCTTCAAGAAATTCCCTGGTGAGATCGGACCTCTCGCCACTGTGCGATGTCCCTTCGTCTCCTGGAATCTGGGTGGAAGCATGGTCTCCTGTAGTTGAGCCAGGAGGTATTTGCGCCATCTTGGAGGGCCGCGCCGGCGGCTGGGCTGCCGATTTACTCAGGAATCTGTCCATCTCTAGGCTGGAGTTCGGGTCCTCTCTGCGTCCCGGTGCAGTCTGCATGCAATCCTTCGACTGGATCTTCATACCGAGGTCAGAGGTCAGGATAATGCTGAAATGAGGCTTAGACGGGTGCTGGTGGTGAGAGCTCTGCTAACAAGCAGCCGCCATCTAGCTCGGTCAGGCCACGCCCCCCGGGTTTTGTTTAATTATCAATTGGTCTACTAAATAAAAATTTCGATTTTCTTCAACAACTTGCGCAGGATATGCTCACTCTGCAGCATCTATTCAATAAGTTTGGGCACATCCTCTGAAAAGCTGAGTATTGGATGCCTCAGTGAAAGTATTGTGAGGAATCGCAGGAGGTTTTCTTTCATATACTTAGCTCTAAGTGTTTGCGCATCCATATGTTGCGCTGGTCATGCGTACTTTATGGAATTTACCTTAACAATTCTCTACGTCCGTGCGCATCCTTGGTATAATGGGGTATTGCATGCTTCAAAGTCCGTGTACATCGGGAGGATGCGCAGAAAGTCATGTGGACACTCATAAACACTGTAATTGGCTGAGCATTGCAGTTGAGGTCAGATATTATGTTGCAACATTGGATAATCATGAAAGTAAATGACACCCATTGAGATGACATTGAGATCACGTTCTTTCCTCTCTACTAGACCACTTACCTGTCAATCTTTTGATAGAGGTTTTATATACCTCACATGTGGCGTGTCTCTTCAATTCTGCCCTAAACCCCTGAGGAAGCCAGTCTAGATGGCGAAACATGTCGGGGGAAGTTCTTAGGTTTTAATCTATCTGTTCGCCTGTGATCAGAGTCTCGATACCGTGAGTGATACATGTGTTAGCACAATGATTTAATAGGTAGCTTTATAGCTTCATAATAGAGCCAGTGCAGTAACTGGCGATCAGAGAAGTGTCAGAAGCAATTGTGTGACTCAGCAGGGAGGGTGCACATCCCTGCTAGTAGCAACATAATACCAATAAGGCAGACATCAAACACAGGGAACAGGGAAAAATTCTTGCTAAAAAGTGCCTGCATCTTATAGTACACAGTCACTTTGTTTGTGTACTGGCCCCATGGCCCCTCAGCACTATTACAGCGCTGTTAAAGGGATTCTCCAGCCCCTACTTGAAATGTAGCCTATTACAATTACCTATGTAGGGAAGAATATTACAAGCTATACTTACCCTCTGCAGCGCAGAAGTTCGCAGGATGCTCTTCACGGTCACTTGACCTCTCCTGCAGCGTTTTCGGTTATTCTGGTCACTCGTGATCTTCTTCTCTTACTCTCTAAAGGCAGGAGACAATGCGTCTATCACTGACGTCATCGCCTCCTGCCGGCCTTCCCTGGTCCTGACGACTGCACACTACTGCTCATGTGCCGGGGCTGCCAGCAGTCTTCTGATTGTACAGACTTCTGTATAAAGCCTGTACTAACTCATGCACAGCGCAATGTAAGCGCTGTGTATGAGTCACAGCATAGCTATCAGCCATACAGGCTGATGACTATGCTGTGGACTGCACTGTGTCGGGGATATAAAGCAAAAGGCTTTATATAAAAGAAAGGATCAAAGAAAAGATTTCAAATGATTATTGATCCTTGAGGTGGACATATATAACACCTCAAAAAGAGTTTGATCGGTTATTTAATTATATTGTGCAATCAGTAAAACAAGGTACAAGCATCTATGCAAAAATATAAATGATTTATTATACAATAATTTAAAATACAATTAAAGATAATCAATGTGAAACTCAATAATCGGCAATGATACACAGTGATATGCAGTACCCAAAATTCACCACTAGACACAAATGCCAGCGTATATACACTACCTCTCAGACAGAAGAATATAATGCAATCCGTCTCGACCACAATTTTTAGATATAAAACTTAATAATGTTAAAGGATAGATACGAATCCTTGCTCTGCACAAACTATTACAAATCTCGGATAATGGGGTAGGAATATAAATTATCAAGCCTGGTATTGACTATGGAATGAAATTATTCCAATCAGAGTTACCTCTGAAATCTATATTTAGGTCTTTTATTCAGTAATATGCATCTTTACTGAATAGTGACAATATTGATGTAGCACTTTTAACAACTATACATCCGCCAACAGCGGAGAGTGTGCTAAATATCAGGCTGATTAATTTATATCAATACTACACAAAATAAAGTTATACATTACCGAGAATGCAGATGATGTGCAGAGACTAAGGGAAGTCGGCTCTAAGGTATGATCTGGTCCTTAGGATCTTTCTCCTGGGTTTTCTTTGTTTCTCTTTTTTTCTCATTTTTTCTTGTTGGTCTTTTTCCTCCTCTGTGTGTGGTTTATGATCACAAACTTATCAGTTAGACACCCCTTCCTAGCTTAGAGTTTTCCAATCATTGTCAGCTAGGCGTGTACATATGATAAGAACTGTGATGTCATTGTATTACCCAAAATACACTTCTGCTGTTGGTGAAATGTTACTCATTTACCCCTAGGTGACACTGTTACCTAAGCTACTAGTATCATTCTATTTAGGGTCAAATATCCAAGTATGACTATCTCACATTCTATACACATGACCTCTGAAACCTAAAAGCTAGAGGGGTTAATTCTGACACTTCTACCAATCAAGTACAGACTTTTAGGCCCAATTTGAATGTTTCCCACATTGTTAATTTATGGGACCGATAACAATATGATGAGCATTGTTTTCTCACAGAGATAGCATCCTAAAATCTCATTGTGAGAGGTACATACCGTATGGGACTAAAAGGTTAAGGAACAAAAAGAAACCAATGTGGATAAATAGAACTGTAAAGAAAGCAATAAATGACAAAAAGAAAGCATATAAATTACTAAAACAGGACGGTAGCACGGAAGCACTGAAAAACTATAAGGTAAAAAATAGAACATGTAAAAAAACTAATAAAAGCGGCCAAACTAGAGCCCGAGAGATTAATTGCCAAAGAGAGTAAAACTAACCCTAAAATGTTCTTCAATTATATAAATGTTAGCAAGTATAAATCTGAAGGTGTCGGCCCTTTAAAGAGTAATGAGGGGGGAGTCGCAGAGAGTGACGAGGAGAAAGTAAAGCTGTTAAATATTTTTTATAGGAAAATAAACTGTCAGATGAAATTCTGAATGTAAAAATAAATTCCCCATTAAAAGTGTCCTGTCCGACCAAGGAAGAAGTACAACAGCGACTTAAAAAGATTAAAATAGACAAATCGCCAGGACCAGATGGCATACACCCCGGTATCCTAAGGGAATTAACCACCCTTAATGACCAGGCCACTTTTTACACTTCTGCACTACACTACTTTCACCATTTATTGCTCGGTCATGCAACTTACCACCCAAATGAATTTTACCTCCTTTTTTTATCACTAATATAGCTTTCATTTGGTGGTATTTCATTGCTGCTGACATTTTTACTTTTTTTGTTATTAATCGAAATTTAACGATTTTTTTACAAAAAAATGAAATTTTTCACTTTCAGTTGTAAAATTTTGCAAAAAAAACGACATCCATATATAAATTTTTCTCTAAATTTATTGTTCTACATGTCTTTGATAAAAAAAAATGTTTAGGTAAAAAAAATGGTTTGGGTAAAAGTTATAGCGTTTACAAACTATGGTACAAAAATGTGAATTTCCGCTTTTTGAAGCAGCTCTGACTTTCTGAGCACCTGTCATGTTTCCTGAGGTTCTACAATGGCCAGACAGTACAAACACCCCACAAATGACCCCATTTCGGAAAGTAGACACCCTAAGGTATTCGCTGATGGGCATAGTGAGTTCATAGAACTTTTTATTTTTTGTCACAAGTTAGCGGAAAATGATTATTTTTTTTTCTTTATTTTTTTTTCTTACAAAGTCTCATATTCCACTAACTTGTGACAAAAAATAAAAACTTCCATGAACTCACTATGCCCATCACGAAATACCTTGGGGTGTCTTCTTTCCAAAATGGGGTCACTTGTGGGGTAGTTATACTGCACTGGCATTTTAGGGGCCCAAATGCGTGCAAAGTAGTTTGAAATCAAAATCTGTAAAAAATGGCCGGTGAAATCCGAAAGGTGCTCTTGAGTACGGTGATACCAGATGTGTGACACTTTTTTGCAGCCTAGGTGGGCAAAGGGGCCCACATTCCAAATAGGCACCTTTCGGATTTCACCGGCCATTTTTTACAGATTTTGATTTCAAACCACTTCTCACGCATTCGGGCCCCTAAAATGCCAGGGCAGTATAACTACCCCACAAGCGACCCCATTTTGGAAAGAAGACACCCCAAATTATTTCGTGATGGGCATAGTGAGTTCATGGAAGTTTTTATTTTTTGTCACAAGTTAGTGGAATATGAGACTTTGTAAGAAAAAAAAAAATTAAAAAAAATCATCATTTTCCGCTAACTTGTGACAAAAAATTAAAAATTCTAGGAACTCGCCATGCCCCACACGGAATACCTTGGGGTGTCTTCTTTCCAAAATGGGGTCACTTGTGGGGTAGTTATAATGCCCTGGCATTCTAGGGGCCCTAATGTGTGGTAAGTAGTTTGAAATCAAAATCTGTAAAAAATGACCTGTGAAATCCTAAAGGTGCTCTTTGGAATGTGGGCCCCTTTGCCCACCTAGGCTGCAAAAAAGTGTCACACATGTGGTATCGCCGTATTCAGGAGAAGTTGGGCAATGTGTTTTGCGGTGTCTTTTTACATATACTCATGCTGGGTGAGAGAAATATCTCTGCAAAAGACAACTTTTCCAATTTTTTATACAAAGTTGGCATTTGACCAAGATATTTATCTCACCCAGCATGGGTATATGTAAAATGACACCCCAAAACACATTGCCCAACTTCTCCTGATTACGGCGATACCAGATGTGTGACACTTTTTTGCAGCCTAGATGCGCAAAGGGGCCCACATTCCTTTTATGAGGGCATTTTTAGACATTTGGATCCCAGACTTCTTCTCACGCTTTAGGGCCCCTAAAATGCCAGGGCAGTATAAATACCCCACATGTTACCCCATTTTGGAAAGAAGACACCCCAAGGTATTCAATGAGGGGCATGGCGAGTTCATAGAATTTTTTATTTTTTGGCACAAGTTAGCGGAAATTGTTTTTTTTTTTTTTTTCTCACAAAGTCTCCCTTTCCGCTAGCTTGGGACAAAAATTTCAATCTTTCATGGACTCAATATGCCCCTCACGGAATACCTTGGGGTGTCTTATTTCCTAAATGGGGTCACATGTGGGGTATTTATACTGCCCTGGCATTCTAGGGGCCCTAAAGCGTGAGAAGAAGTCTGGAATATAAATGTCTAAAAAAAATTACGCATTTGGATTCCGTGAGGGGTATGGTGAGTTCATGTGAGATTTTATTTTTTGACACAAGTTAGTGGAATATGAGACTTTGTAAGAAAAAGAAAATAATTCCGCTAACTTGGGCCAAAAAAATGTCTGAATGGAGCCTTACAGGGGGGTGATCAATGACAGGGGGGTGATCAGGGAGTCTATATGGGGTGATCACCCCCCCTGTCATTGATCACCCCCCTATAAGGCTCCATTCAGATGTCCGTATGTGTTTTGCGGATCCTATCCATGTATCCGTGGATGTGTAAAAAACATACGGACATCTGAATGGAGCCTTACAGGGGGGTGATCAATGACAGGGGGGTGATCAATGACAGGGGGGTGATCAGGGAGTCTATATGGGGTGATCAGGGAGTCTATATGGGGTGATCACCCCCCTGTCATTGATCACCCCCCTATAAGGCTCCATTCAGATGTCCGTATGTGTTTTGCGGATCCGATCCATGTATCCGTGGATCCGTAAAAAACATACGGACATCTGAATGGAGCCTTACAGGGGGGTGATCAATGACAGGGGGGTGATCAATGACAGGGGGGTGATCAGGGAGTCTATATGGGGTGATCACCCCCCTGTCATTGATCACCCCCCTATAAGGCTCCATTCAGATGTCCGTATGTGTTTTGCGGATCCGATCCATGTATCCATGGATCCGTAAAAAACATATGGACATCTGAATGGAGCCTTACAGGGGGGTGATCAATGACAGGGGGGTGATCAGGGAGTCTATATGCGGTGATCACCCTCCTGTAAGGCTCCATTCAGACGTCTGTATGTGTTTTGCGGATCCGATCCATGTATCCGTGGATCCGTAAAAAACATACGGACGTCTGAATGGAGCCTTACAGGGGGGTGATCAATGACAGGGGTGTGATCAATGACAGGGGGGTGATCAGGGAGTCTATATGGGGTGATCACCCCCTGTCATTGATCACCCCCCTGTAAGGCTCCATTCAGACGTCCGTATGTGTTTTGCGGATCCGATCCATGTATCCGTGGATCCGTAAAAATCATACGGACGTCTGAATGGAGCCTTACAAGGGGGTGATCAATGACAGGGGGGTGATCAATGACAGGGGGGTGATCAATGACAGGGGGGTGATCAGGGAGTCTATATGGGGTGATCAGGGGTTAATAAGGGGTTAATAAGTGACAGGGGGGGTGTAGTGTAGTGGTGTTTGGTGCTACATATTACTGAGCTGCCTGTGTCCTCTGGTGGTCGATCCAAACTTAAGGGACCACCAGAGGACCAGGTAGCAGGTATATTAGACGCTGTTATCAAAACAGCGTCTAATATACCTGTTAGGGGTTAAAAAAATCGCATCTCCAGCCTGCCAGCGAACGATCGCCGCTGGCAGGCTGGAGATCCACTCGCTTACATTCCGATCCTGTGAACTGTGTGCGCGCGTTCACAGGAAATCTCGCGTCCCCCGAGATGACGCATATATGCGTGACTGTGCGCAGGGCTGCCGTCTCCGGAATGCGATCCTGCGTTAGGCGGTCCGGAGGCGGTTAAGTAATGTCATAGCTAGACCCTTATTTCTGATATTTGCAGACTCTATACTGACAGGGAATGTCCCACAGGATTGGCGCATAGCAAATGTGGTGCCAATATTCAAAAAGGGTCCAAAAACAGAGCCTGGAAACTATAGGCTGGTAAGTTAACATCTGTTGTGGGTAAACTGTTTGAAGGTTTTCTGAGAGATGCTATCTTAGAGCATCTCAACGGAAATAAGCAAATAACACCATATCAGCATGACTTTATGAGGGATCGGTCATGCCAAACTAATTTAATCAGTTTCTATGAGGAGGTAAGTTCTAGACTTGACAGCGGCGAATCAATGGATGTCGTATATCTGGACTTCTACAAAGCATTTGACACTGTACCACATAAAAGGTTAGTATATAAAATGAGAATGCTCGGGCTGGCAGAAAACATCTGTATGTGGTATGTGGGTAAGTAACTGGCTTAGTGATAGAAAACAGAGGGTGGTTATTAACAGTACACACTCAGATTGGGTCACTGTCACTAGTGGGGAACCTCAGGGGTCAGTGTTGGGCCCTATTCTCTTCAATATATTTATTAATGATCTTGTAGAAGGCTTGCATAGTAAAATATACATTTTCGCAGATGACACTAAACTGTGTAAAGTAATTAACACTGAAGAGGACAGTATACTACTACAGAGGGATCTGGATAGATTGGAGGCTTGTGCAGATAAATGGCAGATAAGTGGCAGATGACAAATGTAAAGTTATGCACATGGAAAGGAATAATGCAAGTCACCCGTACATACTAAATGGCAAAACACTCTGTAACACTGACATGGAAAAGGATCTAGGAATTTTAATAAACAGCCAACTAAGCTGCAAAAACCAGTGTCAGGCAGCTGCTGCCAAGGCCAATAAGATAATGGGTTGCACCAAAAGGGGCATAGATGCCCGTGATAAGAACATAGTCCTACCACTTTACAAATCGCTAATCAGACCACACATGGAGTACTGTGTACAGTTCTGGGCTCCTGTGAACAAGGCAGACATAGCAGAGCTAGAGAGGGTCCAGAGGAGGGCAACTAAAGTAATAACTGGAATGGGGCAACTACAGTACCCTGAAAGACTATCAAATTTAGGGTTATTCACTTTAGAAAAAAGACGACTGAGGGGACATCTAATTACTATGTATAAATATATAAGGGGTCAGTACAGAGATCTATCCCATCATCTATTTATCCCCAGGAATGTGACTGTGACGAGGGGACATCCTCTGCATCTGGAGGAAAGAAGTTTTGTACACAAAAATAGATATGAGCAGTGAGACTATGGAACTCTCTGCCTGAGGAGGTGGTGATGGTGAGTACAATAAAGGAATTCAAGAGGGGCCTGGATGTATTTCTGGAGTGTAATAATATTACAGGCTATAAATACTAGAGAGGGGTCGTTGATCCAGGGAGTTATTCTGATTGCCTGATTGGAGTCGGGAAGGAATTTTTTATTCCCCTAAAGTGGGGAAAATTGGCTTCTACCTCAGTTTTTTTTTTTTTTCCTCTGGATCAACTTGCAGGATGACAGGCCGAACTGGATGGACAAATGTCTTTTTTTGGCCTTATGTACTATGTTACTATATCTGTGCCTCCTCTGCTACACCAATGGGTGATTGATGGTTAGTTAAAATACCACATCTACAGATACTCATTAACAAAGTCCATACTTAAACTGTTCTCATCATATGTTCTCATCAATAGGAATATATGCGTTCCTATTGAGAAAAATATATGATGTCAGATACGTAAACGTCCTTAATACGTAACAATATAAAATGATAAATATGTCTTATTGATTTTCTTATACAAAACTGAGGTTTATTATACGGGTGTATAGATATCACAGATTTTCTGCTTCATTAATAAATACCAAACTGTAGATGTAATTAGCACTAGCTGCTGCTAGAGAACATCCTCATCTCCCGTCATAAATCCATAAAGAGACAAGAAGGCCTCTTTTCAGACTGGTACATCCATGAGAGGAAATCTTATTAACCGTGTCCTTCCCATTTCCCTCTCTCGGCCATCTTAAAAATACATACATATAGCAATGTGGCCTCTTATATGTCTAAACAAATCCACTATAATTATGATATTTAGATACATGTTTTATACACTTATGAAAAAGCACAACAACTGGGAACACTGTGGATGGCACTTGGGGGGCACTGTGGATGGCACTTTGGGGGCACTGGATGCCATTATGGGGCATTGTGGATGGCATTTGTGCCTCTATATCTTAATCTATCATCTGTGATATCTGTGGATGGCAATGGGGCATTGTAGATGGCAATGGGGGCATTGTGATTGGCACTAGGGGCACTGGATGGCAATGGTGGCACTGTGGATGGTTTTTGAGAGCACTGTCGATGGCACTAGGAGCACTGGATGGCATTTAGGGGCACTGTGGATGGCACTAGGGGCACTGTGGATGGCATTTGGGGAAACTCTGCATTTGAATATTTTAGGAGAGCTGTGGAGGTCACTGTTATGTGGGCGCTGTGGATATCACTGTTATGGGTGCGTGGTGGTTGACACTGTTATGGGGGCTCAGTATGAATTATAGGGCTCATGCAAATGACCGTGATTGGCCCAGGAATCCATGTCCTGGTCCAGGTCTCGGCCGTATCCGTTTTGCTGCCTGCAAGTTGTGAATCTGCTAAATAAGGATACTGCCCATGTGCGACCCTAATTTTTTAGGAGATGCATTGACTTCTATGGGTTGAAGGTCCGCGTTTTGAGGACCAGAATAGGACATGTTCCATGTTTTAAAAAACTGACATACCGATGTGAAAAACACATGGACGTCATCAGTGTGTCAGATCCACAAAAGATAGAACATGTCCTATTCTGGTCCTTAAAACGCAGACCTCAAACACATAGAAGTCGATGGCTCTGAAAAAAAATGCACATGGATTGCATCATTTTTAGCAGCTGTGCAACTTGCAGACTGCAAAACGAATATGGTTGTGCGCGTGAGGCTTTAGATACACAGCTCAGCAGGCAGGATCATGCAAAGTAGGATACATAGCTCAGCAGCCAGGATCACACATGAGAATCTTTGATACAGGAAAGTAGACCATATCACAGATGATATATTAAGATATAGAGGCACACCAGACAGTATCATACAAGATGGGATTATATACACACCACACCAGACATTATAGTACAAGATGGGATTAGATACACACTCAGGAGGCAGTTTCACACACAACAGGCTGTGTATCAAGCACAGTAGGCTGTATCGTGTAGGATGATGTTGTTTATTGCCCTCTCGAAATGGTGAGGGAAGAGCCTGTGGACTGACAGTAATGTGATTTAGACTCTGCGTGAGAAATAGATTAGCAGGATTAATGTATGGTGGGAATAGCTCTTGCAGACTGAACAGTGGGGGCGGGGCCAGCCTGTGACTCATCACTCTGTAGTGCAGCCAGGCTTTATCAATAAAGTTACCTATTCAACAAAACAGGAAACTAGGTCTGATGCCCAGACAGGAGGAAAGAAAACGCAGACATGAAAAACGGATTGGGGGCATAAATATGCATGGTGTGGGGTGTTAGGAGCACATAAAAATAATTTTGATTTTGGGACTGGAAACCTCTTTAAGTGTGTCAGGGTTGCCTAGGCAAGCATGACGCTTTCAGTAGAGAGCGCTCACTGTCTGCAGAGCTCAGGCAGCAGGGTGAGGGGGTGGTTTGCTTTAACCACTCATATCTCTGGATTTCAAGCCGCTTGAGATATGGTTCTGGTCTTGAAAGCTGAATCAGGCAATATCAGAATCAAAGCATTATCCACTACATTGGGAGATATAGTTGTTAGAAAACAGGTCCGGAATGATAACAGGTGAAACTGAAAGCAGGTTTCCCCTCAAATTAAAAAGTTATAGCTCTATCAATAAGGCAAGGTAAAAAACTAATGATTTTTTAAAGTGTTTTTTTTTTTTTTTTTTTTATTGTGCCTATGTAATAGAACCTATACATATGGTATGGCTAATCATACCAACCCATATAATAAATCTAACATTATTTATGTGGAGGATGTATAAAATATTTTTTCATATTTTGTGTTGTATAAAACCTGGGTGTCTTATCGTCTGAGAAAAGTGTATTAGTTGCTATATTGTTGGTCTTTCATTTCCATATATTTCTTGTGAAAAAAACTTTTCATGAGATTCCAGGTCTAATAAAAGAATCATATTGAAACATGTGGGTATCAAAATTCACCTGCATCTCACTGATACAGAGAATAGAGTGCAGTCACTTGAAGGTAGCGTGCTGATATGGAGATGTTACTGTACATGTAAACATCCTCTGGCTGCTGAGAAGTTACTTAAGACATGTCAGTGAGGGGAGGCAAATAATAAGATTATGGCGGGCACTGATTCCTTAGTATGTCTGGTTCTCAGTGGCAGGACGATTTCCAAGTATTGCTATCTAAAGTTTGTATTACACAGGCCGATTGAGCAAGCGACTGTCAGGAAGGAGGCGTTCCCTCCCCGGAAATTGCCTGGTAGCCAGGGGAGGAGAGTGCATCGTTATGTCTTGCTCGTCCCCTTACTGTCTGTCTAATGGTTTGCGGTGATTTTTCAAGAGTGCAGTTGCCGATGAACGAGCGTATCGGACAATCGGTGGTAGTATTACACTGCAAGATGATCGCTAATGAGCGCCAATACAAACGCACGTTAGCGATCATCTGATGAAAAATCGGAAAGTGTAATACAACCTTAAGGAACCACGGCACACAGAAGTTCTTAAGTTATATTTTTCTTTATTTATCCAACCAGCAAAGGTTGAGGTTGTATTAAATTATAACTTTGATACACATTTCTGTGTGCCGTGGCTACTTAACAACAGTGAGGGGAAGCATGTCATAAAATACCGTGACAAGCACTTACTGAAAGAAATAAACATATTAGGTATTGCTGCGTCTATAATAACCTGCTATATAAAATTATCACATGATCTATCCTGCAATTTTTTGGTCACATTGCCTAACAAGTTATCAAAAAGTCATATCTACCCCAAAATAGAACCAATTAAAACGTCACCTCATCCTGCAAAAAACCGGGCCTTTTCACATAACAATTGCTAGAAAAAATATAAAAAACATAGCGACATAAAAATATGATTATTTTTTCCCCCGACACCTCCACAACGGCACTGACAGGAGGGTATCCCCACCCCCAGAACAGGAAACAACACAGGAGCACATGATTTAAAAGGCCTACTCCCCATTACCTATCCAGTCGTTGTTTCCTGTCCTCAGGATACGTAGGAGCCGCTCCTGCAGTGCCAGGAAGATTTTCATTTCCCCCAGCTTGTTTCTTCGTTCCCCACTCTGTGGGAGGGCTGGTGCAGGGGACGGGTTTCCCGGGGACGCGCGTACCTCCGTTTCCCGTCCCTGTATCCCTGGGCTTGCGATTTTCCCATGAGAAGAGGGAAATAGCGTGGCATCTATGATGTCACCAGTCGAGATTCTCCTTGGAGGGGAATAAGAGCGGGGCTGAGATGCCGGCATTTGAGATGAAGCCGGCCATCCAGCTCACGCTCACCGCTTGCCAGACTCCAGTATTCCAGTGTTGGAAAACGGATCTGCTCCAGTAGAGGACGCAGCTAGAAAGCCTGGTGATTCCGCTGCCTCTGCCCTCAGCCCGGTAAGCCTCCTTCCCTGGAGGATGGTTATGCTACCTCCTATTGTGTAAACTAACCCTGTTTGAATCACTATTGGGGAAGTATGGTTATGACTCCCAAGCCAGCCAGTGGGGAAGCAGGACACAGAAAATGCACTATTTGCAAAAAATCCTTTACCTCAAAAAATAGAAAACGCTTGTGCCAGAAATGCACAGAAAAGGTCGTTTCTGAGGAGTCGCCCTCCCTCCTAGAGTCCCTGAGAGCGTTTATTAAGGAGGAGGTGAATACGTCTGTGGACTTAAAAATTGCGTCTCAATCTCCACGACCATCCACATCCCAGAGATCGTATACCTCTGAATTGCTTTAGGATCTTAATGAAGGAGAGTTGGTTTCTGAATCCGATTCGGCCTCTTCTGATGAGGGCTCAGGCAGGCCCTTATTACTCCCAGAAGAAACTGACGGTCTCCTAAAAACCATCCGTGCTACTATGCACATAGAAGTCACATTCAATTCAAGACCATATGTTTCAGGGTCTGGGAGAAAGGCATAGAAGGGTATTCCCAATCCATAACAACATAAACTCTCTGATATCAAAAGAGTGGAAAGACCCGGAAAAAAGAACGACGGTCACAAACTCTTTTAAAAGTAAATACCCCTTTGAAGAGTCCGAAACTAATTTATGGGACAAAACCCCTAAAATAGATGCACCGGTTGCCCGCATCTCCAAAAAATCTTCTCTCCCATTTGAAGATATGGGCCTTTTACGCTATCGCATGGATAAAAAATCAGAGGGTGTTCTGAAAAAGGCTTGGGAAACTAACACGGCCATTCTTTGCCCTAGCATTGCCTCTACTTGTACGGCCAGAACTCTATCGATTAATCAGTTAGAAGAACACATTGCTGCGGGTACCCCTAGGGAAGAAATCCTACCCATGTTAAAAAAAGCTTCAAACTTTCTAGCGGATGCCTCTGCCGACTTAGTCAAACTTTCCGCTAGATCAGCTGCACTTTCAAACGCGGCCCAAAGAACAATTTGGCTTCGATCCTGGTCAGGGGATGCAGGCTCAAAAAGTCGCCTGTGTTCCATCCCCTGTGAGGGGGACAGATTATTTAGTTCTGGATTAGATGACTCCTTGAAAAAGCATCTAATAAAAAGAAAGGATTCCCCCTGGAAAATAGGTACTTTCATCAGAGACGGTCCTTTCAGAACCAAAGAAAGGCCAGAGTGGACCCCAAAAAGAAAGAGGGCTCCAGAGGGCTCCAGAAAGTGGCAATCTTCCAATGGCAGGGGTATAGGGTTTTTACTTGACCCCGAAAGTTCTTCTCGCCCCACCCAATGATGCCAGAAGTCGGGTAGGAGGCAGGTTAACCAGCTTCATTCCTGCTTGGGAACAAATCCATGCCTCCCCGTGAGTAATAAACACTCTAAAGGAAGGATTAAAACTGCAGTTTTTATCCCCTCCGTTAAATCAGTTCACAATAAATAAAAAGCTGTCTCCTCTACAAAAACAACTTTGTCTAGAGTCAGAAATCTCCTCCTTAATAGAAAAGAAGGTACTCCTTCCTGTCCCAAAAGATCAATACGGAAAGGGGTTCTATTCTCCAGTCTTTTTAGTACTAAAACCAAACGGGTCCTTTTGGTTGATAATAAATCTAAAATCCCTACACAGGTTGATTTTATATACAAAAAGTTCAAGATGGAAACCATAAAATCTACCGTAAATCTGCTCCCTCAAGATTGTTTCATGGCAACAATAGATTTACAGGACGCCTACTACCGTGTTCCAATATATCCACCCCATCAAAAATATTTACGAATCGCTGTCTTCATGGGAGAAAATTTGTGCCACTACCAATTCAGAGCCCTTCCGTTTGGCCTCTCTTCAACCCCAAGAGAAAAATACCATATCTGGACGACTTCTTAATAGCATCTGGCTCAGAAGAACTCCTCAGACTCCATCTCTCCCTGGTTCATCTCTCATAAATTTCAAAAAATCAGATCTGTCCCCAGACAGAAGAAAGATCTTCCTTGGGGTTCTATTGGACTCTCATCTACTAATGTCCTTTCTACCAACAGAAAAGGGGACCAAGTTGTTACTGGAAATCTCCCGTTTCTGCAGTCTAAGGACTGCTTCTCTCAGGAACATTATGACAGTTCTGGGTCTTTTCACTTCCACAATCCCATCAGTCAGATGGGCTCAGAGCCATACACGAGTGCTTCAGTCCCTCCTTCTTTCCTCATGGGACGGAACAATCTCTGCCCTAGAAAAGAAGATTTACATTACAAATTCTGTAAAAAAAAATCCCTCATGTGGTGGAAAGTACAAAAAAACTAAACACAGGGGTTTATTGGAGACAAAAAGATCAAATGATAATCACCACAGATGCCTTGTGGATCAGGATGGGAAGGCCATGCAAGTGGGAAGATAGTACAGGGCAGATAGGGCCCGGATAGGTTAAAAGCCTCTTCAAATCTAAAAGAGCTTAGGCCATTTACAAAGTCATCACTTCTCTACACACGCCCTCATCCTCAAAACACGTAAAAGTGCTATCGGACAACACCACAGCGGTCGCTTACCTCAACAGGCAGGGCGGAACCAGAAGCCGCTCCCTAGCAGCCGCAGCTCGCGACATATTTCTCTGGGCAGAGAGAAATCTTCTGTCCTTATCCAAATTTTGTAGCCGATTTCCTCAGTCGAACAACCTTGAAGGAAGGGGAATGGTCTTTAAATCCCCAGGTGTTCCGCAAGATCTGCGAAAGTGGGGAAATCCGGACTTGGATCTATTCGCCACAGGGGACAACAGGCAGACCGAAAAATTTTGCTCCCTCTCCTGGCAAGATCAGCCACTTTGGATAGATGCCCTATCCCAGCCTTGGCCAATAGCAAGGACTCTTATGAAAATACAGAAGGAACAGTCTCAGGTGATCCTCATTATACTGTTTTGGCCAAGGAGGGCCTGGTTTCCCCTGCTCCTCAAACTATCTGCGGGGGTGTTCTGGACCTTGCCACAAATCCCAGACCTTCTCCATCAGGGTCCGATTTATCATCCGGGACTAAAACAGCTCAACCTGACGGCCTGGAAGTTGAACGGTCAGCCTTAAAAAAGAAAGGGTTGTCAGATGAGGTCATTTCCACTCTTATGTTGAGCCGTAAAACAATTACCTCAAAAATGTATTTAAGAACCTGGAAAGCCTTCCTGTCCTTCCCTAAAAATTCTCTTTTTCCCTACATACCTCATATACTTGAATTCTTACAATCTGGTTTGAACAAAGGTCCTCGACCTGGCACTCTAAAAGTGCAAATATCCGTCCTCAGCGCCTTCTTAGATAAAAAAATGAGCTGACTCACCCCTTATTAAGCCCTTCATTAAAGGGGCCACAAGAAAGTTACCAACTGTCCGTTCTGTAATCCCAATATGGGATCTAAACTTGGTCCTCTCAGTATTAATGGAGCATCTATTCGAACCAGTGGACAAAATTTCCTTGAAGCTACTAACCTACAAAACTGTATTTTTAGTGGCAATAACCACCGCGAGAAGGATTGGGGAAATACAAGCCTTTTCCTGTAGACCACCTTACCTAACTATACTGGACGACCGTATAATCCTAAGACGTTGCCCTTCATTGCTTCCCAAAGTGGTCTCTAGATTTCACTGTGATCAGGAAGTCTCGTTGCCTTCATTTTGTCCACACCCAACTACCCAAAAAGAGAAGAACTTCCTCAACCTGGATGTTAGGAGGACTGTGTTGGCTTACCTAAAAGCCACAGAGTCCTTCAGACTCTCAAATCAACTTTTCCTTCAATACCAAGGTGCCAACAAGGGAAACGTGGCCAGCAAGTCATCTATATCAAGATGGATTAGAGATGTCATTGCAACAACTTATATTAAAAAGGATCTCCTTCCTCCTACAGGAATAAGAGCTCACTCTACAAGGGCCGTGTCATCCACTTGGGCAGAGTCGGCCTCGGTCTCCTTAGACCAGATCTGCAAAGTGGCCACGTGGGCAAGCCCTATGACCTTCTACAACCATTATAGACTTGATGTTCAAAAAAATCAAGACTTTGGTCGTAGAATTCTTGCTGCTGTTGTCTTCCCCCCCCCCAGTGGATTACTCTGTTAATCCTCCTGTCAGTGCCGTTGTGGATGTGTCGGGGAAAAATAAAATTACTCTTACCGGTAATTGGGTTTTCCAATAACCTCCACAACGGCACTGAATTTTTTTCCCTCCCTTGTGGATTTATATTATGTGATATTATGCTTATATTATGTTATCTTTTTGTCAAATGATGTAATTTGATATTTAATACAATTTTTCTTTTTGCATCACTTCCGAGTACTCTCTTACTGACTGGATAGGTAAGGGGGAGGAGGCCTTTTAAATCATGTGCTCCTGCGTTGTTTCCTGTCCTGGGGGCGGGGACACCCTCCTGTCAGTGCCGTTGTGGAGGTTATTGGAAAACCCAATTACCGGTAAGAGTAATTTCTACTTTCTTTTCAAAAATGCTTTTCTTGTGTAAAACTGAACAAAAATGCAAAAACAGACATGCTTAGTATAGCTGCGTCTAATGACCTGCTCTATAAAAATATCAAATGATCTATCCAGTCAGTTGAACGTTGCAATAAAAAAAAAACAATTCCAAAACAGCCATTTTTTGGCCACTACATAATATCAAGCAATCAAAAAGGCATATGTACCAAAAACTGAACAATGCTAGTGGCAACTAATTCTGCAAAAAATTAGCCCTTACATAGCTCCATTGAGAGAAAAATGACTGTACTGGTCCTCAGAGGCCGGTCAAAAGTAGTGTTGAACGAAGCGATTTTCGGATGCTTCATCCGAAGTCGCTTCGTTCAAAACTTAGGAATAATACTGTACGGAGATATGTCTCCGTTCAGTAATAAAATGTATGGGCTCCGATAAGCCGAAGTTAGTTATTCGCGAATTTGCACGTGACTTAGTTGAATAACTTGGGTAGTTGATGAACAGCAGTTTATATCCACATTAATAGCATTTCAGTATCTGGTATAACCCGCCTAAAAATTTAAAGGGTGTGGTGTGTCCTAGATGGCACCAGCTGGGCACAACATATGGAGTAATAAAATGCCACATCTGGGGAAAACTTGCAATTTTCATTTGTTCATTCATTTCTGCAAAATACCTCTGACGTCAAAATACTCACTCCACCCTTCAATAAATACCTTGAGTGTAGTTTCCAAAATGAGTTATTATTTCACCCCAGAGCATCTATAGTTGTCAGTACAAGCGGTGTAAGGCTACTTTCACACTCGCGTTTTGGGCGGATCCGTAATGGATCTGCAAAAACGGATCCATTCAGATAATACAACCGCATGTATCAGTCATGAACGGATCCGTTTGTATTATCTGTAACATAGCCAAGACGGATCTGTAATGAACTCCATTGAAAGTCAATGGGAGACGGATCCGTTTTCTATTGTGCCAGATTGTGTCAGAGAAAACAGATCCGTCCACATTGACTTACATTGTGTGTCAGGATGGATCCGTTTGGCTCAGTTTCGTCAAGCGGACTGCAGGCAGCGTTTTGGTGTCTGCCTCCAGAGTGGAATGGTGACTAAGGCTACTTTCACACTAGCGTTCAGAGCGGGTCCGTCTGATGTCTGCTCAGACGGATCCGCTCCTATAATGCAGACGTTTGTATCCGTTCAGAACGGATCCGTCTGCATTATAGTTTGAAAAAAATTCTAAGTCTGAAAGTAGCCTGAACGGATCCGTCCAGACTTTACATTGAAAGTCAATGGGGGACGGATCCGTTTGAAGATTGAGCCATATGGTGTCATCTTCAAACGGATCCGCCCCCATTGACTTACATTGTAAGTCTGGACGGATCCGCTTGCCTCCGCACGGCCAGGCGGACACCCGAACGCTGCAAGCAGCATTCAGGTGTCCGCTCGCTGAGCGGAGGCTGAATGCTGGCAGACTGATGCATTCTCAGCGGATCCGCGTCCACTGAGAATGCATTAGGGCTGGACGGTTGCGTTCGGGGCCGCTTGTGAGCCCCTTCAAACGGAGCTCACGAGCATACACCCGAACGCAGGTGTGAAAGTAGCCTAAACGGAGGCAAACTGATGCATTCTGACCGGATCCTTTTCCATTCAGAATGCATTAGGGCAAAACTGATCCGTTTTGGACCGCTTGTGAGAGCCCATGACGGATCTCACAAACGGAAAGCCAAAACGTTAGTGTGAAAGTATCCTAAATCACCACAATGTACCTCAAATGCACATGATGTTTATTTACTCCGGAGCCATGTTGTATGTCCAGGCAAAATATTAGGTCACTGGAAATATCAGGCTATTTAGACCATTGATACATATGATAGTCCTGAAGATAATTAATAAGGGGTAAGGAATGAAGGTAAGAACAGAATAACAAAATAAAGTAGTCTTAAAAGGCAGAAAATGCTCAAAGCCCCATATGCTGTTGCGCATTTCTAACCAGGGGAGCAAATCCTGCACATGTGGTCTGTTGCTAGCAGCAATCCCAAGCAAAAATGCATACAATGGAGGATGCCTGCAGTGGATCACATGTACCACAAAGACATCCTACACAGGATAACCAAATGTGTGGATGTGATTGGCTATATAAAACAGAAATTGACAAAAAAATGGTGCACTACAATGGTAAATGCAATTGACAGTATATGGCTAAACCCTCACACTGATATTAAAATGAGATTCTCGCCAATATATTCTTATATCAAGAACTTACCGGAGCCTGTGCACCCCATCAAGTTATCTCAAAGTGGTACGGGACCTAACGCTAACCTACCTGTGCTTTATAGGCAATTACAAGGGCCGTATGGGCAATTACAGGGGCATAAGGTCTAATACACTGTGAACAACTCCCAGTTACCTCCAGCGTGAAATCACACATACAATGGGAGGAGGGAGGAGGCTGTGAGTCCCACCTATCACTGACTCATGTGACGCAGGCCGCACAGGTGCAACCATGGATCAAAATCAAGGCACATTCAAACCTCGAGTTGCCACACCTCCAGGTGTGCATGTACCAACAGAATAACAAAATAAAGTGGTACATGTGGTCCTCCATTTTATGCATTTTTGCTGGGGATTGCTGTATAACGTATCACATGTGCAGAATTTGCTCCCTCGGTTAGAAATGTGTAACAGTATATGGGGTTTTGAGCATTTTCTGCCTTTTAAGACAACTTTATTTTGTTATTCTGTTTTTACATGCATGCCTGGAGGTGTGGCAACTCCAGGTTTGAATGTGCCTTGATTTTGTTCTATGCGGCCTGCGTCACATGAGTCAGTGATAGGTGGGACTCGCAGCCTCCTCTCTCCTCTCATTGTATGTGTGATTTCACTCTGGAGGTAACTGGGAGTTGTTCGCTGTATGTCAGACCTTATGCCCCTGTAATTGCCCATACGGCCCCTGTAATTGCCCATACAGCACAGGTAGGTTAGTGTTAGGTCCCGTGCCACTTTGAGATACCTTGACAAGATGCGCGGGCTCCGGTATGTTCTTGATATAAGGCAAAATATATATTGGCGAAAGTCTCATTTTAATATCAGTGTTAGGGTTTAGCCATATATTGTCAATTGCATTTACCATTGTAGTGCACAATGTTTTGTAAAAAAAAAAAAAAAAGTCAAGGTAACCCACAATAAATATCGCCCACAACCACAATTGTAGTATCAAAAAAGTGCTTTTACTGAGTCATGACCATAAACAAAAACAGGACATAAATATAACACATAAATCCCAACATAAAGTGCAGATTTATAATACAAGCCTGCAAGATGACATCCTCTGAGAAAGGAGTTGCAGAAGAGTAAAGCTCTCCCCAGGTGTGCCAAGAAGTTTTCCCTGTTGAATGGTTACTCAGAGGATGATGGCACCATGACAGGCACTTTGTAAACATAGTTAAAATTTATGCTAAAATTAACTAAACAAAGAAATGCCCCACAGATAAGCAGTCCCAGGTTGGGTGGTCAAATGATTACGGCAATCTGTAAGTCCCTTGCATCCAGGACAAGACCGATCCTCCCAATATTTCCAGATAGGGAGATTAAGTATTAGGTCCTCTGGTATGAATCCAATGTTTTAAGATACATGGAAGGCCATTGATACAGATGTCAATGATACTAGGAGTTCACAAAATGGATGCCAGCTGTCTCAATAGACAATATATATGGGTGAGGAGTAAACCGGTGATGGGGCACTGTATCACATTACTGAGTTTAATGACAGTATAAAAGTGATAGCCCTTTGGTATGTACTGTAGCAGCAGAGGATAATGGTCTAACACAGGACTAGATGGTTGATGGATATATGGTATCCTCAGAAGAGGAGAGAGGGGGAGAAAGAGGATGCCTCCCCATAGTTACAGCTACAAAGTCCCCCAGGTGTTAGATAGTCCAGTGTCTGTCTTGTGCAGTATATTCTGTTACTACTAAGGGATGCTGCCTGATGCAGATGCAAATGCATGCTCGGTCCATACCATGGTGTTCCCGTGGCAGGGCTCAATAGGAACTTTGCTAAGACAGGACTCAGGACCTTCAGAAGGACCGTGGCTGCCATAGCAACAGCACGACTCCCTTGATCTCAAAACAGGGGAGCCATTCAGTCAGATGCTGTGGTCACGTTTGAACATGGTATCTGAGGAGTTAAAAGCCTTTTCCAATCAAATGGAGAACACAAGACCCTGTTCTAGTTATTGACCCCAGCAGTCAGACCTCCTTCCAGTCTACTTTACAGAAAACCTCTTTAAGACTTATTATTGATGTACATCGAAAATGCATACTTTAAATGCCACGGCTCAATGGTGTGATTCATAATTAACTTACACGACACTGCACAACCCTTCCTTCTAAAGGATAGAGTTGAAGAAATTCTTGCAGCATTTGTCAGCTGAGAATGAAAATAGACTGGCAGCCCGATTTATAGGAAACTGAAACACTGGAAGTACAGGCATTCAGTTAGGATACATGCTACTCCTATCTACTGTCAGCACTACAACTACGTACAGAATTTCACTATGACCTTATTCAGCTGAGTTGTAAAACTTGTCTATGTTCTGTTCACTAAAAACAGACACTTTTAAATGGGCTGGACACGGATGGTGTCCATGTGCTGTTTTTTCACAGATCCATTGACTTGATTTGTAAATCTAGTGTAAGAATTGGACCAAATAAGGTACTTGCAAAATAGTTTCTTGTTATGCAATGTTCTGGTGTATTGTATTGTACCTACATATTTTTGTATAGATAGATCAGGGTTAACGGTCGTGACTCTGCCCTTGTAGGAGGCTAGAAGATGGACCTAGGTTTGTCCCTAGTTTAATGAATCTAGAGTAAGCTGAGGATGAGAGAGGAGCTACATGTGCTTATCCCTCAGAAGACTAGACCCAAGTTCCAGAGAATCACTATCTCTAAAATACAGGTATTTGCATCAAGAAAGCCATCCCTAGTTCGCAGTACTCCAGAAAGAGAGAGAAAAGGAAGAACTATAAGGTCCAGAATCTGCATGGCCAAGCATTGGAGTCAGTCAGTAAGGCATTCGTTGTTCAAGGCTAACTTAGCAGTGAGAAGGACATTGCCAATACACCCTTTCACACAGTCATGTCAAGCCATATCTTAATTCTGTACCGTTCAGCCTGGGAATTACAGACAAGTTTTGCAAGAATCTTATTGCCAGCCTTAGATTCTGCAGATAGAGCACAATAGAGGAAAGGTGTAGTACAAGCCCCATTATTGCTCATATCCGTACATTCCTATCAGGGAAGATTTGCACTGTAAATTGTTTGGAATTGTGCTGGATGTACTACAACTACCATTCTGCCCTTTAGTAAAGAGAGACTTGTTTATTTTCTATTACTGTCCTGGTTACTGACTCAAAATTAGAGCTCATGCACACGGCCGTTGCCCGACCGTGGCCGTATTGCGGCCCGCAAACAGCGGTACCACAATACACAGACACCGGCTGTGTGCACCCCGCATCATGGGTGTGGACCCATTCACTTGAATGGGTCCTCAATCCGGGAGATGCGGTATGTCACGGAACAGAGGCACGGATTGGAAGCCCATGGAAGCACTACAGAGTTTTCTGTCCGTGCCTCCGCACCGGAAAAAAGTAGTGCATGCACTACTTTTTTGCGATGTGGACAGTCGGATGCGGATCGCAGACCACATTCAAGTGAATTGGTCCGCGATACGCATGCGGCGGCCCCATGGTCGATGCCTGTGAATTGTGTACTGCAATTTGCAGCGGCCATGTACATGAGCCCTGGGGCTGTGCCCCAAGGGAAGAAATGGTATGCCCTCCTGTCACTGCCCAGATCGAGGACTGCCACTATGATTTATGGGAATAGCTTTTGCAGCCAGGGGCTCTACCACTCCCATCCTCCACTCCTCCAGAGCCATGGCAACACACATGCTGCAGACTTCTCTGCAAGGACCAATGTGCGGAAAATCAGACGTGATTTGCTCATTGACTATAATTGGTCAGTGGAATTCACAGTACAAACAAGGACCCGTCTGTGGGTATAATATTACGACAGGTGGTATATGGAAATGTCAGCAGTCTCAGACTACCACCCCTAAAACAGGCTTCATTATGTACCATAAAAAATAAATAAAAAAATAACCCAAATAATGAATTCGTGAAAAAAAGAAAAAAATATAATATAAATGCACTTAGAGACACGGGTAGGTGGGTATGGGCCAAATATATTTTACTATGGGTTCTGACCCTAGAGCTAGCCCTATATCCATCATGCCCTGCCTACAAACTGAATGGCCGCCCGATAGGAGCGATCCCGTATCAGGAACCTCCTGAGTGCCCTAGGATGGCCCTGAATAGGGGATAGAGCTACCAGCTAATATATGCTGACCAAAACAAAAATCGTCACTACAGTGATGAGTAGCACAATATATTAGAAAACAAAACAAAACATACACAAAAAAGAAAAAAAGTAAATAAGAATCCAGGTTTTTATATCACTCCTGTAAACCGATCCTGATTACAGATAGATGGGATATTGATACTATAGCAAAAAGAGGCCGTGTTGGTTAATGACGTCATTGTTCCGAAGCGTTTCACCAATATTATAGTTGGGCTCATCAGGGGACACGTTAGGTAAATACCTGACCAGGATTAGATCAATAAAATACAGAGATATGTCGCACTAGAGTGAGAGGGGATCTCTCAGAGGTGCTCCCACTGGCAGACGACACCCAGTCTGACAAAATATGAATAAATAAATAAGTAGTAGTGGGGCACTCTATAGTAATGGGATCTTTATTGATGATGGAGTAAAATTATTAAACAATAGATAGTATGGTTCAGATTAAATAGCAGCAATAAAAAAGGCAATAGTAATATAATCAACTAAGAGTGGTCATTGACTCTAGACTCATCTGCATATAAACACAATAAAAACAATAAAATCTTATAATAAAATAAATAAAATTAAATCCCAATTGACAATATTAATCTCTAAAACTAACAATCTTTAAAACCTCTGATGTTTTGAAATAATCGCAATAAAAAAATCGACCAGATATGATATACAAATGATAAAACAATCGGCCAGGTGGAGTATTCAATAGTGTAAATATTCAATAGTGGAATTTACTGGTAAAGTTCAATGGTAAATAAATCGCAAGGAGATAAAACACCAAGTTCTTCCAAGTGTTAGAACAATGTGCCAGGTATTGTTCAATTTTAAGCACAAATGAAAGTTAGTAGCATATCGAGCGGCGTCCCACTCACTCAATGCAAATAGCGGCGTCCCGCTGTATATCCAACAAGATGCGATCGCTTACCTTTGAAAGGAATTAACACAACCTTACTGGGAGGTCTTGAATGGACTTTGTGCCCTCGACACGGTGTACCTTCTTTAGAAATCAGGGTTCATGTCTCAAGGGCTGTTTGTTTGATTTGAATTCCGTGCCAAACCTCTGAACACACGTGGTCTTGTAATGGAACCAGGTATCGTCCGTGCAGCAGAAGTTTTCTTAGGCGGTTCGATATTTCATGCGATAATGTCCATGCCTCCTCAGTCTATCGGTGTGCTTTCCATAGGATGGGGGTAATACCATGGTCGATTGTTTTATTGCGATTATTTCAAAACATCAGAGGTTTTACAGATTGTTAGTTTTAGAGATTAATATTGTCAATTGGGATTTAATTTATTTTATTATAAGATTTTATTGTTTTTATTGTGTTTATATGCAGATGAGTCTAGAGTCAATGACCACTCTTAGTTGATTATATTACTATTGCCTTTTTTATTACTGCTATTTAATCTGAACCATACTATCTATTGTTTAATAATTTTACTCCATCATCAATAAAGATCCCATTACTATAGAGAGTGCCCCACTGCTACTTATTTATTTATTCAGGATTAGATCAAGACTTAGATCTGAAAACACATTGAACAAACCATAAGGAGTTTGTGTGAATGATCCCACGGATGACCGCAATGCAGTCAATTATTGTGTCAAGTTTATGGCTAACATTTAATTGTCAGCCATTTATTTACAGCAAGGAAAATAAATGGCCACATGAGGCTTCCTCTAATCATCACAACTGATGAAATTTAGAGAAACTGTACTGGTTTTAATAGGCTGATAATCTTAAAGGGAACCTGTCACGTTTAACATGGTGTCTGAGCTGTAGGCGGTATGTTATAGAGCAGGAGGAGCAGATTGATGTATAGTTTTATGGGAAACGATTCAGTAAAACCAGTAATTCATACATTTAAATTCCTGCTCATTCTGGGCTTTGACGTCAAGGAGGCGGTCCTATCAGTGATTGACAGCCTGCCCTTTATGACTGTGTATACAGAGATAGCTGTCAATCACTGATAGGACCGCCTCCTTGATTTCAAAGCCTAGAATGAGCAGGAATATAAATGTATAAATTACAAGTTATAATGAATCTTTTCCTAAAAAACTGGATATTAATCTGCTCAGCTCCTGCTGCTCTAGAACATGCTGCCTGCAGACTGCGGTATATTAGTCTTTCCCTTATACTCTTCCTGTCTTTTGGGCTAACAAAAAAAAGCTTCTACAAACTTGATTCCCCTTTGCCTGATATGACCTACATAATTCCCATCACTCCCTAATCAGAATCATAACGGGATCTACCAGTTACTCTTCTATTGTTTTTTTTCTGTCACTTCCCTTTTATCTTTATTCCTAGATGACATTTCAGCTTAGGCCTCTTTCACACTTGCGTTGTTGGGATCCGGCATGCACTTCCGTTGCCGGAGGTGCCTGCCGGATCCGGAAAAACGCAAGTGTACTGAAAGCATTTGAAGACGGAACCGTCTTCCAAATGCTTTCAGTGTTACTATGGCACCCAGGACGCTATTAAAGTCCTGGTTGCCATAGTAGGAGCGGGGAGCGGGGGAGCGGTATACTTACAGTCCGTGCGGCTCCCGGGGCGCTCCAGAATGACGTCAGAGCGCCCCATGCGCATGGATGACGTGATCACATGGATCACGTGATCCATGCGCTTGGGGCGCCCTGACGTCACTCTGGAGCGCCCGGGGAGCCGCACGGACGGTGAGTACACTGCTCCCCCGCTCCCCACTACACTTACCATGGCTGTCAGGACTTTAGCGTCCCGGCAGCCATGGTAACCACTCTGAAAAAGCTAAATGTCGGCTCCGGCAATGCGCCGAAACGACGTTTAGCTTAAGGCCGGATCCGGATCAATGCCTTCCAATGGGCATTAATTCCGGATCCGGCCTTGCGGCAAGTGTTCCGGATTTTTGGCCGGAGCAAAAAGCGCAGCATGCTGCGGTATTTTCTCCGGCCAACAAACGTTCCGTACCGGAACTGAAGACATCCTGATGCATCCTGAACGGATTACTCTCCATTCAGAATGCATTAGGATAATCCTGATCAGGATTCTTCCGGCATAGAGCCCCGACGACGGAACTCTATGCCGGAAGACAATAACGCAGGTGTGAAAGAGCCCTTAGTTTTACTTCTAAAGGACCCTTTACATGGGCAGAGAATCCTCCAGATAATTGCTCCCGATTGCCTGGCTGTGTTAAGGTGCCGCCGGAATCGCATTGATCGCATCATTCATGCGGTCACAAAAATAGTTGTTTGCAGGCAGCACTTCATACTCAGTAAACAGCATCTGCTGCCAGCAAACAAAGTCAGTATGGGGATGCGTGGTGGCATTAGTGATCACTCCTCCACATACTGCAGAGGAGATCACTGCATGTAAATGCGGCGGTCTCCACTGGTGACATGCAGGTAATTGCCAAGAAGTAATGCTTCCTTCCTGATAATCGCCTGCAAAATTGGCCTATGTAAAGGATTGTAAACTTTGGCAGAGAAACAGACTGCGAGATCTAACCGTATCCGGTATAGTTCGATAAGGCTGCGCAATGGGATGAGACGGGGATCTGGCCGCTTAACCCCCTACCAGATTACAACTATTAATATTTCTACAAGAGTATAATGCTGTACATGTACGGCATTATGCACAGAGCCTTATATGGAGCGGGTTGCTACACTGATCCTGCTCCATACATGGAGGGTGCCGGCTCTATAATACTGGTCATGTACCCAGCATCTGTGAGGTTATGCCAAGGGAGGGGGCTTTCTCTGCCTTCTGACAGACAGTATTCACAGTCCATTAAAAAACAGACATGTGCATACACCTACAGACTGCCATCAAGTGCCCATTTTTCTCTGTTGTGTGTATAAGGCCTAAGGGCTCATGCACGCCAGCTTAAGGGCTCAGTGCCCGTATTGTGGACTGTAAACGGATGGTCTGCAATATACAGGCACTGGCCGTGTCCACTCCGTGGTATGGATGCGGACCCATTGACTTGAATGAGTCTGCAATCCACAACATAAGACCGAAGATAGGACTTCACCTATCTTTTGCAAAAGGGAGGCATGGATCAAAAGCCCACAGAAGCAGTACAAAGTATTTCCGTGGGCTCCCCACCTGTGCCTCTGCAATGCAAAAAAATAGAACATGTTCTAACTTTGGCCGCATGTTGTGGATCGCAGACCTAATCAAGTCAATGGACCTGCAAACAGAGTGCACACAGCCAGAGCACGTGTATTGCGGACCGCTATTTGCGGTCCGCAGCATGGGCAAAGGGCCCTTACACTCATGGCCATTAGCCATAAGGCTACATAATTTCATATGAGCATGTTCAATCTGGGAAACAAGCTCTGTTTAATGGCTGCATTTCCCAGACCGGACACTGCTCCTCTGACCAGAACTGATAGCATTATAATGATTTATGATGCTGTGAGTTCCTGCCTGACTGCTCGTCTACTGTACTCTACTCACATAACGCTGTGAATATAGTACATTAGGCCCACAGTAAGGGAGAAAGTATTATGATGTTGTGAGTTTGGGTTTGAAGAGCAGCGTTCGGTCCAGGAAATGTGGCTGTTACACAGAGCGTGATTCCCGTGTTTCATCGTATCAAATTAGCCTAAGACTTTCCTGGTATTAGTGCTTTCAGAAGTTTCTAATCATACCACAAGAGGAAGCTTTGTCATAAGGTGATGGGACACTATCAACAAAAGTGTTAGGCCCCTTTCACACGGGCGAGTATTCCGCACGGAATGCGATGCGTGAGTTGAACGCATTGCACCCGCACTGAATCCTGACCCATTCATTTCTATGGGGCTGTTCACATGAGCGGTGATTTTCACGCATCACTTGTGCGTTGCGTGAAAATCGCAGCATGCTCTATATTCAGCGTTTTTCACGCAACACAGGCCCCATAGAAGTGAATGGGGTTGCGTGAAAATTGCAAGCATCCGCAAGCAAGTACGGATGCGGTGCGATTTTCACGCACGGTTGCTAGGAGACGATCGGGATGGAGACCCGATCATTATTATTTTCCCATATAACATGGTTATAAGGGAGAATAATAGCATTCTGAATACAGAATGCAGGGTAAAATAGCGCTGGAGGGGTTAAAAAAAAATATATCATTTTAACTCACCTTAGTCCACTTGCTCGCGCAGCCCGGCATCTCCTTCTGTCTCCTTTACTGAACAGGACCTGTGGTGAGCATTCACTACAAGTAAAGGACCTGTGGTGATGTCACTCCGGTCATCACATGATCCATCACATGATCTTTTACCATGGTGATGGATCATGTGATGACCGGAGTGATGTCACCACAGGTCCTTTACCTGTAGGGAATGCTCACCCCAGGTCCTGTTCAGTAAAGGAGACAGAAGGAGATGCCGGGCTGCGCGAGCAAGTGGACTAAGGTGAGTTAAATTATTTGTAATTTTCTTTTAACCCCTCCAGCGCTATTTTACTATGCATTTTGTATTCAGAATGCTATTATTTTCCCTTATAACTATGTTATAAGGGGAAATAATACAATCTACAGAACACCGATCCCAAGCCCGAACTTCTGTGAAGAAGTTCGGGTTTGGGTACCAAACATGCAGGATTTTTCTCACGCGAGTGCAAAACGCATTACAATGTTTTGCAATCTCGCTGAAAAATCGCGGGTGTTCCCATAACGCACCCGCACATTTTCCCGCAACGCCCGTCTGAAAGAGGCCTTATGCTCTCAGAGGAAAGCATCAGCATGTACATATTCTTTTAAAATTTCTGTACAAGAATTATTTTATTATATTTTTCACTCCATTGCGAACTTGAAGAACTGCCTAAGAATCAAGTATGCTGAAATTGGCTTTAGCTGATGAAATTGGCTTTAGCTGACATCTGCAGTCAATCTGACCTTCAAAATACCACATACGTATTGAATTGTTGGGAAATATCAGCAATTTCAGGAAGATATGACATTAAACTAATGTGTATTGGCAGCTTAAATCCTTGGGGCACATTTACTAAGACCGTCTTTTTAGTCTTCGTTTCCCCTTTGTGTTGCCTCATCATAAATCAGGCGCATTTGTGGCAGTCCCTGCTCCTGTCGTAAAAACGACCCCAGCCCAGGGGCGTAACGATCGCGGTCGCAGAGGGTGTGACCGTGACCGGGGCCCAGCCCGCAGCCCCGCAACTTGCCGCAAGTGCTTTTAATGGCCAGTCGGGGCCTCTGTGCCTGGCTGGCGGCGCAGCACTGCGTACCTAACCTTACCCTCTCTGGCGCCGCTCAACCAGGGGGCAAAAAATGGAATATATACAGAGGGGGCAAAAAATGGAATATATACAGAGGGGGCAAAAAATGGAATATATACAGAGGGGGCAAAAAATGGAATATATACAGAGGGGGCAAAATGGAATATATACAGAGGGGGCAAAATGGAATATATACAGAGGGGGCAAAATGGAATATATATACAGAGGGGGCAAAATGCAATTTATATATATATATATACACTCACCTAAAGAATTATTAGGAACACCTGTTCTATTTCTCATTAATGCAATTATCTAGTCAACCAATCACATGGCAGTTGCTTCAATGCATTTAGGGGTGTGGTCCTGGTAAAGACAATCTCCTGAACTCCAAACTGAATGTCAGAATGGGAAAGAAAGGTGATTTAGGCAATTTTGAGCGTGGCATGGTTGTTGGTGCCAGACGGGCCGGTCTGAGTATTTTACAATCTGCTCAGTTACTGGGATTTTCACGCACAACCATTTCTAGGGTTTACAAAGAATGGTGTGAAAAGGGAAAAACATCCAGTATGCGGCAGTCCTGTGGGCAAAAATGCCTTGTGGATGCTAGAGGTCAGAGGAGAATGGGCCGACTGATTCAAGCTGATAGAAGAGCAACGTTGACTGAAATAACCACTCGTTACAACCGAGGTATGCAGCAAAGCATTTGTGAAGCCACAACACGCACAACCTTGAGGCGGATGGGCTACAACAGCAGAAGACCCCACCGGGTACCACTCATTTCCACTACAAATAGGAAAAAGAGGCTACAATTTGCACGAGCTCACCAAAATTGGACTGTTGAAGACTGGAAAAATGTTGCCTGGTCTGATGAGTCTCGATTTCTGTTGAGACATTCAAATGGTAGAGTCCGAATTTGGCGTAAACAGAATGAGAACATGTAATCATCCTCTGATGGCTACTTCCAGCAGGATAATGCACCATGTCACAAAGCTCGAATCATTTCAAATTGGTTTCTTGAACATGACAATGAGTTCACTGTGCTAAAATGGCCCCCACAGTCACCAGATCTCAACCCAATAGAGCATCTTTGGGATGTGGTGGAACGGGAGCTTCGTGCCCTGGATGTGCATCCCTCAAATCTCCATCAACTGCAAGATGCTATCCTATCAATATGGGCCAACATTTCTAAAGAATGCTATCAGCACCTTGTTGAATCAATGCCACGTAGAATTAAGGCAGTTCTGAAGGCAAACGGGGGTCCAACACCATATTAGTATGGTGTTCCTAATAATTCTTTAGGTGAGTGTATATATACAGAGGGGGCAAAAATGAAATATATACAGAGGGGCAAAACATTGAATATACTGTATACAGTGTGCAAAATGATGTATACACAGAGGGGGCAAAAAAAATGAAGTATATAGGGGGCAAAATAAAATATATAGACGGTGAGAGAGAGTTGATTTTCTACTACAACGCATTCAAACCTATAGTGGGCGGGGGCTCGGGGGGGGGGCCCAATTCAAAGTTTGCCCTGGGGACAATCAAACTGTAGTGACGCCATTGCCCCAGCTCCTGGCTGGCATAGTTTTTCCGCTAACATTTCCGCAGCATGTCCAAGCTTTGAGCGTATTTGTTTCCAAATATGCCCATTACAGTCTGTGGGAGTGCAGGAATATGCATATAAATCCTGATTAAATACTGAAGCAATACTGATGACAATTTTGATGGTATATCATCTGGAATCCATGCCTAAGGGCTCATGCACATGACAGTATGTATTTTGTGGTCCCCAAAACACAGATCCATATAAATAAAATAAAAATAAAAATAAAAAAAGGAAGACATCTGTGTGACGTCCGTGTTACATTAACCACTTCACATCCGGGCCATTTCCCCCTTCCTGACAGAGCCTAATTTTGCAAATCTGACGTGTCACGTTATGTGGTAATAACTTTGGAACGCTTTTACTTATCCTAGCCATTATGAGAATGTTTTCTCGTGACACATTGTACTTCATGACAGTGCTAAATTTGAGTTGATATATTTCACCTTTATTTATAAAATAATCCAAAATTTACGAAAAAGTTTGAAAAATTTGCAATTTTCTAAATTTCAATTTCACTGCTTTTAAAACAGAAAGTAATACCTCATAAAATATTTATTACTTAACGTTCCCCATATGTCTACTTTATGTTGACATCATTTTGGAAATGTCATTTTATTTTTTTAGGACGTTAGAAGGCTTAGAATTGTAGAAGCAATTCTTAAAATTTTTAAGAGTTTCCAAAACCCACTTTTTAAGGACCAGTTCAGGTCAGAAGTCACTTTGTTGGGCTTACATAGTGGAAATACCCCATAAATTACCCCATTGTAGAAACTACACCCCTCAAGTTACTCAAAACTGATTTTACAAACTTTGTTAACCCTTTAGGTGTTAAGGAAAATGGAGATGACATTTCTAAATTTCACTTTTTGGGCAGATTTTCCATGTTAATCCATTTTTTTCTTTAACACATCGAGGGTTAACAGCCAAACAAAACTCAATATTTATTACCCTGATTCTGCAGTTTACAGAAACACCCCACAAGTGGTTGTAAACTGATGTAAGGGCACACGGCAGGGCGCAGAAGAAAAGGAGCGCCATGTGGTTTATGGAAGGCAGATTTGCCTGAACTAGTTTTTAGATGCCATGTCCCATTTGAAGCCCCCCTGATGCACCCTTACAGCAGTAACTCCCAAAATATTACCCCCTTTTGGAAACTAGGGGATAATGTGGCAGTTTTATTGGTACTATTTTGGGGTACATATCATTTTTAATTGCTCTATAATACATTTTTTGTGAGGCAAGGTAACCAACAAATGGCTGTTTTGGCACAGTTTTTTTTTTTTTTTTACAACATTCATCTGACAGGGTAGATCATGTGCTATCTTTATAGAACAGGTTTTTACGGACGCAATGATATCAAATATGTCTACTTTGTTTGTTTGTTTGTTTTAGTTTTACATAATAAAGCATATTTTTTTTTAAAATTATGTTTTTGTGTCTCCATTTTCTGAACGCCTTATTTTTATTATTTTTCTGCCGATCGTCTTGTGCAGGGGCTCTTTTTTTGCAGGAAGAGTTGATGTTTTTATTGGTACCATTTTTGGGTACATATGATTTTTTGATCATTCATTATTTCACTTTATAGGGCAAGGTGACCAAAAAATTTGTTGTTTTAGCACAGTTTTTATTTATTTATTTTACAGCGTTCACCTGAGCGGTTAGGTCATGTGACATTTTTATAGAGCAGATCGTTACGAACGTGGAAATACCTAATATGTATACTTTTCTTATTTATTTAAGTTTTACACAATAATAGCATTTTTTAAACAAAAAAAATATGATGTTTTTGTGTCTCCATAGTCTGAGAGCCATAGCTTTTTTATTTTTTGACCAATTGTCTTATTTAGGATCTAATTTTATGCATGTTGAGGTGACGGTTTGATTGCTACTATTTTGGGATACGACTTTTTGATTGCTTGGTGTTGCACTTTATGTGATGTTAGGTGACAAAACATTTTTTTGCCACAGTTTTATTTTTATTTTTTTATGGTGTTCACCTGAGGGGTTAGGTCATGTTATATTTTTAGAGAGCTGTTTTTCCGGATGCGGCAATACCTAATATGTCTATTTTTTTTTTTATTTCACTTTAACACAATAATAGCAGTTTTGAAGAAAAAAAAAACATTTTTTAGTGTCTCCATTGTCTGAGAGTCATAGTGTTTTTATTTTTTGACCAATTGTCTTAGGTAAGGTCTTATTTATTACAGGATGAGGTGACTGTTTGATTGGTACTATTTTGGGGGCATACGCCTTTTTGATCACTTGGTGTTGCAATTTTTGTGATGTAAGGTGACAAAATATGGCTTATTTGGCACTGTTTTTTTTTTTTCTTTTTTTTACGGTGCTCACCTGAGGGGTTAGGTCATGTGATATTTTTATAGAGCTGGTTGTTACGGATGCAGCGATCTCAATTAACACAACCAAATTAGAGTCTGGTCAAACTGGTACTAGTGTATTGGGCTAAACCCTTTAATCCAATAAATACTCACAATATGGGTAGCTTATTAATACTTAACATTTAATAGTATCAAAAAATAAAATAATAGGCCCTTTTAAATATAGATTAAAAAATCTTTACTGAATGTAAACAAGGTGCTGCCTATGGGTCTCCCATTAGCATAATGCCAATTTAGGAGTAAGGGGGGGGGACCAAAAATAAGGGATAGAGATAAGGATAGATTAAGGAGAAAGGATGCACAGTGAGAGGGACACACTGCTGGGTCAATAGCCCTAGGAGTCCCTAACGCTAGCTCCTCACCACCCTATATGCTTACACTAGCCCTACGTACCCCTGCCTAAACGTGGACTGCCCAGCTTTGTCCGAAAGATAGAGTGTGGTCCCTGAGATCTAAAAAGGACAATTTCTATCGGTCAAAGGAGGGCGAAAGATTGGACTGACAAAAAAAGATATGAGGTAAACTAAGCTATGTAGCAGTGTGGTAAATTGAACATACGTAGTCCTCTGGGGTCAACAGTGGATCCCAATAAAGGTACCTTTAGGCAGGGGTACGTAGGGCTAGTTTAAGCATATAGGGTGGTGAGGAGCTAGCGTTAGGGACTCCTAGGGCTTTTGACCCAGCAGTGTGTCCCTCTCACTGTGCATCCTTTCTCCTTAATCTATCCTTATCTCTATCCCTTATTTTTGGCCCCCCCCCCCCCCCCCCCCCCCCGCTTTACTCCTAAATTGGCATTATGCTAATGGGAGACCCATAGGCAGCACCTTGTTTACATTCAGTAAAGATTTTTTAATCTATATTTAAAAGGGCCTATTATTTTATTACCTCATTGACGGAAAAAGGAATTCCCAAGTTTATCAAGACATTTTGCAGGAAAAGCTCAACAGAAGATGGGTGTTGCAACAGGACCTAAAGCATAGAAGTAAATCAACAACAGAATGGCTAAAACAGAAGAAAATACGCCTTCTGGAGTGGCTAAGTCAGAGTCCTGACCTCAACCCGATTGAGATGCTGTTGCATGACCTCAAGAAAGCGATTCACACCAGACATTCCAAGAATATTGCTGAACTGAAACAGTTCTGTAAAGAAGAATGGTCAAGAATTACTCCTGACCGTTGTGCACATCTGATCTGCAACTACAGGAAACGTTTGGTTGAAGTTATTGCTGCGAAAGGAGGTTCAACCAGTTATTAAAGGGGTATTCTCAACACGCTATTTGATACTTGTAAATCAATAATAAATCAATCAGTCTGGCTCACAGTATTTTTATATATAGATACATACAATGCGGAGCTCACGCATACATCTATATAGCTGGAGTACTCCAAATGAATAAGACCTCTTAGCTTGCAATGTTGGCGTCTATCTGCAGGAATCGTACAATTAAACCACTCGAGTATTCGTATAATTGTATACTGTTTTACCGGTAGTTGGAACCTGATGGTTCAAAGAGTGTCCTCTCTGCGGTCCCTGGTAAGAAAAACTTCACGCTCAAACAGTGCTTCCTGATGGTAGTTGTACCGCCTTCAACTCGTGTTGATTCACTACCTCCTCTTGCGGAGTAGTCTCTCGACTCGTTCTACGTGGCGTCTCACGTGACCAACCAGGAAGATGGTGTATTGGTCGATGATGTGATCCACTTGAATTGGTCGGGATGGCGGAAATCGATGAAGCAGAGTTCGGTCAGTATAGAATTTAGTTCTGCTTAACAGGGTTGCTGCGCTATGTTGGACAAGCCAACATAGTTTTATCCACTGTGATGGTGTTTTACAGCTGGAGCCGCTTAGAGCTGGTATCGAACTCACCCCTATCGAAATAAATTCGATACAAATAATCGAAAAAGTCCTTTTTTTTTTTTGCAGAGTTAGAAATAACACACCAATAGCTGGGTCAAGTTCACACTAGACGCGTTTCGGAACACAAGTTCCTTCCTCAGTAGACAAATGTGAAATGCTGAATGAAGACCTACTGGTCATGTCTTTATATACCCTTTCTGGGCTTATTGCAATATCTGGTCCGGATTCCGGATCGTGCAGTCGCAGATTATTTGCAAACTGCACACTCCCAATCCACACCCTAAACATAAAAATACTTCAAATATATAAAAAATACTAAACAGTAATAGTTTATAAATCATAAATTTAAGAATGCCACAATATAAAAATACAAAAATACAATAATACAGATATTCAATATCTGTATTATTGTATTTTTATATTGTGGCATTCTTAAATTTATGATTTATAAACTATTACAGTATATAATTATACGAATACTCGAGTGGTTTAATTGTACGATTCCTGCAGATAGACGCGAACATTTGGAGTACTCCAGCTATATAGATGTATGCGTGAGCTCCGCATTGTATGTATCTATATATATTCATGCTGATATGTCGACATAAAATTAGGTTATGTTTAATATTTTAATATTTTAGTGGGATAATAAATTTTATGTATGCAAAAATACTGTTAGCCAGCCTGATTGATTTATTATTGATTTGCTCGTTTTTTCAGCTGGTAACTGAAAGGCTGGACTCCAGTAGTTTGCTGGTGGAGCTTCTCTAAATATCCATTGTTCGCTATTTGATACTTACCTGCTCCCGGCACGCTGTCCACTTCCTGGTTTCGGCACTCGGCAGGGGGCGGGCTCCATCTTGATTGAAGTATTCTCCCGGCCGGGCAGCGTGCTCTACTGAACGCGCACGCCGAGGCCGCGCATGCGCCCTGGTGACTTCTTCCTGGCAAGTATACTATACTGGCCAGGAAGAAATCACCATAGTGCATGCGCGGCCTCGGCGTGCGCGTTCAGTACAGCGCGCGGCAGGCCGGGAGAAGAGAAGTCGTCTGCGCATGCGTGGCTACCGTGATTCCTGAGAAGAGCGGTGGCCGTAACCAGGGGAGACGGAAGACAACAGTCAGGTAAGTATATGTTTATTTACTTCTAAGGGGTGGGAATTTGTTAATTAAATATATTTTAAAAAATGATCACTGTTAAATCATTAACAGATTTAACAGTGATCATTAAGATGAGAATACCCATTTAAATCTAAGGGTTCACAAACTTTTTCCACCTGCACTGTGAATGTTTACATGGTGTGTTCAATAAAAATATGGTAACATTTATTTCTTTGTGTTTTTAGTTTAAGCAGACTGTGATTGTCTATTGTTGTGACTTAGATGAAGGTCAGATCACATTTTATGACCAATTTGTGCAGAAATCCATATCATTCCAAAGGGTTCACATACTTTTTCTTGCAACTGTATATAAAGAAGGACGTATGTATGTGTGTATGTATGTTCCGCGATCACTCAAAAACGCAACCATCGATTTCAACGAAACTTGGTACACACATCCTTTGCTACCTGGAAACAAATCTTGTGAGGGTCACAGCTCTCTAGGACATACCATTCCTGAGATATTCCCCAAAAATGACCTGCATTAGCCAATACAAGCCTGCAAGTCTTTCTCTTTATATCCCAACTGCCATACACACGGTCACATGTCCCGTATCAGCCAATAGAAGCTCGCAGGCCCTTAGTCTTTATATACACACAGTTTTATTCCAGGTTTCCATAACAACCCAGCCATTTTTCTTCACTGCTGTAGGTCAGCTTTAGGCTAGGGCTACACGACGACATGTGTTGCGTGACAATAAGTCGCATGACACATAGGGCACAACGACACTGCTACATGTGTCACGTGACCTTGAGGTCGCACCAATGTCGCGCAACAATTTTTATAATGATAGTCTATGGTGTTGCACTGCGACATGTGACATGCTGCAACTGCGACGTAACAGTAGCAGAAAAATCCATCTTGGATGGATTTTTTGCAACTGTCGTGTCGCAGTAGCAGCATGTCACATGTTGCAGTGCGACACCATAGCCCATCATTATAAAAATAGTTGAGACAAAATTTCGCGTGACACATATTGTTGTGTAGCCCTAGCATTAAAGGGGTAGGGCGCTGTGGAGGTCATTGTTAAAAGGGCGGGCACTAGGAGGTCACTGTTAAAGAGGTGTTCACTATGGATGTTACTGTTAAGGGGGCAGGCCGCTGTGGAGGTCACTGCTAAAGGGGCGGACACTGTGGAGGTCACTGCTAAGGGGACAGGGGCCACTATTAAAGGGGCAACTGCTATGGAGGTCACTGTTAAGGGGGTGGGCCCCTGAGGAGGTCATTGTCAAGGGAGTGGGGTGCTGTGAAACTCACTGTTAACCGGGGACGAGCTGCTGTGAAGGTCAAAGTTAGGGGGAAGGGCTGCTGTGGAGGTCCAATTTTAAACTGGCGGGGCACTGTTAAGGGGTGGGGGACTGGGGTCACTGTTATAGGGTATACTGTCGATATCTTTTAACGACACACGCACATTAAATGAAATAGATGAAATATACCCGTCCGAAGCCGGGTCCTTCTGCTAGTGATAAGTAACTATCGTCTGTATTTTTGTAAGTTATAAGTAAGAAGTCAAGCCAAGCTGACCATACTGGCGCACACCAGGTATCGACATCAACGTTGAGGTAACGAAAACTGTACCCTTAACATCATACCGGTACAGGACAAGCTCAGGACCCCATACCAGGAGGTGTTGGTATGAACTCAAGGGAGAAGAAGAGAGAAAGAACCCTCCTGACGAAACCAGGCCAACCGAGAAGCCACCTGCCCGCATAGCTCAAGGTCAGAGGCTGTCTTATGGGTTTCACAAGACCTAGTTACATGACACTAGCCAGGAGACACAGAAATTGAGGAGTAGGAAGAGGTTACAGGACCTGTGCAGCGTACATAGCCGCAGCAAGTGTGAATGTGGATAGAGGAATGCACAATCTCTGAGGTTTTGTAGCTCCCTGGGTTGGCGTGCAGTGAGGGGAGTCTCCTTCCCGGTGGCGACAGAGGTGCCCTTGATGTTATTTGTATTAGGTGCAGGGAAGGCAATGTCCCTAATATTTGTGACGCCAGCACCCACAGGTGCAAATGGATATAATAACAGAGTAAAGTTTAGTTGGGCATAAGTTAACATTTATTGAAAATTATTTGTCTTGAGGTAGGTAAACCAATTTATTGCCATAGAAGGGATAACTGTAATCCATACAAGAAGAATTCACAACTAGGTTGGTGCTGCCTCCCACTATAACAGGTTTGGGTAGGATCTTTACTAAATTTCAGTGCTCTGGTCACACTATGGTTCCTTAACTTCAGGCTGACCCATACTATCTCCAGGTGTAGAGTATACTATACCCTATACAAAACCTACAAAAGACTGTCAGACCGCTTATGATATTATTACTTTATTACAAAATTACATGAATTGACAAACATGATTAGAAGAAAGTATGGTGCAGGAGAAAAGAAGAGACAACATCACTGGAGGATAAACACAGCGGATACATGTCCATCTATCAATCCATCTGTATGATACATTAAAGGATAAAGTACAAAGATTGTATACATTTTTGATCCATTATTCGAAAATAAAAAATTGATTGGGTCGTGTAACCCACAATCCATAATTCGAAAATGAATATCATAGATTATATCGAAAAAATTAATAAGTAAGTGTTTGAAGAAAACTATTCTTTAAAACACAAAACCCCACAAAAAGGAAAAGAATATAATGCTAAAAAAAATCAGGATGGTGACAATTGTCATATATGTGTAAGTGTACATGTCCTATACTCTGTGCATGTCACTTACAGAAAGGTGAGAGTGCATCAAAAAGTGCATGATATTGTGGTAACATACTACATTGTAATGGGATACCAGACCAGGGGATCTGATACACACTTAATGCATGTGTGGACACATCTAAAAAATGTAAAAATGTGTGAAGTGTATATAAGATAAACTCTACACATGTAAACGTAACACTTGTGATAGGTGTAACAAAAGATAGAGGAAAATGTAAAGAAGTGTATATATGAGATAAATACCTAAGAATAGAACTCCATAAGAGATGATACACAATCTCAGGTTGGTAACATACTGCACAGTGGTCTAGAATGGATACCATCAGGTATAAACCTAAGGAGGTGGTCACCAATCACTAGTTAACAACTGTATCTGCACGATTGTGACACATTAATGTGGCCCTACCAATGACCTCTTAAACAGCCCATCCTGATATCAACCGGACCCTTCCGCAGAACATGACTATATATGATCTTCTAATGTAGTCACATAATATGAAAATGACACTCTAATACACGTTGCTTAAAACAATTGGGGCCGCCTCTTGTTCCCAAGTCAACCTCCCATACATAAATGCTCTCCCATTAGCTACACGTGCCTACCCACTTCCTCCATCAATACTGTAAAGTCATTGACTACACCATATGTGGGGGGTATGTCACGTGGTGATTATATACGGATACCAGCCCCATAGATGACCCTAAACAAGAGGTCCAAATCTGTTAAAAATCGTGAAGCAAACATTAAAACAAGACCCACTTGGGTGTGGAGACCCGGATTTACCCTACAAAGACCTATAAATATGAGGAGAAACCAGTGGATTCATTCAAACCATTTGGACACAACGTATTTAGTTTCCAAATCCACTTGCATTCAAGCTGTGCCAATCTTTTTGATATATCCCCACCTCTGATGTTTTTTAGAACGCAATCAATCGCCCGAACTTTCAGGTACATAGGATTGCATTTGTGATATCACTTGAAATGTCTCGTCACCGGTTTTAAGTTGCTCAGGTCTCTTTCATTGGTTGCTGACATGATATCTCTAACATGTTCACGCACCCTAATTTTCAGCTCCCTTTGTGGTTAAACCCACATAAATTTTAGGGCAAGGACATTTCGCGTAATAAACGATTGCTGTACTTGTACATGTGAGTAATGGCGACTCTAGGAACAATATATAGGGGGGGGGCACAAAGATACCACAGTCAAAAATGGGGGGGCAAAATCAAAATAAGTATATATAAATAAGATTACAAAATACGAGAGAATTGCGGTATGCAGGGATACATTTATAATAAAACAATTTCCTTACAAAAGAAGCTATTCAGTCGTCTGCTGTGCAGTCCTCTGCTTGCTTCCGCGGATTCTTTCACCTTCTTTCTGTCTCTCGTCAGTGCGCAGGCGTACTGTTATGGTGGATCTGTGGAAGACACACGTTTATGGGGGCATCTGTGGATGACACTTATTATGCCTCTCATCACTCCCATATCAGCCCCCATGCCTCTCATTAGCCCCCATATCAGCCCTTATGCTTCATTAGCCCCCATTATTCCTCTTATTAGCCCCCATTATGCCTCTTATCACCCCCATGCCTCTCATTAGCCCCCATTATGCCTCTCATTAGCCCCCATTATGCCTCTCATTAGCCCCCATTATGCCTCTCATTAGCCCCCATTATGCCTCTCATTAGCCCCCATATCAGCCCTTATGCTTCATTAGCCCCCATTATAAGCCCTTATGCCTCATTAGCCCCCATTATTCCTCTTATTAGCCCCCATTATGCCTCTTATCACCCCCATGCCTCTCATTAGCCCCCATATCACCCCTTATGCCTCATTAGCCCCATTATAAGCCCTTATGCCTCATTAGCCCCCATTATTCCTCTTATTAGCCCCCATTATGCCTCTTATCACCCCCATGTCTCTCATTAGCCCCCATATCAGCCCTTATGCCTCAGTAGCCCCCATTATGCCTCATTAGCCCACATTATGCCTCTTATTAGCCCCCATGTCTCATTAGCCCCCATATGCCTAATTAGCTCCCATATGCCTCATTAGCCCCCATTATATCTCTAATTCACCCCCATTATGCCTCTTATTAGCGCTCATATGCCTAATTAGCCCCATATGCCTCATTACTCCCCATATGCCTCATTAGCCCTCATATGCCTCTAATAGTCTAATTAGCCCCCATTGTATCTCTAATTAGCCCCCATGATGCCTCTCATTAGCCCCCATTATGCTTCATTAGCCCCCATATGCTTCATTAGCCCCCATATGCTTCATTAGCCCCATATGCCTAATTAGCCCCCATTATATCTCTAATTCACCCCCATTATGCCTCTTATTAGCGCTCATATGCCTAATTAGCCCCATATGCCTCATTACTCCCCATATGCCTCATTAGCCCTCATATGCCTCTAATAGTCTAATTAGCCCCCATTGTATCTCTAATTAGCCCCCATGATGCCTCTCATTAGCCCCCATTATGCTTCATTAGCCCCCATATGCTTCATTAGCCCCCATATGCTTCATTAGCCCCATATGCCTCATTAGCCCCCATATGCCTCTAATTAGCCCCCATATGCCTCTAATTAGCCTCCATACACCTCTAATTAGCCCCCATATGCCTCCAATTAGCCCCCATTATGCCTCTCATGATTAGCCCCTATTATGCCTCCAGCAGCCACATTTTAAAAAAAATAAAAAACCACTTACCTCTCCTGCTCCTGGACGCCGCCTGCAATTTTCTCTCTCCTCAGTCGACTGTGCTCTGAACTGGCACGCACAGCGTGAGGTCACAGAGCGCCCTCACGCTGTGCGCAGCCCTGCACAGCCGACAGCCGAGGACCAGGAAGTGGTAAGTACAGAGCGTTTACCGCTTCCTGGTCCTTCGGTACTAATGAGCGCTTCCATAATGGAAGCGCTCATTAGTATTCACCGGCCTGCTTTGGGGGGAATCAGCGACGCCACTACATGTGAGACACAGTGTTATTTGGAATGTTTTCCCATGAGTCGAATCATTGAAAGAGGTTGCTCTCTCCATGTTTGGACATGCGATACATTTTCCACATGGGACAAAACCCCATCTTGTTTTTCCTATCCCTGGGAATATATACCCACGAGCGTTGACTATACCCACGACTAATGAATCTCTGCTTTTAAATCATTTGCTTGTTGTTCAAATATCTGATCCGTCGAGCATATCCTCAGGACCTGCAAAAATTGTCCAGTCGGGATCGAGTTGATCATATTTGATGGATGCAGGGATCTCCTCTAATGTATATTGTTCATTTTCTCCTGCTAATTCTTCCAAAATCCGAACTGCTTGTAGTTCTTCCGGGGTGGACAAATTTCCCACAGTATCCTCATTGTGATGCCATCCTTTTAAAAGCAATGAACGAGCAAAAATATGTAGATTTTTTACTGCTTCAACTCATTGTGGTTACCGTTCTCCCTTTTCTCCAAAAAGGTCCTCCTTTTTCCACTTGAGACAGTACCGGGCGGTGTCTTTCTTTTTTGCATCACGCCTGACCTGGTCATTCTGCCATCTGGCTCCTGATTATCTGAGATTGATGATAGAGATAGCATCGAGGATGTCCGATTACGAAAGGCGGAATTGCCTCTCCTCTGATAGTAGGTGTCTTTGCGTCTCCATTTATACACCCGTTTTTGCTGAAAATCCTCACAATCCCTGGAAAATGTTCTTGATTTCACTTCATGAATCTCCTTTTCCCACTTCTCAAAACTCTTATTTTATTAAGTGTCATATCAAAGGCTGCTAAAGACTCCTTATTGCATTCTTGTTTTAGGGTCAGTTGTAACTTCTCAATATCTGCATCCAGAAACATTAAAGTCTGGCTATTGTGCCTGATCACAAGATTCATCAATTTCCTGGCTGACTCGGTGCATATTTCTTCCCAGCTGGTAGAAAAAAAAGGTTTCACTGTCAATATCAAAAGATGGTGTCACCTGAATCTGTAGACCTCGTGGTATCAAATCCAACTGTAGGAATCTCTCCAGGAACGCCTTATTCCACCATGTCTTTGTTCTTTTGTAAAATAAATTCGGAAGGGTCGATTGCATTTCTTTTATATTTGCCGGGTCTCCACACCCAACACCCGCACCCTTGTCTTTAAAAATACTGTCCAAGGACGTGAGCCAGGATTGCTCTTCCATCATCTTGGTTGTGGTTGAATCTGTAATAACAACAGAATGTAAACACAAAAACCAATATATACCCAAACCAGGGAATAATTACTAACGAGTAATTGACTGGCATAAGCCTATGGCAAACTACCACAATACAAAACCTACAAAAGACTGCCAGACCGCTTATGATATTATTACTTTAATACAAAATTACATGAATTGACAAACATGATTAAAAGAAAGTATGGTGCAGGAGAAAAGAAGAGACGACGAGATCACTGGAGGATAAACACAGCAGATACATGTCCATATATCAATCCATCTGTATGATACATTAAAGGGGTTCTGCACTTTCATTTAACTGATGATCTATCCTCTGGATAGATCATCAGCTTTTGATCGGCGGGGGTCCGACACCCGGGACCCCCGCTGATCAGCTGTTTGAGAAGGCAGCGGCGCTCCAGCAGCGCCACGGCCTTCTCACTGTTTACCGCTGGCCCACTGACGTCACGACTAGTATCAACTAGCATGAGCGGGGCTAAGCTCTGTTCACTTGAATGGAGCTTAGCCGCGCCCACGCTAGTTGATACTAGGTGTGACGTCAGTCGGCAAACAGTGAGAAGGCCGCAGCGCTGCTGGAGCGCCGCTGCCTTCTCAAACAGCTGATCGGCGGGGGTCCCGGGGGTCGGACCCCCGCCAATCAGAAGCTGATGATCTATCCAGAGGATAGATCATCAGTTAAATGAAAGTGCAGAACCCCTTTAAAGGATAAAGTGCAAATGCAACCATGTCATATATAATCAAAGGACACGGAACAATTACCCATGCTGTGTCTCCTCTAGGATGGCGCCAACCCCAACGCGCGTTTCGGCGTACCTTCGTCTGGGGGTAGCGTCATCACTGAAGGACACAGCTTACATACACCAGTCAACCAATCACCACATGAGAGATAATGATCCTATTCTACGTTGTCTCTGCAACTCAGGAAGTGAGGTAAGAAAGCACATCCAGCGCCCAGGAAATGCATGTAATGACGTGATCGCCCCGTGATCACGTGATGACGATGTTAACACGGAATCGCGTCACCAAGTATCGCGAGTCTGTGTCTACACCATCATGGAACCATTGCGCATGTCAGGTCTAACAAGTGACATCATAGGAGTTCAATGATATAAACACACAAAAAAAAAAAAAGAGACAGGATAAGGAAGGACAGAAGGCAAAAGGACGGCCGCCCAAATTTTGAAAATGAGTTAGAGAAAAAAAGAAAAAGAAAGAGAAAAAAAGACAAAGACACCAGGATACCCTATAATTGACATGGCCAGTATGCATATATGTCTTGCACTCTTTGAGTTACATACAGTTTCCATTAATAAATTGTCCAAATTGTTCATGGAGGAAAGTGGTTCCAAATACAGCTTTGTGCTAAACTGTAGATCATGGATAGGCACTGTAGGCTACTCTAGTAGAGTCCATAGATTGAACTACCACTCATCTGACATACCCCAGAAAAAAACTAAAAGTGGCCCCATTATATAGATGGGTGGAAACTGACAAAAAGCAGTGCAAAACAAGTAGGTAGGACCAACACAAGTAGGCGGGATTAGTAATAACACAGTGCAACACAAAATACCATCCCAGCAGAACCAAATACCGCAGTGCAGCACAATATACTGCCCCAGAAGCTGTTCCTCTGTGGTGGCCACCAATAGCTGCCAAGTTCTGTCCTCCTCCAATTAAGATATGGAGCAGGGGGCTTAGGAGGTAAGAAGCCGGCCACATCAACAAGCCGGCCTTACCTTCAGCATGCTGTCGGGACTTCCCTGAGTATTGGCCCCTACATACCAATGGTATGCTCTCCAGGCCTGCAGAAGGGACCTCAGAGTCTCCAAAGAAGGGACCTCAGAGTCTCTCTTTTTAAGAGCATCTAGACCTTTTTTTCACAGACACACAAAAAAAGTCGCCTATCTTTAAAGATTGTCCTGAAATTTCTGGACAGTCCATAAAAATAGGCCACTTTTTTCCTTTGTCGATAAAAAAATTCATAAATAGACGCGTCCGTGATTTTTTTTTTGGAGGCTGGTGTTTCTTGACTAGATTATTTTAGTGATAATTCTCATTTTACAGCTCCCAGTAAATGCTGGTGATGAGTTCTTATCAGTATATTAAGCTATAGGCAAGGATTACTTATAATCTTTATCATTCATTACCAATTTTCCAATTTGTATAATTTTGGTATAAGCTGTCCAGAAAAAAGAAACATTCTGGTTGGCCACCCTGGTGCAGTACCCCAGTAACAGTATACTCTAGTAACTCATCAGCTTTCCAATAATGTGAGGTAAAAACATGCAATGTAGACGCAAGAAGTTGCATCTCTGCTTCTTTGAGCTGCAGGCGAGATGTGAGGCCACCGGGGAGTGTGCGGCCATAGCTCCACCGCCGGCTTCCACTGTTTGTTATGGCTCGTGCTGGGGGCGGGGCCAGGGACTTGCTGGGACTTCCCCAGTCTTCGCTCAGTTTCTAAACAGCCTGATTTCCCCGAAATGATGCTTGGCTGTGACATCTCCAGCAGCCAATAGGGGCGCCCTGTCCTGTCAGGGCGGGTTTACCAGGCTAATATACCTGGGCATCCCCCAGCAGTACACTACAGAGCTGCTTGCTGACTGTTCCCAGGACTGGATCTACACAAGACGTGAGGTGAAGCCGCTATAGCAGGATTACACAGCTCCGCCGCACTGAGGACTGTCAGGTAACGTCCTGCTTTCTCTATAGGGATGCAAAGAGCTTGGAGATGCAGCCGTGGACTGTTATATTGTCTGCACACTTTCGCATGTATTACACCTCGTGTCTGACGTAGTGATTCTCATTCAAAAGCAATTCTTCTTTCATCGGAAGTCACCGGTGTTCATACTACTATATTATCCATGCATACTACTATATCCTGCAGATTAGATCCGTTCTGCTGCCGGTATTTCGTGCACAAGGATTGTATCGGGGTTTGCGGGCATTGCCTTTGACTTCTAGGCTGACAGCAGCACGCTGCACAAGGAAGTTCACTGTCAAAAAAACAAGAAGTGGGCGGGGAGCTGTAGTGCTGCTAAGCTGTCCCCAAGTGGCGCCTGTGCTCTGGCTAAAGCCCGCAGTGGTGTCTAGTAAGTGTGTGTGTATGTGTATATATATATATATATATATATATATATATATATATTACACAATCTATCTATCTTTGTCCATGAAGGGTGCATGGTTATTACAGCCGAGCATGGAGCCTAGTGTATGGGGAAAGCAGGTTACTGGTAAGGCTACTTTCACACTTGCGTTGTTCTTTTCCGGCATAGAGTTCCGTCACAGGGGCTCTATACCGGAAAAGAACTGATCAGGTATGTCCCCATGCATTCTGAATGGAGAGTAATCCGTTCAGTTTGCATCAGGATGTCTTCAGTTCAGTCGTTTTGACTGATCAGGCAAAAAAGAAAACCGCAGCATGCTAGAGTTTTCTCTCCGGCGAAAAAAACTGAAGACTTGCCTGAACGCCGGACCCGGCATTTTTTCCCATAGGAATGAATTAGCGCCGGATCCGGCATTCTGTCGTTCCGGCATGCGCAGATCGGTAAAAATGTACAAGACGGATCCGTCGGTCCGCATGACAAGCGGAGAGACGGATTTGTCCTTGCAATGCATTTGTGAGACGGATCCGCACCCGGATCCGTCTCGCAAATGCTTTCAGTTAGCGGCAGATCGGCGGATCCGATCACACTGCCGCAAGTGTGAAAGTAGCCTAAGTTGTGTGAGTTTCTAGAAGGTTGGAAGGGGGGAAAAGGGGGGGGGGGGAATAAGTATATTATATATAAATTATTATTATTTTTTTTTGTAATGTTTTTGCAGAAAAAGAACAAATACATGAGTAGATATATCTAATGTATCTGTTTAGACAGTGAATGTGGTTGATATAAGTAGGGGCTCAGTATTAAAGAGGACCTTTCATGGGTCCAGACATTATGAAATAACTAGCAGGTTATGTAGGGCACTGTGCAGGGGTGTAATATTGCTTACTAGTTTGTATGGGCTCCTGCTGTAATCGCCTGCAGTTTTCCCACCTGGTATGCTAATGAATAGCATCGGTACAGGGAGGAGGAGACTGCCCTGTTTCTCAACAAAATATTACGTCAGTGCAGTGCCCTACATATCCTGGTAGTTAAAGGGATTCTGTCATGAGATTTTACCCCTATAACAAACATATGCTCATGTCCGGAGTAATAATAAGAATCCTAAGCTGGCATTATTAAACTTCACTCTGGCTCTATTTGCACAAAAACAGGTTTTTATAACCTGTCACTCACTTAAGGTGCCCAAGGGGAGGTCCGTTAATACAGGGTGCCCGACCGCACCGCTCGCCGTCTGGTGCCCAGCGCTGCCTTGCCAGCTCAGCGCGGCCTCCGCAATCCTACCCGTCCCTCTGCCAGATCCCGCGCCTGCGAACTAGGCTCAGCATCAGGCCGGCGCATGCACACTTCGCTCAACGAAGCCGCTGCCAGTAGTCTGCGGCGCATCAGGCTGAGCAGTGGGACGGGTAGGATTGCGGAGGCGGTGCTGAGCTAGGAAGGCGGCGCTGGGCACCGGACGGCGAGGGGTGCAGCCGGGCACCCTGTATTAACGGACCTCCCATTGGGCACCTTAAGTGAGTGATTGACAGGTTATAAAAACCTGTTTTTGCAAATAGAGCCACAGTGAAGTATAATAATGCCAGCTTAGGATTCTTATTATTACTCCGAACATGAGCACATATTAGGTTATAGGGGTAAAATCTCATGACAGAATCCCTTTAATAAAAAAAACACGGGTGGACAGCACTCCTTAGTAATGATGCTGTGGGTGCTCGTCTCCGAGGGAGGTGGTAAAAAGCCCCCCAATATTAACAACTTGTAGATGTCCAAAAAAAAAATGGAGACCGCATGTCCAAAAGGTGGATTTTTATTCCAGATGCAACGTTTCGGCTTAGTGATAGCCTCTGTCAAGCATGCTTGACAATGGCTAAGCCGAAACGTTGCATCTGGAATAAAAATCCACCTTTTGGACGTGCTGTCTCCATTTTTTTTATTTATTTTTTTGGACATCTACAAGAATCCCTTTAATGTCTGGACCCATGAAAGGTCCTCTTCAAACCTACTGTATTGTGTCTTCCATGAACTGATAGCATGTAAGAGAGCTCCTAAGTCTATATTCTGTCTTCTATCTGAACTCTAGAGTTGGCAGCAAATCTTGCGTGTACACACACACACACATTCTTTACCTTTTTAATCCCTTAGTGACTATGCATAATTTTTTTTTTTTTAAACGCATTCCAAGAGCGATAAATTGTTTTTTTTTTTTTTTTGTACTTGTATGAGGTCTTATTTTTTGCCGGACACGTTCTAGTTTTTAATGCACCATTTTGGGTACATGTAATTGATTAAAGTCAGCTGTTTAGCTAAAACCCCCTATGTTTGTGAGTAAAAAGGCGTATTAGTGGTGACTAAGGGTTTAAAGGGCTTCTGTCACTCCACTAAACTCAATTTTTTTGTCTCCTTAAAATCCTTATGCTGCGATTTCTCAATATATAGGGCTATTACTCAGTTTGGTTCAGTAGTTATACAAAAAAACTGACTTTTATAATATGCAAATTACCTCTCTAGCAGCCTGCTACCTGCTGCTAGCAGCCGCATCCTCCATTCATAATGACGCCCCCTCCTCATGTTGATTGACAGGGCCAGCGGACGCGCTCGTTCTCTGACTGGCCCTGTCTGTGTTTTAAATATCGCACCGGTCTTCAGTTGGCGCAGGCGCACTAAGTGGAGGACGCTCGCTCGGCTGCTCCATCCTCAGTGCTCCTGCGCCGGGTGTACATGTGACGTCATCGGCGCAGGCGCACTGAGGATGGAGCGGCCGAGCGAGCGTCCTCCCCTCAGTGCGCCTGCGCCGACTCAAGACAGGTACGGCGCCAGATTTTGAATGCAGACAGGGCCAGCAGAGAACGAGCGCGTCCGCTGGCCCTGTCAATCAACATGAGGAGGGGGCGTCATTATGAACGGAGGATGCGGCTGCTAGCAGCAGGTAGCCGCCCTACCTGCTGCTAGAGAAGTAATTTGCATATTATAAAAGTCACTTTTTATATATAACTACTGAACCAAACTGAGTAATAGCCCTATATATTGAGAAATCGCAGCATAAGGATTTTAAGGAGACAAAAAAAAAATGAGTTTAGTGGAGTGACAGAAGCCCTTTAAGGAAACTGAAGCTAGGCGGAGCTCAGCATTGCGTGCAATGTTTCCCTGGCTTTCTAGTCCTAATGATCTCATATTTCAAAGCTGCTGTTCAGGAGGAAGAGACCAGGCACTAGGTTGGAACTAAACAGTCTGCTCTGCCTGGATTTACATCTGCGGTTTTAGTTCTGACTGAGGAACAGACCGCTGGAGCTTACCATATCCGGCACAGCAGGATCCCCATTCACTGTAATGGGATCCGGCCGCTTAGCGGCATATGTGCTGGCTTTCAGCCAGACAAAAAAATGCATGTATGCCGGATACAGTTAATTTTCGCCAGATTGCCGGAATTAAGGACGCAAATGTGAACCCAGCCTTAGGCTACTTTCACACTTGCGTTAGGAGCGGATCCGTCTGGTGTCTGTACAGACGGATCAGCTCCTATAATGCAAACGCTTGCATCCGTTCAGAACGGATCCGTTTGCATAACTGTTCATTTCAGATCTGATTTTTCACTTCGGAAAACTCAGATCAGGCAGCAGGGGGGCAGACCCCCCCTCCTGTATTTAACTTATTGGTGGCCAGTGCGGCCCCCCTCCCTCCCCAGTATTAATTGTAACCAGTGCGGCCCCCCTCCCTCTATATTCATCGGTGGCCAGTGCGGATTCTCAGTATAAAAAATATGACCAGTGCGGCCTCCCCCTCCCTCCCTCCCCAGTATTAAATATGACCAGTGCGGCCTCCCCCTCCCTCCCTCCCCAGTATTAAATATGACCAGTGCGGCCTCCCCCTCCCTCTATATTTATTGGTGGCCAGTGCGGATTCCAAGTATGGCCTCCCCAGTGCGGCCTCCCCTCCCCCCCCCCCCCCCTAATTAAAATCACCCCCCCCCATCATTGGTGGCAGCTGAGAGTACCGATCGGAGTCCCAGTTTAAATCGCTGGGGCTCCGATCGGTTACCATGGCAACCAAGACGCTATTGCAGTCTTGGCTGCCATGGTTACTTAGCAATAAATACAAGCATTATACTTACCTGAAGAGCTGCGATGTGTGTCCGGCCGGGAGCTCCTCCTACTGGTAAGTGACAGGTCTGTGCAATAGGCAATGCGCCGCACAGACCTTTCACTTACCAGTAGGAGGAGCTCCCAGCCGGACACACATCGCAGCTCTTCAGGTAAGTATAATGCTTGTATTTATTGCTAAGTAACCATGGCAGCCAAGACTGCAATAGCGTCTTGGTTGCCATGGTAACCGATCGGAGCCCCAGCGATTTAAACTGGGACTCCGATCGGTACTCTCCGCTGCCACCAATGATGGGGGGGGGGGGGTGTGTGTGTGTGTGTGTGTGTGTGTGTGTGTGTGTGTGATTTTAATTAGGGGGGGGGGGAGAGGGGAGGCCGCACTGGGGAGGCCATACTTGGAATCCGCACTGGCCACCAATAAATATAGAGGGAGGGGGAGGCCGCACTGGTCATATTTAATACTGGGGAGGGAGGGGGAGGCCGCACTGGTCATATTTAATACTGGGAATCCGCACTGGCCACCGATGAATATAGAGGGAGGGGGGCCGCACTGGTTACAATTAATACTGGGGAGGGAGGGGGGCCGCACTGGCCACCAATAAGTTAATTACAGGAGGGGGGGGGGGGTCTGCCCCCTGCTGCCTGGCAGCATCTGCCAGGCGTCATGTACACAGTTCTCAGTATATTCTAACATAAAGCGTCCCCATCACCATGGGAACGCCTCTGTGTTAGAATATACTGTCGGATCTGAGTTTTACGATGTAACTCAAATCCGATGGTATATTCTAACATAGAGGCGTTCCCATGGTGATGGGGACGCTTCAAGTTAAAATATAAAAACTCAGATCTGATGGTATATTAATAGGGACTCCTGACTTTACATTGAAAGTCAATGGGGGACGGATCTGTTTGAAATTGCACCATATTGTGTCAACGTCAAACGGATCTGTCCCCATTGACTTGCATTGTAAGTCTGGACGGATCCGTTTGGCTCCGCACGGCCAGGCGGACACGAAAACGCTGCAAGCTGCGTTCGGGTGTCCGCCTGCTGAGCGGAGCGGAGGCCAAACGGAGCCAAACTGATGCATTCTGAGGGGATCCGCATCCATTCAGAATGCATTAGGGCTGTACGGATCCGTTCGGGGCCGCTTGTGAGAGCCTTCAAACGGAACTCACAAGCGGAGCCCCGAACGCTAGTGTGAAAGTAGCCTTAGTTTGAGTCCCACAGAATCATGTTAATACCATTTTGTAATGCAACCTTATGGGCTGGTGTAGTGTTCTTTGTTGTGTACTCAGCGGGCAACCATGATGATTCTTTTGATTTTTGTGTTTAAAAATAATTGTCAAAAGTTTCTTCAGTTTGTTTTGGACAGCGTCACTTTGGTGTGCAGGAATTTCTGCAGCTCCTTGTATTTTTAAGGGTGCATCCTCATAGGTCCACCACACACACAAATCCACAGCATAAATTGTGAATTGATAGATGTCCTCCACATGCTGCGGAAAACATCTGCAGCAGTTCAACATGTGGTGCGGATTTCACCCTTTACAGTGAGTACAGGATGAAATCCGCACAGGAAGTCCCGCTGCAGACAATCTGTACCCTGAACGAGGTTTGTAAATTCCTGCACGTTCTGCAGAAAGATTTCTGAAACTTCAGCAGATCATCCACAGATAACACAAATGACCCTTGTTCTGCAGGAGGATAATAATGTGGTGTAGTATCTAGTACAGAGAATATATCACATGTGCATTGTAGATATCTTGGACTGGAAGGGAAACCTAGTTCTAACGCTGACATTTTGTGTTTCTACAGCAAAATGCCTGTGTCACGTCTGAGGATGAGACCTTGGCTCGAAGAGCAGATTGAATCCAATAAAATCCCTGGCCTGACATGGATAAACAAGGTATTGTCTGTTTGCACATAGACTGTACCTAGATGTGACCATTTGCTCTTGGCGATTCTAATTCGGTCTAAACCGGTGATATCTGATTCCTTCAGGAAGAAGGCATTTTCCAGATTCCCTGGAAGCACGCCGCACGTCATGGTTGGGATATTGAGAAAGATGCATGTCTTTTCCGTAGCTGGGCTATTCATACTGGTAGGTGTCAAAGTGCATGTGTACTTGGGATTCTAAATGTACATTGCGCCAGTAGTTCATGGTCTTGTAGACTTATCTGGCTACACAGTTGCTTGTGTCCCTAGAACAGAGGTCATGTTTGGCTTGGTTAGAAAAAAAAAAAACTCAAACACCACTTTGAGGCTTTCCACATCATAATTGGATCTATTGGTGATGGAAGGACATTTTTGTTTCATATATTATGTGATGTGAGGTGGGATGACAAGCCTTTGAGGCTAACATTTGGAAGTACACTTTTAAGCATTCGTCTTATATCTGTTCTGATATGTCATTGAGACTTGTCAAAATATCACTAAAGTGGTAAAGAATAGGAGCTGGGACTTGCATGAAATACATGGCACTCACTATACAGTTAAACTATCTCCTTTATTAGGCTTGTAGGTACATGAAGATGTGGAAGTCAAGGTGATGGCCATTTCATGCATATTTGCGCTTTGGCCTACACAGCACATCTTCATGTACCTGCAAGCCTAAAAAAAGATTATTTTTACTGTATTGAGTGCCATGCTTTTCTGTTATCTACATGCAGCAGATTTCTCAGCCATGGAAGTAAATATGAATGCAGTATGCGTGCCTGTTGTGTAGATGTATGATATAACTGTGTTCAGTTACCTAAAGTATTGGTTATTTCTTAACACAGGAAAGTTTAAAGTTGGTGAAAAGGAGCCAGATCCAAAGACCTGGAAAGCTAACTTCCGCTGTGCAATGAATTCTTTACCTGATATTAATGAAGTGAGGGATAGAAGTATATATAAAGGTTCCAGCGCTGTCAGAGTCTACAAGATGCTGCCCGTTCAGGTCAAGACAGATAAAAAAGGTAACATGAGACTCTGATTGTTTTGGTGTACATTGTTTAGTAGTATTTTTATGCGTATATGTCGGTATACTTCTCAAATTGCTAACAAAACAATCTTAGGCCTCTTTCACACGGCCGTTTTTTTTCCCCGTTTACTGGCCGTTTTTTGCGGTCCGTATACGGTCCGTATACGGAACCATTGATTTCAATGGGTCCGCAAAAAAAACGGAATGTACTCCGTATGCATTCCGTTTCCGTATTTCCGTTTTTCCGTTCCGTTTTAACATAGAACATGTCCTATTATTGCCCGCAAATCACAGTCCGTGGCTCCATTCAAGTCAATGGGTCCGCAAAAAAACGGAACACATACGGAAATGCATCCGTATGTCTTCCGTTTCCGTTCCGTTTTTTGCTGAACCATCTATTGAAAATGTTATGCCCAGCCCAATTTTATCTATGTAATTACTGTATACTGTATATGCCATACGGAAAAACGGAACGGAAAAACGGAACAGAAACGGAAACACAACGGAAACAAAAAACGGAACAACGGATCCGTGAAAAACGGATCGCAAAACACTGAAAAAGCCATACGGTCGTGTGCAATAGGCCTTAGGCTAAGTTCACACGAACGTGTGTGATCTGTGGCCATATTGCGGCCCGCAAATCGCGGACCGCAATACACGGCCACAGTTCCATGTGAATTCCGCATCACGGATGCGGACCCATTCACTTCAATGGGTCCGGAATCGCGGAACAGCCGGACGGGACCCCTCGGAAGCACTACGGAGTGCCTCTGTGGGGTTACCTCCCGTACTTCCGTTCCGCTAAAAGATAGAACAAGTCCTATCTTTTAGCGGAACGGCCGGATCGCGGACCCATTAAAGTGAAAGGGTCCGCGATCCGATGCGGCTGACCTACGGCCGGCGATCGTGCATTGCGGCCCGCTATTTGCGGGCTGCAGCACAGGCACGGGTCACACACGTTCGTGTGAACTCGGGCTTATACTGCATTAAAATAAAAATGGAAACGTTTCCTAACTACACATCAGTTTTTACTTTCCTGCTCTGACCCTTTCACACGGGCGAGAATTGCGTGCGGGTGCAATGAGTGAGGTAAACTCATTGCACCAGCACTGAATCCGGACCCATTCACTTCAATGGGGCTGTTAAGATGAGCGGTGATTTGCACGCATCACTTGTGCGTTGCGTTAAAATCGTAGCATGTTCTATATTCTGCATTTTTCACGCAACGCAGGCCCCATAGAAATTAATGCGTCCGCAAACAAGTGTGGATGTGGTGCGTTTTTTTTTGTTTTTTTTCACGCATGGTTGCTAGGAGATGTAAGTAAATTGATAAAAGTCAATTTACAGTATTTTCCCTTATAATGTGGTTATAAGGGAAAATATCATTCTTAATACAGAATGCTTACTAATATGTGGCCTAAAGCCAAATTTTAGTAAGCATTCTGTATTAAGAATGCTATTTTCCCTTATAACCATGGTTGGGTCTGGGTACCAGAGGGCCCCCCCCCCCCCCCCCCCTCTTTTTATTTTTTTAATCACGCGCGTGCAAAATGCATTGCACCCGCACAATAGAAACTGAACATCGGAACGCAATCACAGTCAAAACTGACTGTGCAATTGCATACTGACTCGCACAATTTTCCCTGATTGCAGACGCAACGCATCCGGACATACTCGTCTGCAGGGGGCCTAAGGCTAATGGCCACCATTTGTAGTTGGCACTAAAAGCAACCAGCTCTGGTGCCAAAGCACAGGTTAGAAAATGACAGTTGGTTGCTGTGGGCAACTTCCCCACTTTTGCCTGCATAATTAATATATGTATTTTATGACTGAAGTGACTAGAGTTTTTTTTGTTTTTTATTTTTTATTTTTTTGTTTACAGAACGCAAATCCAAATGTTTAAAGGAGTCCAAGAAAAGACAAAAGAAAAAGGTATGACCTCTACCATATGCTGGAAGATGTCTTGCAGCCAAAAATACTTGCACAATGTAGGTGTATAGAATACTTGTGGGTAACATATACTTACTCGTTTTACTTTTTCAGACCGAAAGCTCATCTGCAGAGGAGTTGGAAGAAGCTGTGAAGAGCTGTCAACTCCCTGACGACCATAGCAGCTACACAGCAAATTTATATTCAACACAGGAAATCGACATCACCAGTACAGATTTCTTGGGTAACTTCAAACTGTCTTGTTTCTTCTTCAAATTTTCTCCTATGATAGATATCGCCAGTAGTTATTAATTCAGTTTGATACTTAGTCATAAGATTAAGAAAATCTTTACCAAAGACTGTAATGACTTAGTGATCTGGACATACACAAGTTACAAGTGCTAAAAAGAACTGGTGGCACCCACTTCAGTCAGTGGGTGTCCCAGCCATCAGCCTGATCTTAAAGGCTTGATCCACATATAGGATGCAGATACACTTATGAAGGTTGAATAGAATCTTAAAAGAGAATAGCTCATGTACTGTTACACTTGTAGATGATTAGCATGTTTTTCAAGCTTCAGTCTGATTTATGATGTGACTATCCTCTTGCAGACTTGAATGAATGTGAAGTTACCAGCAGTGGGTCTGAATGGAAAGATCCAATTGATGTGCCTATGCCTGATAGCACAGATGATATGTACTCTACTCTACAGGTGTCACCCATGGGCTCTGAAGGTAATAAGTTTAGTACAGATATTGCATTTGCAGAAATCATTGCTCAATGTAATTAAAATTATTTTACTGGGGTCTTGGCACACTGAATGTCTTGAAAGCAATTCATTGCTGGGTGATGACGGCAGTTATTTGCAGAAAGTGGTGAAATAAGGCAGTGGTAATATGTATGTTGTCCAAGATAAGAGACATAATAGTCCTGTATGCCAGCATGTTTTGTCCCTTAATATACCAAAACAGAAATCCAGCGGATCTCATTATAATCAATAGTTATGTCGGTTGCGGTGTTTCCATTACGTTCATTGTTCTGCTCTTGTAACTGAGCAAGGCAGTGGAAGTAGAATAGGCCAATGTGAATATGACCTAAATGGTATTCTGAGGTATTAATACATTGAATTTTCTCTTCTGCAGAGTATGATGATGATGATGATAGAGCTGCTGAAGAGATTTACAAGGTAAAAAGATTGTGTGGGAAGTTCACACTTTGCAATTGTCAACTTTTTAAAAAAAAAAATTTTTATATTTAATTTTTAATGACATTAACAAGTCTTACTCTTTTCGGACAGATGTTAGAACCTATAGTTTGGCAACAGGCGAACCTGGACGGCAAAGGATATTTATCCAGTGAACCTGGAAGTCAAACTTCTTTTCTACAAGAGTATAATCCCTTATATGATGCCGTCAGATTATCAGGTATTGTCTCTTTATTCCATTATACATTACCACTTTCAGAGTACAGGGTTCGAACAGTAAAATTACTATTGTGTGTCAGGAAATAAAATCCATTGTTAGGATGATGTGGACTACTGTGAGGGTAATCTAAGGTCGACTGTTTCATGTCACACCTGACACTTAGTGGGTCCATATGGTATACAGATGACCCATTGTTTCAGAGCTCATGTCATTACTTTCAGCTAACATCTGGAACTGTTGCTTTTCCCCAAAAAGTGCGCCAAAGAACATGTGTAATAAAAAAATAGCATCAACAATGCAATAAAAACCGTGACTGCTGCCTAAGTAGAATTGGATAAGTGGTACTGGTAACTTCTATGAGCGTAACACAATTTCTCTTCATGAATTTCTTATAGAGTTTGAACTCCGAGTTACTACAGAAATGAAATCGGGATATGATTTCAACTTGCATGAATTGACATCAGCCATTATGTGCTAATAGTGAGCATTACCAAGCTTCATCATGAACTGTACAATGTGGTCCTGATGTTTAGGTGTGTATTGCCTTCACAAAAGAGCCATAGACAGTGGTTCTTCTATCAGGCCGACGGAACTACATTATGGCTCCTGAAACCTGGAAGTGCAGATGAGCACAGATCGGTGTTTGAATCGTATAGGCATGTCTGCCAAAGCAAGATTAGAGCTGCCAAGTAACATTCCTGGCAAAGAGATGTAACTGTGAACAGAAGTAGCAACTACAATACCACTATTCCATTAATGCAATGTTCACTTCATAGCCAGTGTGGAAATTACAATGTATCTGCCTTCAAACCTTGCAGTCACAACATGTCTTTGAACGCTTCTAGCCATGTAGTACACAAGGGATCCTCGCTAGCCACAGTGAATTGTAAAGGACTCGGGTGAAGATTGAAGAACGGCTTATGATTGCTCATAAGGTGACTCCTAGAGGAACAGCTCTTTGACAGTCATTCAAAGCTATGTACCCATACTGTATGTTACATAGTAAATCCTAAACCAGATGTTGTTAAAATCAATTATTTTTAACATAACTTAAAGGCATATTAAAAGATCACCATATGTACATGTTCTTATAGTTGGACTAGAGCCACAATGCATCCACATATTGGATCAGGTTTACCAATACTGTCTAAGATTAACGTCACGGCTACACTGCGATACTGCTGGATTTCTTGCGACTGGTGCAGCGATCCCATTCTTTTCTATGGGATCACTGCTACTCTGCAATCCTGGTTGCGACCAGTGTAGATGGACCCTTAGTGTGAACTTAGCCTAGATAGCCACTGTGTTCATTATGGTGCATTTTTAGACTATCACATTTACATTGAAAGCGGATAAAGATGCTGGCTTGTACATTCTTAATAAATGCCTGTGAAGCACCACTGTTATATCCTACTTGTATCCTGAAAAGGAGAGCATGGCCAACAGACTTCTAAACTGGACACAAATGAGGAAATCATTTGAACGTGAACGTGACGGTGTCAAAACCTAGCTGTTATAAGTGTATATTTATACATTTAGTTTTCTGGATATAATGACTATTGACTAAGAAGGATCATTTAGGTGTTTGAAGGAATTGTAAATAGCAGCGGTAACTCAGAAAGCATTTTATTGTCCCTTTTTGTAAATTCATCATGCTCTTACTCAATGTCAATTTTCATGCTTGCTCCGGGTGTTTTTGTGAAAATGCATTGACATGTGATCACATAGGCCAGTGCTCAGCAATCGCCAGCCCTCCAGCTGTTGTGAACCTACACCACATGCTCCATTCATTTCTGTTGTAAGTCAAGAACAGCTGAACATGTTTGCATGCTGGGGATTGTAGTTTCACAATGGCTGGAGTGCCGGAGCTTGCTGGACCCCCCCTAATATAGGCAATGGATTATACAGAAACTCCTCCTGTATTGCCACATGTTAGGCTGTTGAGGACATAGCTTTGTACATTATAACTGCAGCTGTGTATGTATTCAAGTTTGTAAATACTATGTATTTTTTATTTAAGTGTTTGATTTAATAAATGTTTTAAACAGTTTAAAGGGAGTGTTACGACTTTATATATTGGGGTATTGGGTTATTTGCCTCTGGAAAGAGACCACAAGTGATAAGGCTGGGACCAGTACCTGTTATAAGCGGTCCACTTCTCCCAGGCAGCACGTCGGCATTCGGACATCGCTACTTCCGGGTGTGACGTCATCACCAAGCGTCCGCACGAGTTGGAGCTCCTAGACGCCGGGTGGTGCCTTTCGTTCTGCCTGCAAACTGCCACATGCTTTTCCAGACCGCTGGTTTTGTTCAGGAAGGTGGGGTAAGCGAGGGAGGGCAGGAGGTTATGAGGGTAGGGGGAAGTGTGCGGCAGGATCGCTTCTTCTTGCGATCAGGCACATGCGGTCTCAGGTTTTGACACCGGGGGGCAGCGTTGCTACACGCACCATTGCCTGCTGCTCATTCTGATTTCCAAATACACATGGGGCTACAAGTTACCTGGGCACAGCATGTCTAGGCTCTAGTGGCTGGGTCCCGGTGTCATTACTGGGTATTTGCTGCAAGGTTTTCTGTCTGTGCACACGTTTGACCTCATATACATACACTACATACTTACCTTTTATACATGTAGTCCCGCACATCTGACAATTGGCGTATAATAAAAAATAAATATAAAAATAAAAATTTTTTAGGGGGCGTGGTAAGAAAAAAATAAAAATAATATAGAAAAAATTAAAGGGGGGATTGCTTAAAAAAAATAAAATAAAAATAAATATTATGTGGAAACCTTTTCCACCAAGCGTCTTGCAGACACCACTAGCATAGGTACATGTACCAGTACAGCCACACTCTCGCACAACAGTCAGAGACACCTCGCATCATCTCGTAGAATAGTGTCATACGTCATACGGTCTGTTTTCCACAACTCCTATACTTACATACATCACCTACCACGTCTGTAGGTTCAATAGCCCGCAGTGTTCGTTTTTAATGAGTCTGCCACGTCACAGATTCAGATAAACTCGGGCTCGTTTCATACGTCAGTGGAAACGACTATCATACTCCCTGTGAGCCTCGTCGGCTGCTCGTCATACGTTCACGCTGTCGGGGGGGGGGGGGGGTTAGATTCTGTCAGTTTGTCTGTCGGCTTACGGGCTTCAGGTCGTAGGGTTAACAGGTTGTTTTTTTTTTTTTCTCTCTCCTCTCGTTTTTTATTTGTTGTTTGTTTTTTCTTTCTTCTTCGTTGTGTTGTTTCAGTCGTCATGTCTCAGCCATCAGATATTGAGGAGTTTGTGTCCTTGCCTCCGTCTCCAAGAGGGTCCGAACACGGCAGCACTCCATCCCTCAGGGCTTGGACTGTGCCTAAGTTGACGGCTGAATTACTAAGGAGAGGGATTCCGTTCGCGGCTACTGCCAGAAAGGCGGAACTTTTCAAACTTCTGTTTCCCGCTACACCACAGGCCAGGCCTGCTTCTTCCGGTGACAATACCACCATCACCAATTCATTGGTACAGATCCACTTGGTGTTAAACTCGCTCACTAGTTCCATTCAGGATTTACAAGCCCGGATGGAAGTAATGGAACAGCATCGCGTCCCCCCCCAGCAGTTGGGCCGGCTGGCGGCGCGGCACCTCCGGCTGTGGTCACAGGTACCGTGCCTTCCCTACTTCCAACACCTAACCTGTCACAGGGCGGGAGAGTGCCTTCAGTGGCGCCGGTTTATTTCGTCAGGCCCAGTATAAGAAAGGACATCTTAGAGCGCAAGGATGTCAATCTGGCATCTTTGTTAATTACGTCTCACGACGTAACAGAGAACAAGTCCTTCGGTTGTAGCGAGTTGTCAGTGGTACTCAAGGCCAAAGACCCCAGGCTCAGTCGCAAGCTGACCCTGGCCGAGTTCGTCCTGGCTTTCAGTCTTTTCAGAGACGTTTTGTGTTCTGCCAGCCCCAATAGGAGAGAGGAGTTGGACATTTACCTCTACAGGGTGGTAGACTTGGCGCATAACTACGGGGGCACAGCATTCTATGGCTACCATAGGTCCTTCTCGGCCAAAGCGGCAGCCATTTGGGCCCAGTTCCAGGTAGTCACGGACTGGAGCGATATTGACATGGAGCTGTTTTGTAGGCACTTCGCCAGTCTGAAGTCCCTGGTGTGCGCCACATGTCAGTCTCCTGCTCATACTACCGCCTGGTGCCCTTTGGCCGACCTCACAGCTGCCCCCAGTACCTCCAGAGGTGGGATCAACCCGGGTCCTAGCCAGCAGTCAACCCAGTTTGACCAGCTAGGGAGACCCATTCATTACTTGGGAAAAGCCCAGCTCTGCAACAACTTTAACTATGCTGTCTGCAACTTCAGCCAGTGCAGGCTCCTGCATATTTGTGCCACATGTTTTAGGGCACATCCGGTCACGGTCTGCACCGTGAAGCCGGCATGACTGAGCCGGGTGAATGTCGAGGTCCTAGACCAGCTGCTGCGGCTTCATCCCGTTCAGCCGTTCCGCGCTTTTCTGGTGGAAGGTTTTTCACGGGGGTTCCACACTGGGCTCATCGCCTTGCCTCAGCAGACGCATGAATGCCCCAACCTGCAGTCGGCTTCTAATCATGCTGATCTGGTGGATCTGCTGCTGGCAAGTATACTGGAGAAGGGCTTTATCATTGGTCCTTTCCAGTCCTCTCCTTTTTGCACGTGGAGGGTGAGCCCGGTGGTGGTGGTTCAGGGTAAATACTCAAATTCTGTTTGATTTATGACTTGTCTGCTCCACATTCTTCCCACGTTCCAAGTCTCAACTCACTGATTCCGTCTGAAGAGTTTTCATTGAAGTATACTTCCGTGGACCAGGCTATCCAGGTCATTCTACAGTCAGGCACGGGCGCTTGGCTGTCCAAGGCAGATGTCTCTGATGCGTTCAAACTGCTGCCCTCTCTCTTGCAGTGGCATGGCATCAAATGGAGAGAGGCATACTATTTCGCCACCAAGTTGACGTTTGGTTCCAAGAGCAGCCCCAGTCTGTTTGACAAATTAGCGCAGGCCCTGGAATGGATTTTGTTGGAAGTACAGGGTTGCCAGAATGTCATTCACTACCTGGATGATTTTCTGTTGATAGAAGAACCCTCACGGGCGCCTGCTGACTTGCAGGTTCTCTTGCAAGTTTTCAAGGAGTTAAACATTCCGGTGGCTGCCCACAAAACAGAAGGGCCTGCGCAGGTTGTCACGTTCTTGGGGATCTCCCTGGATTCACGCGACATGTCGGCCAGTTTACCACTAGACAAACTCGACAGGATCAAGTCAGGTGTCCGTTCTTTGCTCATGTCTCAGGTTTGCACCAAGAGAGAATTGCAGTCTCTGTTGGGCATGTTAAACTTTGCCATGAGGATCATTCCTCAGGGTAGATCATTTATTTCTAGGTTGTTAGTCTTACTGCAACAGACCAGTGATTTGGACGCATCAGTGCATCTTGATGCCAATGCCCGGGCAGATCTGTTCATGTGGGACGGATTTCTCAGCGGGTGGAATGGCATTTCCATGTTTATTCCAAGTGCCACTTCTGATTCTCCACACGTATTTTCAGACGCGGCTGCCTCGATAGGTTTCGCGGCCATTTGGCTCTCATTGGTTCGCCGGCTCATGGCCCACGCACGTACTACAGATGCCGGGGTTTTCTCAGACGTCGGCATTGTTTGAGATCTATCCTATTGTAGCAGCTGCTATAGTTTGGGGGCATAGGTGGTCGGGTCACACGGTGGTTTTCCACACTGACAACATGGCGACTGCAGAGATCATTAGCAAGGGTAGGTCCAAATCGTTACTCATCATGTCTTTCATGCGTAGGTTGACCTGGGTAGCCCTGGAACAGGGGTTTCATTTCCATGCCCAGTTTCTGGACGGGGTCAGCAATGTGGCAGCTGATGCTTTATCTCGTTTTGATTTTTCACGCTTTTTCTTACAGAACCCAGAAGCAGACTCGGTGGGCACCCCGGTACCGGACTGGCGGCTGCTGGTCTTGGACTAGACTCTCTGTTGGTGGTCGCCAGTTCACTCATTACGAAGTCTTTGTCGACCAGTACATTGAAGTCATACCGCAGAGCGTGGGTAGTTTTCTTAGACTTCCAGTTGGTATATCCTAGGGGTGACGCTGGTCAGGTCAAGTACATGGTGGCTTTCGTGTCTTATTGTCACTCGGTGTTGGCGTTATCCTACAACACCATCAGGCTATATTTGGCAGGGGTGCAGTATTTTTTGGCACTTCAAGAGCCAGATAGACCCTCTATATTTGCAGCTCACCCGATTAAGGCCATCCTCAGAGGCATCCAGAAAAGTCAGGTCACGGTCAAGTCGGTCCGTCAACCAATTACGGGGGACACGTTTCGTAGCCTGTCGAACGTCCTCTCGTTGTCACCATTCGGGGTCCTTCCCAGCCTGGTGATCAAGGCAGCGATGTACTTGGCGTTTTATGGGCTTTTAAGACCAGGCGAAGTGACACAGGCCAGACGAGGGGCGGTGGCTCTCCGCAAGGGAGACTTAGTTAGGATGGGCAGCATCTTTCATCTGCAGTTGCCGCACAATAAAACTAGGCAGGTAGGTCTCGGCCATGTAGTCAAATTCTTCCAGACTACAAACGCATGGTGTCCAGTGACAGTCTTGGACAACCTCTTGCTGGCCCTTAGTCTCCACGGCCCCAACGACCCGTTACTTCCATTCCCTGTTGATCCCCTGACGGCCAGCCAGTTCACCAAACATATCCGTACCCTGTTGTCCAGTATAGGATTGAATCCGGCTCAATTCTCGGGGCATTCTTTCCGCATTGGTGCGGCATCCTCAGCGTCCAAACATGGAGTTCCTGCGCATATCATCAAGCACTTGGGGCGCTGGCGCTCAGGGTGCTTTGTCCGGTATATCCCGGAGCCTCTGGCAGAATTGGTCCAAGCATTCAGTACATTGGCAGAATAGCACGGCGGGCCATCCTTCCCTCACTGGTGGGTTTTGCCCCCTTTTTCAGGCATACCGACCTAGTGAGGCCAAGGCACACCTCAGGCCAGTTAGGTAGGGGGGTGGTGGTTGGGCGTCCTCCATTCGCCAGGTCCTGTCCACAAGTGATAAGGCTGGCCGCAGGCTAGCTTGGATTTGTGGGAGGGACCAGTACCTGTTATAAGCGGTCCACTTCTCCCAGGCAGCACGTCGGCATTCGGACATCCCCTGCCCACCCATTCCCATTCTTCATTCAGTCATCCAACTTTCACATCCAGGGCATGCCCCCTTTTTCAGGCATACCGACCTAGTGAGGCCAAGGCACACCTCAGGCCAGTTAGGTAGGGGGGTGGTGGTTGGGCGTCCTCCATTCGCCAGGTCCTGTCCACAAATCTGTTTTAGAGCTTTAACTGCTATGAACACCTCAAACGAAAAATTAAGCAACTTTTCAAATAGTTGTTTGTTTGGCTTTTATGCAGAGTTTAGTGTATCCAAGGAAGCGTGCAACAAACCCTGTGTAATCTGATTCTGCAGGATTGCATCTGTAGACATTTACAATGAAAAACCAGTAAAAAAAAGTGACATTACTTTCACTGATGCCTCTCTGAGAAGCGGAAGTTAACGATCTCCTGCAATTGAATAGGGGCCTGTCAGTCCGTGAAACCGGACTAAGTAGAACATGTTCTATTTTTTTGATGTTGGGGATTCACTGTGTGCATAGGCTTGAGCTGCAATACCAAGCAGTCATGATACGATGTACAGCGCTGTGCTTAATATGCTGTGAGGAGGTTGCAGCACTCACCGAGTATGTGGCCTCTTCAAACAACTGATTGGTGGTTTCGAAAGCCCACTGATCAAATATTGATGGCCTACTCTACTATTGATGACCTACTATTGATGACCTACTCTTGCTCCTGGATAACTTTTTTTTTTTTTTTTACTTGTTGAAAGCCACCAAAATCTGGTACAGTGATAGAGAGGCAGCATCGGCACAGAGCTAGTGCTTTTCAACTACACAATAAGGGCTTGTTCACATGACTGTGTGAAGCCTGTGCTGTGGACCGCAATGCACGGGCACCGACCGTGACTCGGCTGCAAGGGGATCGCGGACCCGATCTGTCCGTTTCGCAAAAAGAGAGCGCAAGTTCTATCCTTTTGCGGTGTGGAGGCACGGAACGGAACCCAAGGAAGCACTCAGTAGTGTTCCGTTCCGCATCTCCGGATTTGCAGACCCATTGAAGTGAATGGGTGTGCATCCGTGATGCGAAATGCACACAGAACAGTGCCCGTGTATTGCGGATCCGCAAATGCGGCCCGCAATACGGCAACGGGCAGCACAAGTTTGTGTGAATGAGCCCTAAAAGGCTTGTCTATGTTTACAAAATGTAGCTAACTTTAAACCGGTGCACAACTGTCCACAGGTTTTGTGGGGTATTGCAGCTCAGCGCCTTTGCTTCTATGGAAATGACAGGTTTAGCATTTGTTTCTTGAACAAGGCAACCATGTTTTTCCAATCCTGGACAGTCCCTTTTTAATATGTCACTTCAGAGTGGTATGTTAGACAGGATCTCGCACACGCACCCCAAAGAGCAACTGAACTTGCTTTGGGCTGCTGTTTGATACAGCTGCCAGAGGCCCCACTGCAGTTGTGTGTGCAAAATGTGGTAGGTTACTGGGTCCTCAGCGCAAGAGATGTGTCTGTATCATGAAGTGCCAGTGCCTTCCCCCTCACGCTCCTGAAATTGTTTAAGGAGCAGAAAAACTGTGTAGGGTGTTGCTCTATCCCAATGAATTTTGAATTTCGGGGGCTTCTGCCAGAGTTCAAGAATAGTAGAGAAAAATCCTGCAGGCAGGACTTTTTTTCTCTTCTAAAAAAAAGTTCTCCCAAAAGGATACCTAGCAGATCTCATTAAAGTCGATTGGGATCTGTTTAGGCTCCGTTCCTGTCAGTTATGTGCTGAGTCCGACACTTCCGTTATTTTCATTCTGCACCTATAATAGATCAGAAGAATGGAAATAATAGCGCAGATGTGAAAGAAGCCTTATTTGTTGGGGCTCAACATCTGAGACCTTTACTGATCTCAAATATGAAGGCAGTCCTTCCTGACAGTGAGGCACAAATGAATGTAGCTGTGTTGCAGAGCAGGTGATACGTGAAGGAGCTGCACTTGATAGGCCATCAATTTCTATAGTGGGAAAAACATTTATTTTGTTGCTGCTGCAAGTTGCACAATCTGTTGCCATAGTGGTTGTCACTTTTGTAGTAGCTTTTTCACTTTCATTCTCCATGACGGCATACCATGAGAGATGACCCGCCTCCAACCAGTTGGGGACAGGAAGTATAAATTTGACTGTCTTCCTGTCCCTCTAGGTGGAGACGGATTATCCTCATGGCACTTGCTGTGAGGCAAGATAAGAAGATGGAATGCCTTTCCACATGAGGGAAGCAGGCAGCACCCGTGCCCTAGTTGGGTATTGAGATGCTGGTAAGCGTTGGGATCCCTGCTCTATACTTCCTGCTCTGCGCGCCGGGGGTGGAGGTCCATGTACAGACCGGTCACTCAGGGAGTTCCTCCGGTCGTGTTCAAGCTCCTCATTGTAGCCCGATACCTTTCGGCGCTTGCGATGACGTCGGGTGCGTTCCAGGAGGTACTTCCGGTCTGTGGAACACACGCTAAGGGAGTGGAGCTAAAATTGGCGCGCAGGATCAAGGCGGATGTCGCCCGCTGATCTGGAGTCTGCAGGTAAGCGTTTTTAAAGGGGACAGATGTAAAGTGGACAAACATTTCTAAGCCTGGTACAGTCCAAATGGAGACATCCCAGGGGCCGACTATTGTAAGTTATTGAAAGTCTCTTGGGGAAATGCTGTATATTTTTACTTACAGTACAGACCAAAAGTTTGGTCACACCTTCTCATTCAAAGAGTTTTCTTTATTTTCATGACTATGAAGGCATCAAAACTATGAATTAACACATGTGGAATTATATACAGAACAAACAAGTGTGAAACAACTGAAAATATGTCATATTCTAGGTTCTTCAAAGTAGCCACCTTTTGCTTTGATTACTGCTTTGCACACTCTTGGCATTCTCTTGATAAGCTTCAAGAGGTAGTCCCCGGAAATGCTCTTCCAACAGTCTTGAAGGAGTTCCCAGAGATGATTAGCACTTGTTGGCCCTTTTGCCTTCACTCTGCGGTCCAGCTCACCCCAAACCATCTCGATTGGGTTCAGGTCCGGTGACTGTGGAGGCCAGGTCATCTGGCGCAGCAACCCCATCACTCTCCTTCATGGTCAAATAGCCTTTACTTTCAAAGTTTTCCCAATTTTTCGGCTGACTGACTGACCTTCATTTCTTAAAGTAATGATGGCCACTCATTTTTCTTTACTTAGCTGCTTTTTTCTTGCCATAATACAAATTCTAACAGTCTATTCAGTAGGACTATCAGCTGTGTATCCACCTGACTTCTCCTCAACGCCACTGATTGTCCCAACCCCATTTATAAGGCAATAAATCCCACTTATTAAACCTGACAGGGCACACCTGTGAAGTGAAAACCATTTCCGGGGACTTCCTCTAGAAGCTCATCAAGAAAATGCCAAGAGTGTGCAAAGCAGTAATCACAGCAAAAGGTGGCTACTTTAAAGAACCTAGAATATGACATATTTTCAGTTGTTTCACACTTGTTTGTTATGTATATAATTCCACATGTGTTAATTCATAGTTTTGATGCCTTCAGTGTGAATCTACAATTTTCATAGTCATGAAAATAAAGAAAACTCTTTGAATGAGAAGGTGTGTCCAAACTTTTTGTCTGTACTGTATGCTAACCCCCTTGTACCTCTGTCTTCCTCTCTTCCTGTATGCATGTACAGTGATGAGGATGGGGCTCAGAGAGCTAAACCTACTCCAAAAACTTGTTATGTTCAGTAAAATTACTAAAAAAAACTCTGCAAAAAATGTACTACAAATATGGCAAAGGATCTGGTTCCTTCTATTAGAGAGGAATTAAGGGACGTAATATATAGATTTAGTGGCTGTTACTGAGACGTGGTTCAATGGGAGTAATGACTGGGATATAACCATACCAGGGTTCTCTCTATATAGGAAAGACAGAGAAGGCAAGAAGGGGGAGGGATGGCCCTGTATGTGAAAGATAGCATAAAATCTAATTTAATACAAGTTAGCGAGACCAATTTAGAGTCAGTTTGGGTTACCTTGCAGCTTGATAATCATAAGGTAACTTGTGTAGGTGTGAGATATATATATATATATATATATATATACCACCTAGCCAAGTCAAAGAATTAGATGATCTACTAGTTGAGAAAATAGCTAAAATGACATTGAAGGGGGAAGTTATCATTATGGGAGACTTTAATCTTCCGGATTTAAACTTGAAAACCAAAATAGCTAGTTCTGCCAGGAGTACAGATATTCTAGATTCCCTACTGGGATTATCTCTACAGCAAGTAGTTGAGGAGCCAACCCGGAAGGAGGCCATTTTAGATTTAGTATTCACAAATGGGAATTTAGTATCTGATATTACTGTAGGGGAAAGCTTGGGATCTAGTGATCACCAGTCAGTGTGGTTTACTATAAGTACAATGACTGATTCACACCACACAAAAACAAAAGTTTTAGATTTGAGAAAAACCTGACTTTTTTAAAGTTAGATTAGTGGTATACAAGTCCCTATCAGATTGGAACAGTTTTAAGAGTCCAGGAGAAATGGGACTACTTAAAGGTGGCACTATTGAAGGCAACATAAAATTGCATTAGGCTTGTCAGTAAAAGCAAAAAAAAGAAGAGACCACTGTGGTACTCAGCAGAAATGGCCAAAATCATTAAAAACAAAAAGATAGCATTTAGTAATTATTTTTTTTAAAAACGAGGATAACAGGCAAATTTATAAGATTAGGCAGAGAGAGGCCAAACAAGTTATAAGAGCTTCTAAAGCACAGGCAGAAGAGAAATTAGCTCAGTCAGTGAAAAAAGGCGATAAGACATTCTTCAGATACATAAATGAAAAAAGGAAACAAAAACAAGGAATTACCAAATTAAAAACATAAGAAGGAAGGTATATGGAAGAAGATAAAGAACTAGCTGACTGCCTCAATGAATACTTCTGTTCAGTTTTTACATAGGAAAATGAAGGAAAAGGACCTCAGTTAGGATGGAAGACTAATGAATCTTTTGATGCATGTGTCTTTACAGAGGAAGAGGTTCTAAGTCAGCTGTCTAAAATTAATACAAATAAGTCACAGGGGCCTGATGGGATACACCCAAAGCTATTAAAAGAGCTCATCTGTGAACTAGCAAAACCATTAACAGATTTATTTAACCAATCACTGGTAACAGGAGTCGTCCCAGAAGATTGGAAATTAGCAAATGTTGTGCCCATTCACAAGAAAGGTAGTGGGGAGGAATCGGGCAACTATAGGCCAGTAAGCCTGACATCCAATAGTGGGGAAATTAATGGAAACCATACTTAAGGAGAGGATTGTGGGACATCTAAAATCCCATGGATTGAAAGATGTAAAACAGCATATTGATTTTTTTTGATTGGGTGACTAAAATTATAGATGGCGGAGGTGCAGTAGACCTAGTTTATCTAGACTTTAGTAAGGCTTTTGATCCTGTCCCACATAGAAGGCTTATCAATAAATTGCAGTCTTTGGGCTTGGACTTCCATATTGTTGAATGGATTAGGCAGTGGCTGAGGGACAGACAACAGAGGGTTGTAGTCAATGGAGTATATTCAGACCATGGTCTTGTTACCAATGGGGTACCTCAGGGATCTGTTCTGGGACCCATATTGATTAATATCTTTATCAGCGAAATTGCAGAAGGCCTTGATGGTAAGGTGTGTTTTTTTTGCTGATGACACAAAGATTTGTAACAGGGTTGATGTTCCTGGAGGGATACACCAAATGGAAAAGGATTTAGGAAAACTAGAGGAATGGTCAAAAATCTAGCAACTAAAATTTAATGTTGATAAGTGCAAGATAATGCACCTGGGGTGTAAAAACCCAGGAGCAGAATATAAAATCAGTGATACAGTCCTAACCTCAGTATCTGAGGAAAGGGATTTAGGGGTCATTATTTCAGAAGACTTAAAGGTAGGCAGACAATGTCAGAGAGCAGCAGGAAATGCTAGCAGAATGCTTGGGTGTATAGGGAGAGGCATTACCAGTAGAAACAGGGAGGTGCTCATGCCACTCTACAGAGCACTGGTGAGACCTCATTGGGAGTATTGTGCGCAGTACTGGAGACCATATCTCCAGAAGGATATTGATACTTTGGAGAGAGTTCAGAGAAGAGCTACTAAACTAGTACACGGATTGCAGGATAAAACTTACCAGGAAAGATTAAAGGACCTTAACATGTATAGCTTCGAAGAAAGACGAGACAGGGGATATGATAGAAACGTTTAAATACATAAAGAAAATCAACAAGGTAAAAGAGGAGAGAATATTTAAAAGAAGAAAAACTGCTACAAGAGGACAGTTTTAAATTAGAGGGGCAAAGGTTTAAAAGTAATATCAGGAAGTATTACTTTACTGAAAGAGTAGTGGATGCAAGGAATAGCCTTCCTGCAGAAGTGGTAGCTGCAAATACAGTGAAGGAGTTTAAGCATGCATGGGATAGGCAAAAGGCCATCCTTCATATAAGATAGGGCCAGCGGCTATTCATAGTATTCCGTATATTGGGCAGACTAGATGGGCCAAATGGTTCTTATCTGCCGACACATTCTATGCTTCTATATAGGGATGAGCGAACCCGAACTGTATAGTTCGGGTTCGTACTGAATTTTGGGGTGTCCGTGACACGGACCCGAACATTTTCGTAAAAGTCTGTGTTCGGCGCTTTCTTGGCGCTTTTTGAAAGGCTGCAAAGCAGCCAATCAACAAGCGTCATACTACTTGCCCCAAGAGGCCGTCACAGCCATGCCTACTATTGGCATGGCTGTGATTGGCCAGTGCAGCATGTGACCCAGCCTCTATATAAGCTTGGGTCACGTAGCGCTGCACGTCACTCTGCTGTTACAAGTGTAGGGAGAGGTTGCAGCTGCGACGTTAGGGCGAGATTAGGCAGTGATTAACTCCTCCAAAAGACTTCATTCAGTGATCGATCTACAGCTGTGGATCATTGAACTGCTGCTATTCAATTGCTCACTGTTTTTAGGCTGCCCAGAGCGTTATTCATTCACTTTTTTCTGGGTTGATCGGCGGCCATTTTGTGTCTTGTTGAGCGCCAGCACAAGTTGCCACCAAGTACATTTAACCATCAATAGTGTGGTTATTTTTTGGCCATATACTACATCAGGGGCAAGCTGAGCCTGTCACCAAGTGCATTTAACCATCAATAGTGTGGTTATTTTTTGGCCATATACTACATCAGGGGCAAGCTGAGCCTGTCACAAAGTGCATTTAACCATCAATAGTGTGGTTATTTTTTGGCCATATACTACATCAGGGGCAAGCTGAGCCTGTCACCAAGTTATTCTCAATAACTTCACACACACGCTACTGTGCAATTCCAAGTCTAATTCTGTGTGTAAACGTATACCTGTCACCCAGCGCCTAATTCATCCAAATCTGTCATTATTGCTTTAGCTGGTCAAGTTATTTAGTGTCCGTCAAAGCACAGTTTTTGTTCTGGGTTGAAATACAATTCCCAATTTTGCAATTCTCTAAATTAGTGGTTTCTGCTGTATCAGGCCTACTTTAAATCTATCCCTAAAAGGGTATATTAGATTCAAGGTGCTGATAGGGTAATTCTCAATAACTTCACACACACGCTACTGTGCAGATCCAAGTCTAATTCTGTCCGTAAACGTATACCTGTCACCCAGCGCCTAAATAATAGGCCTCAAATTTATATTCAGCTAAATCTGTCATTACTGCTGTGCATGTATTAGTGTAATACGGTACCTAAATAGATAGCCAGATAGTGTTAGGTGTCTATAAAAAAAGGCCGGAATTTGAATTCAATACATTGGGCCAAATAATATTTTTCTTATTGTGGTGAACGGTAACAATGAGGAAAACATCTAGTAAGGGACGCGGACATGGTCGTGGTGGTGTTAGTGGACCCTCTGTTGCTGGGAGAGGACGTGGCCGTTCTGCCACAGCCACACGTCCTAGTGTACCAACTACCTCATGTCCCAGTAGCCGCCAGAATTTACAGCCATATTTGGTGGGGCCCAATGCCGTTCTAAGGATGGTAAGGCCTGAGCAGGTACAGGCATTAGTCAATTGGGTGGCCGACAGTGTATCCAGCACGTTCACATTATCTCCCACCCAGTCTTCTGCAGAAAGCGCACAGATGGCGCATGAAAACCAAGCCCATCAGTCTGTCACATCACCCCCATGCTTATCAGGGAAACTGTCTGAGCCTCAAGTTATGCAGCAGTCTCTTATGCTGTTTGAAGACTCTGCTGGCAGGGTTTCCCAAGGGCATCCACCTAGACCTTCCCCAGCGGTGGAACACATAGAATGCACTAACGCACAACCACTTATGTTTCCTGATGATGAGGACATGGGAATACCACCTCAGCACGTCTCTGATGATGACGAAACACAGGTTCCAACTGCTGCGTCTTTCTGCAGTGTGCAGACTGAACAGGAGGTCAGGGATGAAGACGATGCAGGGGACGATGAGGTCCTAGACCCCACATGGAATGAAGGTCGTGCCACTGATTTTCACAGTTCGGAGGAAGAGGCAGTGGTGAGACCGAGCCAACAGCATAGCAAAAGACAAAGAGGGAGCAGTGGGCAAAAGCAGAACACCCGCCGCCAAGAGACTCCGCCTGCTACTGACCGCCGCCATCTGGGACCGAGCACCCCAAAGGCAGCTTCAAGGAGTTCCCTGGCATGGCACTTCTTCAAACAATGTGCTGACGACAAGACCCGAGTGGTTTACACGCTGTGCCATCAGAGCCTGAAGCGAGGCATTAACGTTCTGAACCTTAGCACAACCTGCATGACTAGGCACCTGCATGCAAAGCATGAACTGCAGTGGAGTAAACACCTTAAAAACAACGAAGTCACTCAGGCTCCCCCTGCTACCTCTTCTGCTGCTGCCGCCTCGGCCTCTTCTGCTGCTGCCGCCGCCTTGGCCTCTTCCTCCGCCTCTGGAGGAACGTTGGCACCTGCCGCCCAGCAAACATGGGATGTACCACCAACACCACCACCTGCGTCACCAAGCATCTCAACCATGTCACACGGCAGCGTTCAGCTCTCCATCTCACAAACATTTGAGAGAAAGCGTAAATTCCCACCTAGCCACCCTCTATCCCTGGCCCTGAATGCCAGCATTTCTAAACTACTGGCCTATAAAATCTGTCATTTAGGCTGGTGGACACAGACAGCTTCAAACAGCTCATGTCGCTTGCTGTCCCACAGTATGTTGTTCCCAGCCGGCACTACTTCTCCAAGAGAGCCGTGCCTTCCCTGCACAACCAAGTATCTGATAAAATCATAACCACAGATACGTGGACCAGTAAGCACGGCCAGGGACGCTATATCTCCCTAACTGCCCACTGGGTAAATGTAGTGGCAGCTGGGCCCCAGGCGGAGATCTGTTTGGCGCACGTCCTTCCGCCGCCAAGGATCGCAGGGCAACATTCTTTGCCTCCTGTCTCCTCCTCCTCCTACTCAGCTTCCTCCTCCTCTTCTTCCACCTGCTCATCCAGTCAGCCACACACCTTCACCACCAACTTCAGCACAGCCCGGGGTAAACGTCAGCAGGCCATTCTGAAACTCATATGTTTGGGGGACAGGCCCCACACCGCACAGGAGTTGTGGTGGGGTATAGAACAACAGACCGACGAGTGGTTGCTGCCGGTGAGCCTCAAGCCCGGCCTGGTGGTGTGCGATAATGGGCGAAATCTCGTTGCAGCTCTGGGACTAGCCGATTTGACGCACATCCCTTGCCTGGCGCATGTGCTGAATTTGGTGGTGCAGAAGTTCATTCGCAACTACCCCGACATGTCAGAGCTGCTGCATTAAGTGCGGGCCGTCTGTTCGCGCTTCCGGCGTTCACATCCTGCCGCTGCTCGCCTGTCTGCGCTACAGCGTAACTTCGGCCTTCCCGCTCACCGCCTCATATGCGACGTGCCCACCAGGTGGAACTCCACCTTGCACATGCTGGACAGACTGTGCGAGCAGCAGCAGGCCATAGTGGAGTTTCAGCTGCAGCACGCACGGGTCAGTCGCACTGCGGAACAGCACCACTTCACCACCAATGACTGGGCCTCCATGCGAGACCTGTGTGCCCTGTTGCGCTGTTTCGAGTACTCCACCAACATGGCCAGTGGCGATGATGCCGTTATCAGCGTTACAATACCACTTCTATGTCTCCTTGAGAAAACACTTAGGGCGATGATGGAAGAGGAGGTGGCCCAGGAGGAGGAGGAGGAGGAAGAGGGGTCATTTTTAGCACTTTCAGGCCAGTCTATTCGAAGTGACTCAGAGGGAGGTTTTTTGCAACACCATAAGCCAGGTACAAATGTGGCCAGACAGGGCCCACTACTGGAGGACGAGGAGGACGAGGATGAGGAGGAGGTGGAGGAGGATGAGGATGAAGCATGTTCACAGCGGGGTGGCACCCAACGCAGCTCGGGCCCATCACTGGTGCGTGGCTGGGGGGAAACGCAGGACGATGACGATACGCCTCTGTCACGGATGGTGTACAGGAAACAAGACAATACAATATAAACAATGACTCACTGGATCCACAACTAAGGAACAAAAGGGAGACCCCTGCATGAGACCTGCCGCTCTCCCTTATTGCTCAGCCTATGCGACCACCCCAAAGGTGGATGGGCGCATATCCACGTACCTCGACTATCTTACACCTGAAGACCCTACAATAGTGAGGGGATACGACCACCGGCTCCCCACACAGACACGGAGGGAGTCAGGGTCACCTGGATCCAGAAAACAGAAAATCATAAATACATAAACAGCACTTATCTTGCAGACGACTGGGGACTGGGGACTGTGGACTGAGAACTAGGAACAGCATGCACACACACTCCAGGAAGTTGTATAAGCCGCACACTACTGCATTCTGGGGAGGAACTTAAAGGGCAGCAATCAGTTCAACTGCATGACAGCTGAGATAGACTAACGAGATGAGGAACTCAACCAAAACAAAGAAATTCAAGGAGGAGGATCTGAAAGGCTCCTGTCAGAGCTTCTCATCTGTCTGGCTGTGACAGTACCCCTCCCTCTACGAGTGGACTCCGGACACTCAGAGCCCACCTTCTCAGGATGGGACCTATGGAAAGCCCTGATGAGACGAGAGGCCTTAATGTCCGTCACTGGGACCCACATCCTCTCCTCAGGACCATAACCCTCCCAATGAACGAGGTACTGGAGGGAACCGCGGACAAGACGAGAATCCACAATCCTAGAGACCTGAAATTCAAGATTTCCATCAACCATAATCGGAGGAGTAGGCAAAGGCGAGGGTACAATAGGTTGAACATAAGGTTTCAATAAGGACTTATGAAAAACATTATGGATCTTCCAAGTCTGATGAAGATCAAGACGGTAGGCAACAGGATTGATGACAGACAGGATCTTGTAAGGCCCAATAAACCTAGGACCCAACTTCCAGGAGGGAACCTTCAATTTGATATTCTTGGTAGACAACCACACCAGATCACCAACATTCAGGTCCGGACCAGGCACACGTCTCTTATCTGCCACACGCCTATATCTCTCACTCATGCTCTTTAGATTATCCTGAATCTTTTGCCAAATAGATGACAAAGACGAGGAGAATCTGTCTTCATCAGGTAAACCAGAAGACCCCTCTCCCGAGAAAGTCCCAAACTGCGGATGAAACCCATATGCACCAAAAAATGGTGACTTATCAGAGGACTCCTGATGACGGTTATTTAAAGCAAACTCAGCAAGGGACAAAAAAGAACACCTCCTGATTCTCCGCCACAAAACAGCGTAGATATGTCTCCAGATTCTGATTGACGCGCTCCGTCTGGCCATTCGACTGCGGGTGGAAAGCAGAAGAGAATGACAACCGAACCCCCAAGCGAGAACAGAAAGCCTTCCAGAATCTGGAAACAAACTGTGTGCCCCTATCAGAGACTATGTCTGAAGGAATACCATGCAATTTGACAATGTGGTCAATAAATGCCTGCGCCAGCGTCTTAGCATTGGGCAAACCAGGAAAAGGGATAAAAGGCACCATTTTGCTAAAACAGTCCACCACCACCAGAATCACAGTCTTCCCCGAGGAACGAGGCAAGTCCGTTATGAAGTCCATGGACAGATGTGTCCAAGGACGGGAAGGAATGGGCAAAGGGAGGAGAGGACCTGATGGCCGTGAATGAGGGACTTTGGCCCGAGCGCAAGTCTCGCAAGCTGCCACAAAACCCTCAACTGACTTATGAAGCGCAGGCCACCAGAATCTCCGAGCGATGAGATCCAGTGTGGCTCTTGCCCCCGGGTGCCCAGCAAGGACCGTATCGTGGTGTTCTTTAAAAATCTTGTGTCTCAAAGCGAGAGGCACAAACAACCTCCCAGGAGGACAAAGATCAGGAGCTTCTGACTGGGCTGCCTGCACCTCTGCCTCCAATTCAGGAAAAAGAGCAGAGACCACCACACCTTCAGCCAAAATGGGACCTGGGTCTTCAAAATTCCCACCTCCCGGAAAACAACGTGACAGGGCATCTGCCTTCACATTCTTAACCCCAGGGCGGAACGTGACAACAAAATTAAACCTTGAAAAGAACAAAGACCATCTGGCTTGTCTCGGGTTCAGACGCTTGGCTGACTCCAAGTAGGCCAGATTTTTATGGTCAGTAAACACGGTAATAGGGTGTCTGGCTCCCTCTAGCCAATGGCGCCATTCCTCAAAAGCCAACTTGATGGCCAACAATTCCCTATCTCCCACATCATAATTTCTCTCTGCGGAGGAGAGTTTCTTTGAGAAAAAGGCACACGGTTGCCATTTGGCAGGAGAGGAACCCTGAGACAAGACCGCACCCACCCCTACCTCAGAAGCATCAACCTCAACTATGAAGGGTAACGAAATATCAGGTTGTACCAGGATGGGAGCGGAAGCAAAACTCTCCTTGATATTAGAAAAGGCCTTACGCGCCTCTACCGACCAGGAAGAAAAATCTACCCCCTTTCTAGTCATATCAGTGAGTGGTTTAACAACAGAGGAATAATTCAAAATAAATTTCCTGTAATAATTGGCAAAGCCCAAAAAACGCATCAGCGCCTTCTGATTCTCAGGAAGCTCCCACTCAAGCACAGCGCGGACCTTCTCGGGGTCCATGCGAAAACTAGAAGCGGAGAGAAGAAACCCCAGAAATTGAATTTCTGGAACTGCAAACACACATTTTTCCAGTTTTGCGTATAATTTATTCTCCCGCAGAATGAGCAAGACCTGACGTAAGTGTTCCTTATGAGTCTTGAAATCAGGAGAAAAAATCAAAATGTCATCCAAATACACTAATACAAATTTTCCCATTAAATGATAAAAAATGCTGTTCACGAAATGCTGAAAAACGGCTGGGGCATTCATCAAACCAAAAGGCATAACCAAATTCTCAAAATGGCCCCCAGGGGTATTGAAAGCCGTCTTCCATTCGTCTCCTTCTCTGACCCTGACCAGGTTGTATGCCCCTCTTAGGTCTAATTTGGAAAACAAGCCCCAACAACCTGGTTAAACAGGTCCGGGATCAAAGGAAGCGGATAAGGATCACGAATAGTGATACTGTTCAGCTCCCTGAAATCCAGACAAGGTCTTAAAGAACCATCTTTTTTCTTAACAAAGAAAAAGCCAGCGGCAACAGGTGACTTCGAGGGTCGTATGTGTCCTTTTCTCAGACTCTCAGAGATATAAGCACGCATAGCGACCCTCTCAGGTTGGGAGAGATTGTATAAACGAGATTTAGGCAGCTTGGCGCCTGGGATGAGATTAATAGGGCAATCATACTCCCTGTGCGGAGGCAAATCCTGAACTCCACTCTCAGAGAAGACATCCGAAAATTCAGAGAGGAAAGGTGGTACAGTCTTAGTAGAAACCTCAGAAACAGATGTTATGAGGCAATTCTCTCTGCAAAAGTCACTCCAACCATTTATTTGCCTCGCTTGCCAATCAATGGTGGGGTTATGTTTAGTGAGCCAGGGTAGTCCCAACACTAGAGGAGTAGGCAAACCGCTTAGGACGAAACATGACACATCCTCAACATGAGCATCACTCACAATTAAACGGATATTGTGAACTATGCCCTTTAATGATTTCTGAGAAAGTGGAGCGGAATCAATAGCAAAAACAGGAATATCCTTTCCCAAAGTGCATACCTGGAAACCATGAGTTATTGCAAATTGATTATCAATGAGATTGACAGCTGCTCCACTATCCACAAAAATCTCACAAAAAATGCTCTTGCTCTCTAGCGCCACCCTAGCAGGTAGGACAAAACGGGAACTACAAGCAAACGGAAAACCTTCAATTTCCGCCTCAACCCTGCCAATAGTAACAGACGGAACATTTTTAAAAGATTTTTTCCTTTTTGTCTCTTTATTACTCCCAGAAAACTGCCTGAATCTCCTAGAGGGACAAACATTTGCCAAATGATTTATACCTCCACAACAAAAACAAACCCTCCCATGCGGGCTGAATCTTCTATTGTCTGAGGCAATCAACCCCAGCTGCATGGGTTCCTGCTCAGAAGGGGCTGACAGTGACTGAGACCCCTGCGCACAGAATGAGACCGCTGCACTGTCCCGGGACTGAGTATGACAGGAAGGAGAGATCTCTCCTCTCTCACTAAGACGCCTGTCAATACGAACGGCCTGAGACATAGCAGAGTCCAGGGAGATTGGCCTCTCATGAAAGGCAAATGCATCTTTCAATCCCTCTGAAAGACCCTGGCAAAATTGACTTCGGAGTGCAGCATCATTCCAACCAGTATCAGCTGCCCATCTCCGAAATTCTGAGCAGTATATCTCTGCGGATTGTTTACCCTGGCATAACAGACGTAGTTTAGACTCAGCCAGAGCAATACAATCCGGATCATCATATATCTGACCCAGGGCTAAAAAGAATTCATCCACTGAGCGGAGGGGCCGTGCCCCCTCCGGTAGCGAAAAGGCCCAAGACTGAGCGTTACCCCTGAGCAGCGATACAATGATCCCCACCCTCCGTTCTTCATCACCAGAGGAATGGGGAAGAAGGCGAAAATGGAGTTTGCAAGCCTCTATAAAATGCACAAAATTCTCACTACCCCCAGAGAACGTATCCGAGAGCGAGATCTTAGGCTCAGCACAAACTCCATGAACGCAAGCTGAACCGGTCACTTGAAACTGAGAAAAAATCCTACGGAGATCAGCTACCTCCAATGAAAGACCCTGGAGGCGTTCAGCCAAAAGTGAAACCGGATCCATGCTTGAGACGGTTTTGGCGGCTTATAATGTCACGGATGGTGTACAGGAAACAAGACAATACAATATAAACAATGACTCACTGGATCCACAACTAAGGAACAAAAGGGAGACCCCTGCATGAGACCTGCCGCTCTCCCTTATTGCTCAGCCTATGCGACCACCCCAAAGGTGGATGGGCGCATATCCACGTACCTCGACTATCTTACACCTGAAGACCCTACAATAGTGAGGGGATACGACCACCGGCTCCCCACACAGACACAGAGGGAGTCAGGGTCACCTGGATCCAGAAAACAGAAAATCATAAATACATAAACAGCACTTATCTTGCAGACGACTGGGGACTGGGGACTGTGGACTGAGAACTAGGAACAGCATGCACACACACTCCAGGAAGTTGTATAAGCCGCACACTACTGCATTCTGGGGAGGAACTTAAAGGGCAGCAATCAGTCCAACTGCATGACAGCTGAGATAGACTAACGAGATGAGGAACTCAACCAAAACAAAGAAATTCAAGGAGGAGGATCTGAAAGGCTCCTGTCAGAGCTTCTCAGCTGTCTGGCTGTGACAGCCTCCCACAGAGGACAGCTTGTCCTTACCTCTGGGCAGCCTGGCACACATGAGCGACTACATGCTGCAGTGCCTGCGCAACGACAGCAGAGTTGCCCACATTTTAACGTGTGCGGACTACTGGGTTGCCACCCTGCTGGATCCACGGTACAAAGACAATGTGCCCACCTTACTTCCTGCACTGGAGCGTGATAGAAAGATGCGCGAGTACAAGCGCACGTTGTTAGACGCGCTACTGAGAGCATTCCCAAATGTCACAGGGGAACAAGTGGAAGCCCAAGGCGAAGATAGAGGAGGAGCAAGAGGTCGCCAACGCAGCTGTGTCACGGCCAGCTCCTCTGAGGGCAGGGTTAGCATGGCAGAGATGTTGAAAAGTTTTGTCACCACGCCACAGCTAACTGCACCACCACCTGATACGGAACGTGTTAGCAGGAGGCAACATTTCACTAACATGGTGGAACAGTACCTGTGCGCACCCCTCCATGTACTGACTGATGGTTCGGCCCCATTCAACTTCTGGGTCTCCAAATTGTCCACGTGGCCAGAGCTAGCCTTTTATGCCTTGGAGGTGCTGGCCTGCCCGGCGGCCAGCGTTTTGTCTGAACGTGTATTCAGCACGGCAGGGGGCGTCATTACAGACAAACGCAGGCGTCTGTGTACAGCGAATGTGGACAAGCTGACGTTCATAAAAATGAACCAGGCATGGATCCCACAGGACCTGTCCATCCCTTGTGCAGATTAGACATTAACTACCTCCCCTTAACCATATATTATTGTACTCCAGGGCACTTCCTCATTCAATCCTATTTTTATTTTCATTTTACCATTATATTGCGGGGCAACCCAAAGTTGAATGAACCTCTCCTCTGTCTGGGTGCCGGGGCCTAAAAATATCTGACAGTGGCCTGTTCCAGTGGTGGGTGACATGAAGCCTGATTTTCTGCTATGACATGAAGACTGATTCTCTGCTGACATGAAGCCAGATTCTCTGCTATGGGACCTCTCTCCTCTGCCTGGGTGCCTGGGCCTAAATATGTGACAATTGACTGTTCCAGTAGTGGGTGACGTGAAGCCTGATTCTCTGCTATGACATGAAGACTGATTCTCTGCTGACATGAAGCCTGAATCTCTGTTATGGGACCTCTCTCCTCTGTCTGGGTGCCGGGGCCTAAAAATATCTGACAGTGGCCTGTTCCAGTGGTGGGTGACATTAAGCCTGATTCTCTGCTATGACATGAAGACTGATTCTCTGCTGACATGAAGCCAGATTCTCTGCTATGGGACCTCTCTCCTCTGCCTCGGTGCCTGGACCCAAATATGTGACAATGGACTGTTACAGTAGTGGGTGACGTGAAGCCTGATTCTCTGCTATGACATGAAGACTGATTCTCTGCTGACATGAAGCCTGAATCTCTGCTTTGGGACCTCTCTCCTCTGTCTGGGTGCCGGGGCTTAAAAATATCTGACAGTGGCCTGTTCCAGTGGTGGGTGACATGAAGCCTGATTCTCTGCTATGACATGAAGACTGATTCTCTGCTGACATGAAGCCTGAATCTCTGTTATGGGACCTCTCTCCTCTGTCTGGGTGCCGGGGCCTAAAAATATCTGACAGTGGCCTGTTCCAGTGGTGGGTGACATGAAGCCTGATTCTCTGCTATGACATGAAGACTGATTCTCTGCTGACATGAAGCCAGATTCTCTGCTATGGGACCTCTCTCCTCTGCCTGGGTGCCTGGGCCTAAGTATCTGACAATAGACTGTTCCAGTGGTGGGTGACGTGAAGCCTGATTCTCTGCTATGACATGAAGCCTGATTCTCTGCTATGACATGAAGACTGATTCTCTGCTGACATGAAGCCAGATTCTATGTTATGGGACCTCTCTCCTCTGCCTGGGTGCCGGGGCCTAAATATCTGACAATGGACTGTTCCAGTTTTGGGTGACGTGAAGCCTGATTCTCTGCTATGACATGAAGACTGATTCTCTGCTGACATGAAGCCTGATTCTCTGCTATGGGACCTCTCTCCAATTGATATTGGTAAATTTTTATTTATTTTATTTTTATTTTAATTCATTTCCCTATCCACATTTGTTTGCAGGGGATTTAACTATATTTTGCTGCCTTTTGCAGCCCTCTAGCCCTTTCCTGGGCTGTTTAACAGCCTTTTTAGTGCCGAAAAGTTCGGGTCCCCATTGACTTCAATGGGGTTCGGGTTCGGGACGAAGTTCGGGTCGGGTTCGGATCCCGAACATTTCCGGGAAGTTCGGCCGAACTTATCGAACCCGAACACCCAGGTGTTCGCTCAACTCTACTTCTATATAATCAGGGGAGATGCGAGCAGCCCTTTCTGAAAATCCTATGCCTACCCCTAGTACATCTGCGGCAAAATATAGGGAACCTAAATTAGGTTACTCCAGTTCATCGTCCTCAGAGTCAGAACAGGACTCAGATTCAGAATTTAAAAGTTTTCTCTTCTCTGAGGATACAAAGGAGTTAATCAAAGATCAGGCGACCATGGATCTCTCGGACGAAAAGGTCCAGAGGGTCGTCCAAGATCAGATGTTTAGTGGACTAGAACAAAGGAAAGAGTTTTTACAGTCCACAAAAATATGCAGGAATTAATAAAAAGGGAATGGAATAGGAAGTTATTTATTCCAAAAACGATGAGACAAGGCATTGCTTACGTCCTGTCCTAAAGTAAATGTATCCCTATCAAAAATTTTCAAGGGAACAAATGCTCTTCCATTTGAGGACATAGGGTCCCTTAAAGACCCCATGAATAAGAAGCAGATTCAAGTCTGAAGAAGACCTGAGAGGCCGCTGGTGCTTTACTGAAACCAAATCTAGCAGCTACATCAGTTTCTAGATCCCTAAAAGAAGGGGCTTCTTATGACTCCCTAAAGTACTCCTTTACCCTCTTATTAAAAGCGGTGGACTTCTTGTCTGATTGCACAGCAGAATCAGTCAGAATGGCAGCACGAACCTCGGGACTAGTGGTAGTGACCAGAAGGGCGCTTTTGGTTAAAATCTTGGATTGGTGACATCAATTCTAAGATGAAACTATGTAGTTTGCCCTTCATGGGAATTTGATGTTTGGTCAGGATTGGAAAAGCATCTTAGAGAAGACTTCGGACTCAAAAAAAAAAATAGTTTCCTAGGGATACAAATAAAAGAATTTTCACTTTCAGAAGGTCAAAAAGCTCCCATGGAGATAGTTCCTTCCAGGCCAAAATATCTAATAAGAAGACCAGTGGTCCAGAGAAAATAAAAAGACCGGAAACAGAGGCTTCTTGTGTAATTCCAAAAATGCAGAATCTTCCAAGCAATGACACCAGGCTTCAGGGGGAGGGAGATTAAAGTTTTTTTCACAAAAGAATTGGAAGAGATTAACGTAAATCCTTGGGGTCTAAATATTGTATCAAAGGGTTACGATATTCCTTTCATCTTCCTCCTCCCTTGGATGTTTTTAGAGTAACCCCAATTCAAAGATTGGTGGTTTTACAAGAAAAATTTAATACACAACATTTTTTTTTTGTAAAAAAAAAAATGATGGGGGATACCGTCTGATAATAAACTTGAAGAACCTGAACAGATTCATAAAATATGACAAGTTCAAAATGGATATCATAAGATCCACCATAAATCTATTAAAAGGAGTATATTTCTTGGCATCAATAGATTTAAAAGATTACCATATTCCGGTATGTGAAAAAGGTCAAATTCCTCCACATAGCAGTCTTTCTGAAAAGGGAACCGCTTCATTTCCAGTTTAAAGTACTCCCCTTTGGGATCACCTCCGCTCCGGGGGTATTTACCAAAGTAATGCTAGAGGTAATCTCTCACTTAAGAAGGAGGAATGTGTTAAGAATTCCTTACTTGGACGATCTGTTAATCGTAGGAAGCTCAAAAAGAATCTTAGAAAACAATCTGTTCATAACCTGTCAGACGCTATATCAGACAGGATGGATAATAAACTGGAAAAAAATCAAACCCCTGTCCATCTCAGAGTTTAACATTTTTAGGGGTGGGTCTAGACTCAACTCTTCAGAATTTTTTTTTCTTCAAACACAGAAAGTGGTCGGGATAAGTGAAAAAGTTTCAGAATTTCAAAGTCTGTCAGTATGCACAAGCAGAGATACTATGAAGCTATTGGCTCTTTAATCTCATGCATCCCAGCAGTAAGATGGGCCCAGTTTCACACTCTGATTCTTCAGCAATGGTTATTAGTAGGGTTGTCCCGATACCGATACTAGTATCGGTATCGGGACCGATTCCGAGTTTTCTCGGCGGTACTCAGCCGCCGATACCCCGCCCCGATACATAAATAGAATACTATGGGCGTAACTATGGGCGGGGCCCCGCCGCTCACCGAAGTATTTATAAACGTGAATCCTTATCCTGTTGTTAAGTTGAACTAACGCTGCCCTCTCCCATGTTCCCATGTCCCCCCTGTATCCCCACAGCACTTACTTAAGCTTCCATAGCAGGCAGAGCAGACGGCAGCAGTAACGTCACTCACTGACGTAGAGCGCCTGCTCCGCCCCCTTTATGAGTGAAGCAGGCGGAGCAGGCGCGCGACGTCAGTGAGTGACGTTACTGGTGCCGTCCGCTCTGCCTGCTATGGAAGCTTAAGTAAGTGCTGTGGGGATACAGGGGGGACATGGGAACATGGGAGAGGGCAGCGTTAGTTCAACTTAACAACAGGATAAGGATTCACGTTTATAAATACTTCGGTGAGCGGCGGGGCCCGGTGTATTGGGGGACACTGTTATGAGGGGGATCTGTGGATGACATATAGCAGTGTCAGCCACAGATCCTCCCCATAACAGTTCCATCCACAGATCCCCTATAACAGCACCATCCACAGATCCCCCACCAAATAACAATGCCATCCTCAGATCCCCCCACCCCATAACAATGCCATCCACAGATATCCCACCCCATAGCAGTACCATCCACAGATCCCCCATAACAGTGCCATCCACAGATCCCCCATAACAGTGCCATCCACAGATCCCCCATAACAGTGCCATCCACAGATCCCCCATAACAGTGCCATCCACAGATCCCCCATAACAGTGCCATCCACAGATCCCCATAACAGTGCCATCCACAGATCCCCCATAACAGCACCATCCACAGATCCCCATAATAGCGCCATCCACAGATCCCCCATAACAGTGCCATCCACAGATCCCCATAACAGTGCCATCCACAGATCCCCCATAACAGTGCCATCCACAGATCCCCCATAACAGTGCCATCCACAGATCCCCCATAACAGTGCCATCCACAGATCCCCCATAACAGTGCCATCCACAGATCCCCCATAACAGTGCCATCCACAGATCCCCCATAACAGTGCCATCCACAGATCCCCCATAACAGTGCCATCCACAGATCCCCATAACAGTGCCATCCACAGATCCCCCATAACAGTGCCATCCACAGATCCCCCACATGACAGTGCGTCATCCACAGATCCACAGATCCCCCAAAACGGTCACATGACATTTAAAAAAAGTATCGGTATTCGGTATCGGTGACTACTTGAAAAAAAGTATCGGTACTTGTACTCGGTCCTAAAAAAGTGGTATCGGGACAACCCTAGTTATTAGGGTGTTGGAACAGAAGTCAGGACTCTTTAAAGGAGACAATTCAAATTCCCTTACGAGTAAATCAGGCCTTATAGTGGTGGAATAATTTTAGACCATCGGATGAGGGGGTTTCTTGGAATACCAAACATCTGCAGGTTATTACTACAGACGCGAACCTTTGGGGATGGGGAGCGCATTGCTTTCATCTCTCTTTCCAAGGACAATAGTCCAAGGCTCAGAGGTCTCTCTTTTCAATCAGAGGGAATTGTCCGCAGTCTGGGAAGCTATAAAAGCATTGTCCCATTACATCGAAGGGAAAGACATTCAAAAGTTCACTCAAGATAACTACCGGTGGTACACCAAAAAGGATCCCTAAATACAAAGGTGGACTTCTTAAGCAGAAATTCACTGAGGTCAACAGAATGGAGCCTAGAAAAGGAAGTTTTTCTCCAGATTACAGAATTATGGGGGACTCCCCTAGTGGATTTGTTTGCCTTGCAGAAAACACAAAACTAAAAAGATTTTCCCTAAACCCTTTTGACGGGAACATAGGAGGAGATGCACTGTCACAAAAGTGGGACTTTCAGTTGCCGTACGCCTTTACTCCTCTTCAGTTAGTTCCCAGGTTGCTAAAAAAGATCCGCCTAGACAAGGCCCAAATGATTTTAATAGCCCCTCTGTGGCCAAAAAAGCCGTAGTTCCTTCTTAAGCTCCTGTCAATTCAGAGACCATGGATTCTTCCCTGGAGACAAAATCTGTTGTCGCAGGGTCCAGTCTATCACCATGGCGGCTAGCAGGAAAAAAGTTACTTTCAAGATTTATTCTAAGATCTAGAGAAGGTTCTGTAGTTGGTGTACTCAATCGGGGAACTCTTCTCAGAGATTTTCCATCCAGGCAATTTTGGGATTCTTACAAACAGATTTTGAGAGAGTTAAGTCCAAATACCTTAAGAGTACATATATCAGCATTAAGTTCAGTGTTTGATGAAAAAATTGCGGACCAACCATGAGTTATCTGGGTTTTGAAAGGGGCAGATAATTTAAGACCCTTCTTAAGACCTACAGTTCCCCCCGGGATCTTAATTTCGTTCTATCAGGCCTGACGAATTTCCCCTTTGAACCCGTTTCAGAGGCCTCATTAAAATATGTTGTCCTAAAAACCCTATTTTTAGTAGCAATTACCTCAGCAGGTAGAGTTAGTGAGATCCAGGCTCTAAAAATAGTGGAACCATTTTGCATGGTCTTTCCAGACAGGATTGTTTTTAGATTGGACGAGTCTTTCCTTTCTAAAGTGGTATCTAATTTTCTCAGACAGGAGGAGATTGTTCCATCTTTTTGTTCAGATCCAAAATCAGATGGAGAGGAGAAATTTCACAGATTGAACGTACGTAGAGCTATCTTGTACTACTTAGAGACCACAAAGTCCTTTAGGAAAACTGATTATGTGCACCACTGAACTGCACAAACAAGTAAAGGACACAAAACCACAAAGAATTCTTTGTCCAGGTGAAAAAAAAAATGGCCATATTAGAATCCTATAAGTCTGTAGGAGGTATCTCCTCCAAAGTTGTTCACAGCTCACTCTACAAGATCTGTTGCAACATCCTGGGCCGAAAGAGCAAGCGCTTCGTTAGAACAGATCTGTATAGCAGAGACATGGTCAAGCTCTCATACGTTTACTAAACACTACAGGGTAGATACTAGGGCTAGTCACGAGCTTTCCTTTGGTAGAAAGATATTGCACGCCATAGTCACTCCCTGAACAAGATTAATCTGTTATATCTCATGGTATGCCGTCATGGAGGATGAAAGGGAAAAACCATATTACTTACCGGTAATTTCCTTTTCATGAATCCTCCATGATGGCATGGGTTTTCCCCCCAAACAAACAAAAAATTTAAATAAATAAATTAAAAATAAATAAAATTCTATATATAGTGTGACAGGACCAGGGGGAAAGTGGTAGAAGGAGTCTACATTTCACCTAGGTTCCTGTCCTATACATTCTAAAAAGCAGCCAGGGAATTGACAGCAAGGAAAACTAGGTTTTCTCTTTGCAAGGGTTTTGTTAAAAAAAAACCTGGTTAGAAGGGCCTGGCTGCTTGGAGCAGGGAGAGTTGGGTGGGTCCCTGCTCCAATTAGCCACGCCAGGTATTCAGGGTAACTGTGGCTAATCACCTTGGAACCTGAGTGTGCTATAAAAGGGCAAACAGCTCACTAGCTGATCTCTCTGCTCCTGGGAAGAACCCTGCTGGGTGAGTCAAAAACAACAGTGTGTTTTGTTGATGGAGCTGGGCACAAGGCTCAGTTTCATGTAGTTAGGGACTAATGCCTGTTTAGAAGTAGTGGCCAGACGGCCAGGTATTTAATTTGTTTTGAACTGTTTTGTTTAATTCTTTTTCTGCAAAAGTCAATAAAACTGGCTGAGGCCAGTTGCACCATACTTGCTTGGACTGGACTGTGTTTTATGTGCCTATAGCGCCCGTCTATCCCAGGAGACGGCGGTCCCGTGAGCTAATCCCGCTACATATGGTGGAGGCTGCGCTGGCACAAAAATCCAGCAAGTTTTATGTCCTTGGTTAAGTCTGCTGTTCTGAAAAAAACAAACAGTGCAGATATGGAGGAAGTGCTGAAACAGCTGATCCAGGCTAACATACAGCTCCAAAAGGCGACTGCTAACCAGCAGGAAACCAATCGGTTGTTCATGGAGACTAAGCAAGCTGGTTTCAGAGAACAGCAATCGCTTAATAAAAGTCTGGTGGAGCAGATAGCGGTGCTGGCTGAAAGGCCCCATGTCCAGGAGGAATCCATCTCTGTGGGGAGGAGAGTGCAAGCTTACCTTCAAAAAATGGTAGCAGGGGATGATGTGGAGACCTACCTCACCATTTTTGAAAGAGCCGCTGAAAGAGAGAAACTCCCAGCCGAACAGTGGGTAGACACCCTTGCTCCATTTCTGAGTGGGGAGCCTCAGAAAGCCTACTATGATTTCAGTGAGCAGGATGCCAGCCAGTACCCAAAACTGAAAGCAGAAATTCTCGCTCGCTTGGGTGTAACATCTGCGGTCAGAGCCCAGCGAGTGCACAACTGGACTTTCCAATTGGATAAACCAGCAAGGTTGCAAATGTATGATCTTTTTCACCTGGCTAAAAAATGGCTACAGCCAGAGGTATCTAAAGAGTGGTCCTGGACTGGTTTGTTCGTGCTCTACCAGTTCGGATACAGCGCTGTGTGGGACAAGCGGACCCCAGGGATGTGGATCAGCTCGTCGCCCTAGTGGAGCGGTATCTGAACACCGAGGAGTATCTCCAAGACCTCTCTCCTACTTGGCCGGCCCCAGGGAGCCAGAAGTCTACTGATCGCGGTAAGACTGTTCCTAATCTAAAGGGGGCGAGGGAGGGCTGTAAAGTAGGAACTGAGACTGACCTATTAGCCAGACCTCTTAAGCCAGTTAGCCCTAGACAGCCTTGGGTGGTCAAAAACATTGTTTGCTGGCGATGTCAAGGACTGGGCCACGTGGCTGCCAACTGTCCTTTGGCTGATGAGCCTATGGAGTGTGACAGTGGGCGGAGGAGGTCATTGTTTGCGGGACCTGCCTACTCTGCCTTGCCGACCCCAGATATGGAGCGACAAACTTGCAGCTTGGTGATTAAAGGACACTCAGTTCAAGCTCTGTTGGACTCTGGTAGTCTAGTGACTCTTGTGCATGGCAGCCTGGTGGACACTAGGAAGCTGCAAAAGAGACAGATGGGGGTCATCTGCATACATGGGGATACAAAAGGGTACCCCACTGCTATAGTCTCTTTTGAAACCCCGTGCGGGAAAGTAACCCATGAAGTGGGGGTTGTAAACAGTCTGTTGCATACTGTCATTGTGGGGTGTGATTTTCCTCTGTTTTGGAAAATGTGGAATATGCTTGATAAGTGTTTAAGTGGGTCCGCTGTAGATCCCATTCCCCTGGCTGAGACTGAAAATGTGCAAACAGTAGGGGTGACCCAGAGTGAAACCGAGAATTTTCTCTTAGCAGTGCTTGCAGGTGATACTGAGGATGTCCCGGAAATTGGTCTCCCTGACTTGCCAGTCTCCAATGATAACTTTGGGACAGCTCAACTCAGGGACCCTACATTAACCCACGCATGGCAAAGTGTGAAAGTAGTCAATGGGGTACCTCAAGATACTGGGGTAGAGAAAATATTTCCCCATTTTTCTATAGAGAATGAACTCTTATATAGAGTTGATGAGCAAAATGGACAAGTTGTGGAGCAACTTGTGGTCCCAAAATTGCATCGCCAAAAGGTGATGGATCTAGCCCATTCACATGTGCTAGGAGGGCACTTGGCTTATGAAAAAAAACAAAGACCGGATTTTGCAGAGGTTTTATTGGCCCGGGGTACATAAAGAGATAAAAGAATACTGTGATTCATGCCCAGAGTGTCAATTACACAACCCGGTAGCGACCTTTAGGAGTCCGTTAGTACCACTCCCGATTATTGAAACTCCCTTTGAGAGGATTGCAATGGATTTGGTGGGACCTCTTGTTAAGTCTGCCAGAGGTCACCAATACATTTTGGTTGTCCTTGATTATGCTATCCACTATCCTGAAGCAATACCTCTAAGGAAAACCTCTGCAAAAGTGATAGCCAAGGAGTTGTTCCAGATGTTTACTAGAGTGGGCATACCTAAAGAAGTACTCACTGACCAGGGGACGCCCTTTATGTCAAACGTTACAAAAGAGTTGTGTAAACTGTTGAAAATAACTCACTTGCGTACCTCAGTTTATCACCCCCAAACGGATAGATTAGTTGAAAGGTTCTACAAAACCTTAAAAGGGATGCTCAGAAAAGTGGTGGCACAGGATGGGAAAGACTGGGATTGTCTTTTACCATATCTTATGTTTTCTGTACAGGAGGTGCCTCAAGCATCTACCGGATTTTCTCAGTTCGAGCTAGTGTATGGTCGGCACCCTCGGGGTCTTTTGGATATTGCCAAAGAGACCTGGGAGAGTGAGGCTACACCCTACAAAACTGTGATTGAACACTTGTCCCAAATGCAGGAAAGGATTGGAAAAGTAATGCCCATTGTAAAAGAACACTTGTTGCAGGCCCAGGAGAGTCAGTCCCGGGTTTACAACAGGTCGGCTAAAGTAAGAAACTTCAACCCTGGGGATAGGGTATTAATCCTTGTCCCCACAGTAGAAAGTACATTTTTGGCCAAATGGCAAGGACCTTATGAAATAGTTGAGAAGGTCGGAGAGGTGAATTACCGGGTTCACCAACCAGGTAGACGTAAACCCTACCAAATTTATCATGTGAACCTAATCAAACCCTGGATGGACCGAGAGGTGTTAGCAGCTTACAGCAGTGGGAAAAAGGAATGTAGCGTTGAGATACCAGAGGTAAAAATTGCAGACACTTTGTCGGGATCTCAAACCCGAGAGGCAAAGGAGTTTGTACAGAAAACTAAAAATTTATTTTCTGAGCTACCTGGTCGAACAGATATAATTAAACATGATATTGTAACCGAACCAGGGGTCAGAGTCAACCAAAAGCCTTATAGAATACCTGAGGCTAGACGTAAAGCTGTCTCCCAAGAAGTCCAAACAATGCTTCAGTTAGGGGTTATAGAGGAGTCCCATAGTGACTGGTCTAGTCCTATAGTCTTGGTTCCCAAACCTGATGGCACCATACGTTTCTGTAATGACTTCAGGAAACTGAACACTGTCTCAAAGTTTGATGCTTACCCAATGCCTCGAGTGGATGAGCTGATTGATAGGCTTGGTAATGCTAGGTTCTTTACCACATTAGATCTTACAAAAGGTTACTGGCAAGTACCGTTGACTGAGGGGGCCAAAGAAAAAACAGCTTTGAGTGTCCCTGATGGCCATTTTCAGTATGTAGTCATTCCCTTTGGTTTGCATGGGGCCCCGGACACATTTCAGAGGATGATGGACAAAATTTTAAGACCACATCGTAGATACGCAGCTGCCTATTTAGACGATGTGATAATCCATAGCACGGATTGGGAAAGTCATCTACCCAGGGTAGAAGCCGTCCTGAATTCTATTAGGGAAGCAGGGTTGACAGCGAATCCAAGAAAATGTGCCATTGGGCAAGAAGAGGCAAAGTACTTGGGGTACATGATTGGGCAAGGAGTTATAAAACCTCAAATAAACAAAGTGGAAGCCATCCAGAGCTGGCCAAGGCCTTTGAACAAAAAACAAGCATTCCTAGGTTTAACTGGTTATTATAGGCGTTTTATTGAAAATTTTGCCAGCATTGCGAGCCCTTTAACAGACCTTACAAAAGGGAAGGATTCAACCATGGTCAAATGGACCTCGGAAGCGGAACAGGCCTTTCAGAACCTGAAGCAGGCTCTATGTGCCCACCCAGTGTTAGTCACACCAGATTTTAAAAAGGAGTTCATTGTGCAAACAGATGCCTCGGATGTTGGTATAGGGGCTGTGTTGTCGCAAGTAAGGGCTGGGGAAGAGCATCCTGTAGTATACCTGAGTAAAAAGTTAAATGAACATGAAAAGAAATACTCCATTGTAGAAAAGGAGTGTTTGGCAGTTAAGTGGGCCATAGAAGCTCTCAGGTATTATTTGGTTGGGAGAACATTCAAACTGGTAACTGACCATGCCCCCCTTAAATGGATGTGCCAAAACCATGAGAAAAACAGGCGAGTGACCCGATGGTTCATGTCTCTTCAAGATTATAGTTTTACAGTTGAACATAGGCCCAAGCGTCAGCTTGGAAACGCAGATGCCCTGTCCAGGATGTACTGTTTAAGGGCACAGAGTGTTCCTACCCCAAGGTCGAAACAGGGGGGGGAGGATATGTGACAGGACCAGGGGGAAAGTGGTAGAAGGAGTCTACATTTCACCTAGGTTCCTGTCCTATACGTTCTAAAAAGCAGCCAGGGAATTGACAGCAAGGAAAACTAGGTTTTCTCTTTGCAAGGGTTTTGTTAAAAAAAAAAACCTGGTTAGAAGGGCCTGGCTGCTTGGAGCAGAAAGAGTTGGGTGGGTCCCTGCTCCAATTAGCCACTCCAGGTATTCAGGGTAACTGTGGCTAATCACCTTGGAACCTGAGTGTGCTATAAAAGGGCAAACAGCTCACTAGCTGATCTCTCTGCTCCTGGGAAGAACCCTGCTGGGTGAGTGAAAAACAACTGTGTGTTTTGTTGATGGAGCTGGGCACAAGGCTCAGTTTCATGTAGTTAGGGACTACTGCCTGTTTAGAAGTAGTGGCCAGACGGCCAGGTATTTCATTTGTTTTGAACTGTTTTGTTTAATTCTTTTTCTGCAAAAATCAATAAAACTGGCTGAGGCCAGTTGCACCATACTTGCTTGGACTGGACTGTGTATTATGTGCCTATAGCGCCCATCTATCCCAGGAGACGGCGGTCCCGTGAGCTAATCCCGCTACAATAGGTATAAGGTGAAGGTATGTATTGGTATGAATGAAGAAAAATAAAAAAAAGAGGAAAAGACTCTCTAGGCTGTCTGTTCAGAAAGACACTGAGGAGGAGCCGGAGGAGGGTCAAATTTATACTTCCTGTCCCTACCTGGTGGGGGCGGGTCATCTCTCATGGTATGCCGTCATGGAGCATTAATGAAAAGGAAATTACTGGTAAGTAATATGGTTTTCAGTAGCTGAAAAAACTAAGAGGGAATATATCATTTTACACTGCCCACTCCAGTTTTGGACTAGGGTGGTGGGGTGTGGACTAAGATATCAGCCAAGGCACACTTATCAACTTGCGTAAATAGACTGTTACGAGCTGGAGTATATATCTGGCGCACAGACTGCCAGAGGATGCTTTTTAATTTATGAAAAAGTCTGTGCTTCGTCATAAATGAAATGCCTTCTCCGGCAGCACAGGGCCCATCAGGACCGGAGTAAGACACTAGTCTTGATAAATCTGGCCCTAAAACTTTGTTATTAAACTAGGCTTCCCATTTACAGATTAATTGGTACCCTGCTGCTGACCAGTCAGCTATGATCTGCTTTGAACCTTTATGGTGGTAGTTCAGTTTTCCAATGGGGTCTCCACAGTCAATCAGAAGCATTACATGTCCAGAGAGAGAGTGGCTCGTTATGGCTGTTCTCCACTCTGGCTATTTGATATTTGGGGCCTTCTTCTATTAACTGAGAGTACCCTAAGGCCTCTTTCACACGGGCGTTGCGGGAAAATGTGCGGGTGCGTGGCGGGAACACCCGCAATTTTTCCGCGAAAGTGCAAAACATTGTAATGCGTTTTGCACTCGCGTGAGAAAAATCGCGCATGTTTGGTACCCAAACCCGAACTTCTTCACAGAAGTTCGGGCTTGGGATCGGTGTTCTGTAGATTGTATTATTTTCCCTTATAACATGGTTATAAGGGAAAATAATAGCATTCTGAATACAGAATGCATAGTCAAATAGCGCTGGAGGGGTTAAAAAAATAATAAAAATAATTTAACTCACCTTAATCCACTTGACCGCGGAGTCGGCATCTCCTTCTGTCTCCTTTCTTCAGGACCTGGGTAAAGGACCTGTGGTGACGTCACTCCGGTCATCACATGATCCATCACCATGGTAAAAGATCATGTGATGACCGGAGTGACGTCACCAAAGGTCCTTTACCTGTAATTAATGCTCACCACAGGTCCTATTCAACAAAGGAGACAGAAGAGAAGCCGGGCTACGTGATCAAGTGGACTAAGGTGAGTTAAATTATTTTTAATTTTATTTTTAACCCCTCCAGCGATGTTTTACTATGCATTCTGTATTCAGAATGCTATTATTTTCCCTTATAACAATGTTATAAGGGAAAATAATAATGATCGGGTCTCCATCCCGATCGTCTCCTAGCAACCGTGCGTGAAAATCGCACCGCATCCACACTTGCTTGCGGATGCTTGCGATTTTCACGCAACCCCATTCATTTCTATGGGGCCTGCGTTACGTGAAAAACGCACAAAGAGGAGCATGCTGCGATTTTCACGCAACGCACAAGAGATGCGTGAAAATCACCGCTCATGTGAACAGCCCCATAGAAATGAATGGGTCGGTATTCAGTGCGGGTGCAATGCGTTCACCTCCCGCATTGCATCCGCGCGGAATACTCGCTCGTGTGAAAGGGGCCTAAGGGTACAGCGATATGGCCAGGTTTCCTGATGCAGTTTTGGAAGTTAAAATCAAGAGTGGATCGTAATATCGGAGAAAGCATTAAGGACAAATACTACTTCCCTTTTTTTGTCTGGTTTTCGCTTTAACCCCTTAGGATTGCATGACGTACCAGTCACAACGCCGGGGGGTCATGTGACCCCCCCCCCCCCCCGTATCGGCGATCACCGCAAACCGCAGGTCAATTCAGACCTGTGGTTGTGGCGGCTGTGCGGCAATGCCATCGGGACCGGTAGGGGGGACCCGATGGCATGGAAGGCAGCGCGATGTCTAAGGAAGGCATTGCGCTGCCTTCTGGTGAAGAGCCTGTGAGATCCAGCCCCCTGGATCTCACAGGCCGGAAGCTGTATGAGTAATACACACAGTAGTACTCATACAGCCAATGCATTCCAATACAGAAGTATTGGAATGCATTGTAAAGGAATATACCCCCCAAAGTTCAAGTCCCAAATCATACCCTACCCAAGGTAATCGCCCAAAAACTGAAAAAATTATGGCTCTCAGACTATGGAAACACTAAAACATGATTTTTTTTTGCTTCAAAAATGAAATCATTGTGTAAAACTTACATAAATAAAAATAAAGTATACATATTAGGTATCGCCGCATCCGTGACAACCTGGTCTATAAAAATATCACATGATCTAACCTGTCAGATGAATGTTGTAAATAACAAAAAATAAAAACTGTGCCAAAACAGCTATTTCTTGTTATCTTGCCTCACAAAAAGTGTAATATAGAGCAACCAAAAATCATATGTACCCTAAACTAGTACCAACAATATTGCCACCCTATCCCATAGTTTCTAAAATGGGGCCACTTTTTTGGAGTTTCTACTCTAGGGCTTCAAATAGGACATGGTGTAAAAAAAAACAGTCCAGCAAAATCTGCCTTCCAAAAACCGTATGGCATTCCTTTCCTTCTGCGCCCTGCCGTGTGCCCGAACAGCTGTTTACGACCACATATGGGGTGTTTTTGTGAACTATAGAATCAGGGCCATAAATATTGAGTTTTGTTTGGCTGTTAACCCTTGCTTCATTACTGGGAAAAATTTATTAAAATGGAAAATTTGCCAAAAAATAGAAATTCTGAAATTTCATCTCCATTTGCCAATAACTCTTGTGGAACACCTAAAGGGTTAACGACATTTGTAAAATCTGTTTTGAATACGTTGAGGGGTGTAGTTTCTTAGATGGGGTCACTTTTATGGATTTTCTACGCTAGGGTTGCATCAGGGGGGCTTCAAATGGGACATGGTGTCAAAAAAACCATTCCAGCAAAACCTGCCTTCCAAAAACCGTATGGCATTCCTTTCCTTCTGCGCCCTGCCGTGTGCCCGTACAGCGGTTTACGACCACATATGGGGTGTTTCTGTAAACTACAGAATCAGGGCCATAAATATTGAGTTTGGTTTGGCTGTTAACCCTTGCTTTGTAACTGGAAAAAAATTATTAAAATGGAAAATCTGCCAAAAAAGTGAAATTTTGAAATTGTATCTCTATTTTCCATTAATTCTTGTGGAACACCTAAAGGGTTAACAAAGTTTGTAAAATCAGTTTTGAATACCTTGAGGGGTGTAGTTTATAGAATGTTGTCATTTTAGGGTGGTTTCTATTATGTAAGCCTCGCAAAGTGACTTCAGACCTGAACTGGTCCCTAAAAATTGTTTTTTTTTAAATTTCAGAAAAATTTCAAGATTTGCTTCTAAACTTCTAAGCCTTGTAACATCCCCAAAAAATGTAATATCATTCCCAAAATGATCCAAACATGAAGTAGACATATTGGGAATGTAAAGTAATAACTATTTTTGGAGGTATTACTATGTATTATAGAAGTAGAGAAATTGAAACTTGGAAATTTGCAATTTTTTATAAATTTTTGGTAAATTTGGTATTTTTTAAAAAATATAAATGTTTTTTTTTACTTCATTTTACCAGTCTCATGAAGTACAATATGTGACGAAAAAACAATCTCAGAATGGCCTGGATAAGTCAAAGCGTTTTAAAGTTAGCCTCACTTAAAGTGACACGGGTCAGATTTGCAAAAAATGGCCAAGTCCTTAAGGTGAAATAGAGCTGAATCCTTAAGGGGTTAAAAACGGCATCATGAGGCCATATATACAGTATCTTAATTTTTTTTTAAACTAGACAACCCCTTAACAAATCTTATGCGCTGCACCTCTATTTCTCCAATTCCAAGTTAGTTTCTCCATTCAATTCCCTGTGAAAACTAACAACGGTCTGTGCACCCTTAAATAAATTCTAATACCATTAGGGTCCATTCACACGTCCGCAAAATTGGTCCGAAATTTTGCGGAACGGGTGCGGACCTATTTATTTTAATGGGGCCTGAATGTGCTGTCCGCATCCGCATTTGCGGATCCGCGATTCCATTCGCGAAAAATTAGAACATGTCCTATTCTTGTCCGCAATTGTGCACAAGAAAAGGCATTTTCTATGAGAGTGCCGGCGATGTGCGGTCTGCAAAATGCGGAACACACATCGCTGGTGTCTGTGTTTTGCGGATCCGCAAAACACATACGGACGTGTGAATGGACCCTTAAAGGAATATTCACAAAACTATGAGAAACAGTCATTCGAATGTCTTTTTCTGAAACATTGCAATCTATGGTCCTATTCACACAGTGTTTTTTAACAGGCCTTGAATAGCGGATGTAAAAAAATAAATAGGATGTCCTATTTTGCCCATTTTCACAGCCCGACTGCCCCCATAAAATTGAAAAGGGCCATTTCGCATGGCCTGTATTTCAGGAAGGGAAGACATCAGTAAAAAAATGGCCATTAAAAATGGGGGATGGTTTATAATGTTATATAGGAACAAATCCAGTCTTTCTGGTTGCCGGGACAGTGGGAGTTCACAGGCAAACATACGCAGCAGCTCATGTCCCGGCCACCTCGTATCTACGCTGCAGCGGTGACTGTAATGCCTGGATATGAGAAGTGTATATAATGTGATAGAAAAATGAATCAAGCCAGCAAAGGAGGCAATATGGACAATCACAATGCATTAGTAAGTGCCTTGTATTAACTTTCTCTACATAATAAATGTAATTTGCTGAAGTGAGAGGACCCCTTTAGGCCTCATGCACACGACTATGTATTTTGCGGTCTGCAAAAAATACAGATGACGTCCGTGTGCATTCCGTATTTTAGTGAACGGAACAGCTGGCCCCTGATAGAACAGTACTATCCTTGTTCGTAATGCGGACAATAATAGGACATGTTCTATTTTTTTTGCGGAACAGAAATACGGACACGGAAAGAATATATATTCGTGTGCATGAGCCCTTAACATAATAATAATTCTGCCAGGTGCAGTATGCTTTTTGGTGCAAATTCTGACAATTCCATATTCATTCGTAGATCTCTTACATTATCTATTATCACTTTGATGCATGAGTCTCATTGCATTTAATATCAATCAATCACACCACACAATCTCACTGTATATTTAACAGCTTTTATTTAAAAAGTCATTACAAATTAAATGTCAAAATGAAGTCCTCATGTGACTTTTATTGACAAATGACTTTACAGAACATATTTGGCAAGATGATCTACTGTTCCCTATTAGCAAATGTGCAATAAATACAATCTAAACATTACAGTACAACAGTACCTATTACCAGTAATCATAAGTCATGTCTGGGGATGGAGATCACCAATCGCAGAGGCAATACAGTATTAATATTATATCAGTAATAATTGCTTAACCACTTAAATGGTCACTGTTGTTTTAACACATTTTGCATAGATCAATAATAGGACAAGCAAATACAACACACTTTGTTATATATAATATATCTTATTTAAAAAAAATTACATCTGTCTTCACTTATGACTCACAACTTCATGCCCCACCCTCACCTCCTGCACACATCATTCACTCAATTTGTTGCTAAAAATCCATCTTGACAGAGGGTTACATGCTGCCTATAGAAATCTATGGAGATGGGAGGGTGTGGCGAAACCAACCTCGCCACTGGGTGGTGGAGAAGCCTGGTTGCCAGCCTCTTGCCCCAGGATTATGGGCCCTCTCATCAGCCCATGCTAAACTTGACTGTGTTTGTGGCATCTGAGCGCTGTTTGGATATATTGAGCGCTCAGATCCAAGCCATCTGGGGATATGTTAAATGTCTATGTTTACTGTAATGGTTGGGACATTGTATATTTGAGTAGTGATGTCTGTCCTATTGTCTCCACGTATGTATTGGCGATTTCCATTTGTCCTGAGAGATAATTGAATTACTCCTCGGTTGTCTCCAGGACAGAAGACATTGTGTATTCTCCTGCCTGTGATAATTACATCAACCCATTGTGTAAGGTAATTGTATCACAAGCAGAGGGGAGGATTTTGTGTGGGAGTGTTTTACTGTATTGTACGTGTTTATTGGTTGTTTTTACAAAACCCTGTGGGTGGTACTGATGTGTACCATTGTTATATAAGATCAATAAACACACAGCTCTGGCTGTCCACTGCTTGACCCTCAACACAGAGCCTCGTCTCGTTCTTGGGGGGATTCACTGTATGCTGTTAGAGACTGATAGCTAGGAGTGTAAGCCGCTTGGGTGCGTTTCCTATTCGTCTGCTAGCAGCTATTCGTGAGGTTCCGTTCGGGAGTTTGGAGCATTCCCTTGTATGCCGTTACAATTGGTGGCAAGCGGCGGGATCATTCCCACAGCCAGAAAGACAGCTACAGGAGACACCATTCCATGGATTTTACAATTTGAGGGCAACGCATGTCCCAGTACAGCGACCCTGACAGCAGCCGGATGGAACCAGCAGTGGCTTACGATGAGGAAGACCTGGATGGCCGGGATGCATTAAGGAAAGGCATCTGGTACCAGACCCTGGATAATGTACAATACCAGCGAGGCGAGAGTCTCCCCAGTGAAGAGCAGCGATTGCAGAAGCAAGTGGCCCTGCGGATGCCCTTCCTGGGAGAGCAGCCCCTGGAGGAATGGGTGAAGGAACTAGAGCACCGGGTATGGCAGGATGCCTACCAGGCGCTCTGGTGGTATATGGCACAGTATATTCCCTGGACAGCTGAGCATGACAAGCCAGAGGGAGAGGAGTTTGATGGTCCTGCCTTGTTATGGGAGTCCTTTGCATAGCCTGACTTCGGGAGCCCTGCACAGTCCAGACTTCAGGACATTTTCTACGATAGGGAGGCTAGGCGGGATTGGGATGACCCCCATGAGGTAGAAAAAAACCTGGCTCACCTAGCAACCCTGGAGTGGGAACTGGAGCAGGACTACCGAGATCTCTTCCACTCCATTGGGAAGGCTTAGCAGGACAGCAAGATGACAGACCCCGATCCAGACCCATTCAGCTGGGCAGATATTGTGGAGATTTACTGGAAAGAACCCCAGGTGGCCGGTGGACGTGGGACCGAGGTCTCTCCACCGCTCCTGCAAGGAATTGGGAGCCCAGTCTCCATTCCCCAGTGGCAGGCTGAGTTACAGGGGGCAGAGACAGTCGGTCCTGTCCCCCAGCGGCAGAGTGTCCTACAGGGAATAGAGAGCCCAGTCTCCTTTCCCCAGCAACAGGACACTGTATTGGGAGCGGAGACAGTCGGTCTCCCTCCCCAGAGGCTGGAAGTATGTATGGGAGAGGAGCTTGCTACCCCCTCTCCCCAGCGGCAATGTGATTTATTGGGAATTGGGAGCCCAGTCTCCATTCCCCAACGGCAGGCTAAATTACAGGGGCAGAGACAGTCGGTCCTGTCCCCCAGCGGCACTGTGATCTATTGGGAATTGGGAGCCCAGTCTCCATCCCACAGCAACAGAAGGATTTGTTAGGAATTGGGAGCCCAGTCTCCATTCCCCAGCGGCAGCTTAACGTACCATGGGGAGACAGTAAGCCCCACAACCGTGCAGATGGGACTATGGTCTCTGCACTCACAGCACAGGGGGTAGGGACAGTCGGTCCTGTCCCTTAGCAACAGGGCTGTTTAGCCAAATAGGAGACAGTCGGTCTCCCCCCACAGCAGCATGGTGGTTTATCTAAAGGGGAGACAGTTGGTCTCCCCCTCCAACAACCAGGCTACAACCAGGCTTCTTCCGTGGTAGCACAGGCACCAGGGCAAAGTACCGCCGGTCTCTGCCCACTCAGCAACCCACCAAGGCAGTCTACCAGTCCCCCACACAGAAGTAGTGAGGCACATGGACATGGACAAGTTTATCCCTTGCTCAGGTGTAGTAACCATTTATTGTGGGTGGGCTGTACTGCTGTTTCTATTTTGCGGGTGGGCTGCTGAACTAACAAGGGCACTGACTGGCAGAAGGTCGCATACCCTGTTAGTCTGTTTGGAAAAGGGGAGAAACTTGGCAAAACCAACCTTGCCACTGGCTGGTGGAGAAGCCTGGTTGCCAGCCTCTTGCCCCAGGATTATGGGCCCTCTCATCAGCCCATGCTAAACTTAAACCCCATGGCGATTTGACTGTGTTTGTGGCATCTGAGTGCTGTTTGGATATATTGAGCACTCAGATCTAAGCCATCTGGGGATATGTTAAATGTCTATGTTTACTGTAATGGTTGGGACATTGTATATTTGAGTAGTGATGTCTGTCCTACTGTCTCCATGTGTGTATTGGCGATTTCCCTTTGTCCTGAGAGATAATTGAATTACTCCTCGGTTGTCTCCAGGACAGAAGACATTGTGTATTCTGCCTGTGATAATTACATCAACCCATTGTGTAAGGTAATTGTATCACAGGCAGAGGGGAGGATTTTGTGTGGGAGTGTTTTACTGTATTGTACGTGTTTATTGGTGGTTTTTACAAAACCCTGTGGGTGGTACTGATGTGTACCAATGTTATATAAGATCAATAAACACACAGCTCTGGCTGTCCACTGCTTGACCCTCAACACGGAGCCTCGTCTCGTTCTTGGGGGGATTCACTGTATGCTGTTAGAGACTGATTGCTAGGAGTGTAAGCCGCTTGGGTGTGTTTCCTATTCGTTTGCTAGCAGCTATTCGTGAGGTTCCGTTCGGGAGTTTGGAGCATTCCCTTGTATGCCGTTACAGAGGGGTAGGAGGAAGTAGCTGCAGAGTGAGAGAGAGGCAAAAAGACACACACAGACATTGCGGAAGGCTCTAATATGTTTTCTTTTTCACAGTACTGCTGGATTCACAGATATACTGCTGTACAATGTTCTCCATACTGCTGCATCCGAGGGTGTGCTACAGAGAGACAGTGGAGCAGGATCTGCTCTGTGTGTGCTGTGTATGGGGGACATCAAGGCAAACTCACAATACAAATCATATCATGGCCAGAAATAGTGTTACTCCTGTACACACACCAAGGCTCATTCTGAAAAGTCACCTGAAGAGACAAATATTCTTTAGGTGTAGATCCTCCACTACATTGTTCAAACAATGTGATAAAACAAATGGCTTGTTACTTACCATAGTTCATAGCAATTAATCCTTGAACTGCCTTGTTAAGCGGGATCTGTGGATATACTGTATACTGTTTCTCTGAAAGAGAAATATAACTACATTACTTAATCTTAATATATGATCCTACATACAGTATCTCACAAAAGTGAGTACATCCCTTACATGTTTGTAAATATTTTATTATATCTTTTCATGGGACAACACTGAAGATCTGACACTTTGATACAACGTAAAGTAGTCAGTGTACAGCTTGTACAAGTAAAACTCGAAAATTTAGAATATCGTGCAAAAATCCATTTATTTCAGTAATGCAAATTAAAAGGAATTGCATTAATGCAGCTTAAAATTAGAATTTTGTGAAAAGCTTTAATATTCTAGGCTCAAATTTTCACACTCTAGTCAGCTAATTAATCCATACCCCCTGAGCAAAGGGTACCTCAAAATTGTGACTTTGGGGTTTCATAAGCTGTAAGCCATAATCATCCAAATTATAACAAATAAAGGCTTGAAATTTCTCGCTTTGCATGTAATGAGTCTATCTCATATGTTAGTTTCACCATTTAAGTTGTATTACTGAAATAAATGAACTTTGCACAATATTCTATTTTTTCGAGTTCATCCTGTATAACAGTGTAAATTTGGTGTGCCCTCAAAATAACTCAACACAGCCATTAATGTCTAAAACGCTGGCAACAAAGGGGAGTACACACCTAAGTGAAAATGGCCAAATTGTGCCCAAAGTGTCAGAAGTTTGTGTGGCCACCATTATTTTCCAGCATTGCATTAACTCTCTTGGGCTCTGGTTCACTAGAGCTTCACAGGTTGCCACTGGAATCCTCTTCCATGACGACATCACAGAGCTGGTGGATGTTAGAGACCTTGAGATTCCCCACCTTCAATTTGAGGATTCCCCACAGATGCTCAAAAGGGTTTAGGTCTGGAGACATGCTTGGCCAATTCAGTAACTTAAGGGTCCACTCACACGTCCATAGGTGTTTTGTGGATCCGCAAAACACGGACACCGGCTATGTGCGTTGCCACCACACACACTTGACACCATCTGAATATGGTTCCAGTAATCCATATTCTTAGTCTGCTTGTCTTTAGCAAACTGTTTGCAGGCTTTCTTGTGCATCATCTTTAGAAGAGGCTTCCTTGTGGGATGACAGCCATGCAGACCAATTTGATGGAGTGTGTGGCGTATGGTCTGAGGACTGACAGGCTGACCCCCCCAACCCTTTAACCTCTGCAGAAATGCTGGCAGCACTCATACATCTACAGTATTTTGAAAAGGCAACCTCTAGATATGACGCTGAACTCAACTTCTTTGGTCGACCATGGCGAGGCCTGTTCTAAGTGGAACCTGTCTTGTTAAAGTGCTGTATGGTCTTGGTCACCATGCTGCAGCTCAGTTTCAGGGTGTTGGCAATCTTCTTATAGCCTAGGCCAGGGATCAGCTACCTTCGGCACTCCAGCTGTTGGAAACTACAATTCCCAGCATGCTTTATTCATTTCTATGAGAGTTCTTAGAAGAGCAGAACAAGTATGCATGCTGGGAGTTGTAGTTTCACAACAGCTGGAGTGCCGGAGGTTGCCTACCTCTGGCCTAGGCCATCTTTATGTAGAGCAACACTTCTTTTTTTCACATCCTCAGAGAGTTCTTTGCCATGAGGTGCCATGTTGTACTTCCAGTGACCAGTATGAGAGAGTGTGAGAGCGATAACACCAAATTTAACACACCTGCTCCCCATTCACACCTGACACCTTGTAGCACTAACAACTAACATAACTCCGGGGAGGAAAAATGGCTAATTGGGCACAATTATGCCCATTTTTACTTTTGTTGCCAGCAGTTTAGACATTAATGGCTGCGTGTTGAGTTATTTTGAGGGCACATACAATTTACACAGTTATACAAGCTGTACACTGACTACTTTACATTGTATCAAAGTGTCATATATTCAGTGTTGTCCCATTAAAAGATAGAACTTTCCAGGGACTAATTCCAATCTTCAATAATTAAACTCTTTATGTATCAAAGGCTTTGCTGGAAGGCAATATCCACTGCACCACCTTCGTCCAACACTTTTGTGACATAGTCGAAGAAATCAATAAGAGTTTGACATGATCCGTCCTCGGTGAAGCCATGCTGTTTTGGTTCCAACAAGTTGCTTGTTTTTAGGTGGTCAACTATCTTTTTTTTTCAGGAGGGTTACCCCCACTGGTGTAATTGTCATCCCTCTCCTGTGGGAAGAACATAACTTCATCTAACTGGAATAGCATTTTATGTCCCACCCATACTACTAGCTTCATAATGATTTACCACTAAACAAAACCTCGCAGGAGTTTTAAGGTAATAAATATACACAAATATTTTAGCCAACTGCATAAATAGCTATTCCCTAACTTATTCTTGGTATTGGTTGCTTTAATGACATGAAAAATGTTATAATAGAGATTAAATTAATTAATTATCGCCCATGATAAGACACTAGCTTGGATGCTGTAGGTTACCTGGCATAGAGCAAAAATACATTACTATTATGATTCTTAGTAAACAGTTTAACCACTTAAGGACCACAGGTTTTACAAATCAGCACTAAACAAATTTAACGGTTTATTGCTCGGTCATGCAACTTGGCACCCAAATGAATCTTACCTTCTTTTCTTCTCACAAATACAGCTTTCTTTTGGTGGTATTTGATTGCTGCTAAGATTTTTCGTTTTTTCGATATTAATCAAAATAGGTCGCAATTTTCTCAAAAAAAGTGTATTTTTAACTTTCTCTGGTTAAATTGTTCAAATATAATTACATTTCTATACAAGTTTGTGTCAGAATTTATTGTGCTACATGTCTTTGATTAAAAAAAATACAATAAGTGTATATTTATTGGTTTGCGCAAAAGTTATAGCATTTACAAACTATGGTACAAAAATGTGAATTTCCGCATTTTGAAGCAGCTCTGACTTTCTGAGCACCTGTCATGTTTCTTGAGGTGCTAGAATGCCAGGATAGTATAAATACCCCCCAAATGACCCCATTTTATAAAGAAGACACCCCAAAGTATTCGCGGAGGGGCATGGTGAGTTCATGTATGATTTAATATTTTTTCACAAATTAGCGGAAAATTATACTTTCTGAGAAAAAATAAAATAAAGTTTCAATTTCTGCTAACTTCTGGCAAAAAAAATAAAAATCTCCCATGGACTCACTGTGCCCCTCAGTGAATACCTTGGGGTGTCTACTTTCCGAAATGGGGTAATTTGTGGTGTGTGTTTACTGTTCTGGCATTTTGGGCGGGGCTAAATTGTGAGCAACCCTGTAAAGCCTAAAGGTACTCGTTGGACTTTCGGCCCCTTTACGCCCCTAGGCTGCAAAAAAGTGTCACACATGTGGTATCGCCGTACTCAGAAGAAGTAGGGCAATGTGTTTTGGGGTGTATTTTTCCATATACCCATGCTGGGTGAGAGAAATATCTCTGTGAATTGACAACTTTGTATACATTTTTTTTTAAAGTTGTCATTTACAGTGATATTTCTCACACACAGTATGGGTATATGTAAAAAGACACACCAAAACACATTGCCCTACTTCTCCTGAGTACGGCTATACCACATGTGTGACACATTTTTGCAGCCTAGGTGCGCAAAGGGGCCCAAATTCCAATGAGTACTTGAGTGACCCCATTTTGGAAAGAAGACACCCCAAGGTATTCCGTGAGGGGCATGGCGAGTTCCTAGAATATTTATTTTTTTGGGCCAAGTTAGCGGAAAATGATTTTTTTTTTTTCTTACAGAGTCTCATATTCCATTAACTTGTGACAAAAATTTTTTTTTTACATGAACTCGCCATGCCCCTCACGAAATACCTTGGGGTGTCTTCTTTCCAAAATGGGGTCACTTGTGCAGTATTTATACTGCCCTGGCATTTAAGGGGACCTAAAGCGTGAGAAGTAGTTTGGAATCCAAATGCGTAAAAAATGCCCTGTGAAATCCTAAAGGTACTCATTGAAATTTGGGCCCCTTTGCGCACCTAGGCTGCAAAAAAGTGTCACACATGTGGTATTACCGTACTCAGAAGAAGTAGGGCAATGTGTTTTGGGGTGTATTTTTACATATACTCATACTGTGTGTGAGAAATATGTCTGTAAATGACAACTTTCTCACACACAGTATGGGTATATGTAAAAATACACCCCAAAACACATTGCCCTACTTCTCCTGAGTACGGCGATACCACATGTGTGACACTTTTTTGCAGCCTAGGTGTGCAAAGGGGCCCAAATTCCAATGAGTACCTTTTAGGAGGGCATTTTTAGACATTTGGATTCCAGATTTCTTCTCACGCTTTAGGGCCCCTAAAATGCCAAGGCAGTATAAATACCCCACATGTGACCCCATTTTGGAAAGAAGACACCCCAAGGTATTCCGTGAGGGGCATGGCGAGTTCATAGAAGATTTTTTTTTTGGCACAAGTTGGCGGAAATTTTTTATTTATTTTTTCTCACAAAGTCTCCCTTTCCGCTAACTTGGAACAAAAAGTTCAATCTTTCATGGACTCAATATGCCCCTCAGCGAATACCTTGGGGTGTCTTCTTTCCAAAATGGGGTCATTTATGGGGTGTTTGTACTGCCCTGGTATTTGAGGGTCTCCACAATCATTACATGTATGGCCAGCATTAGAAGTTTCTGCTATTCTCCTTATATTAAGCATACGGGTAATGAGATTTTTTTTCCCATTCAGCCTCTGGGCTGAAAGAAAAAATGAATGGCACAGATTTCTTCATTCGCATCGATCAATGTGGATGAAAAAATCTCTGCCAAAAAATTTGCAAAAAAAAAGGAGGGGAAAGGCGTCTGCCAGGACATAGGAGCTCCGCCCAACATCCAAACCCACTCAGCTCGTATGCCCTGGCAAACCCGATTTCTCCATTCACATCAATCGATGTGGATGAATAAATCATTGCCGGAATTTTTTAATTTTTTAATTTTTATACAAAGTGTTTGCCAAAGCATATGAACAGCGCCCCTCAGCTCATAAGCCTCGGCAAACGTATCTTTTTTTACTGCAGAGGAGATTTTTTTTTACCTTTAGAGGACAAACCTCTCCTTCCCCATGGGACAATGTGCAAAGCGCAAATCGCCCAGAGATGTGGCGAAGACATTATGCACTTTGTCCCAGGTGAAAGGAGAGGTTTGTGGCAGCTCTGTGTGAAAGGGCCCTAAGACCCCTGTGTGCCTGTCCTGTGTCACGCAATCCCTATACTAATAGTGTACCTGTGTGTGGTACTTGCGGAAACACTCCCCTATGCATAGGGCAGGCTGGTCAGGACAAAAAAAGGTGGTGTCACGCCTTATTCCACCCCTGCTACAGACACAACATCTTTTTCTTGGGGAACGTTGAGTTGGGGTACCAGGATAGACACTCGGGAAGTTTCTGCCATGTAGCCGGCTCACTACATCAGGGACTTGGGGCACTGACCCTCCTGGATACAGGATTTCCAAAATGATCTCTTCCTGGAATTTTAGGAAGGATCCTGTTCTCCCAGCCTTACTGTAGAGAACAAAACTATTATAGACAGCCAATTGAATTAAATATACAGACACCTTCTTATACCAGCGTCTGGTGCGGCAGGACACTAAATAGGGAGCCAACATCTGGTCATTGAAGTCCACCCCTCCCATGTGAAGGTTATAGTCGTGGACAGAGAGGGGTTTCACAATGACTCCAGTTGCCCTTTCAATTTGGACAGTCGTGTCTGTGTGAATGGTGGACAGAAGGTAAACATCCCTCTTGTCCCTCCACTTCACCGCGAGCAGTTCTTGGTCACACAAGGCAGACCTCTCCCCCCGTGCAAGTCGGGTATTAACGAGCCGTTGCGGGAAGCCCCGGCAACTAGGTCGCGCGGTGCCACAGCATTGAATTCCGACTAGATGTAAGTGTCGAAAGAGGGCCACGCTTGAGTAAAAATTGTCCACGTATAAGTGGTACCCCTTGTGGAGTAAGGGTGACACCAAGTCCCAGACAATCTTGCCACTGCTCCCCAGGTAGTCAGGACATCCGACCAGCGCCAGTTTTGAGTCTTTTCCCTCATAGACCCTAAAACGATATGTATAGCCTGTGGCCCTTTCACAGAGCTTATACAGTTTGACCCCATACCGTGCGCGCTTGCTGGGGATGTACTTTTTGATGCCAAGGCGCCCGGTAAAATGTACTAGGGACTCGTCTATGCAGATGTTCTGATTGGGGGTATACGCATCTGCAAATCTGGGTGACAAATGGTCTAAGAGGGGCCGAATTTTGTGGAGCCGGTCATAAGCAGGGTGGCCTCTTGGATGACAGGTTTTATTGTCAGAGAAATGCATAAAGCACATGATGACCTCAAAACGTGCCCTGGACATTGCAGCAGAGAACATGGGCATGTAATGTATTGGACCGCAATACATTTTTTTTAGTTAGACCCATGCTGAGGATAAGCCCCAAAAAAAAATTTAATTCGGAAACTGTGACTGGTTTCCACCGGAAAGGCTGGGCATAGTAGCTTTCCGGATTAGCTGTTATATAGTCTGTGGCGTAGCGGTTGGTTTCTGCCACAACTAAGTCATAGAGATCCGCGGTGAAGAACAGCTAAAAAAAACTTGAGGGCTGATCCTAGATGAGCTGTCTCCATGCGAACTCCAGACTGGGCGGTGAAAGGGGGCAATACGGGTGCGGCGGAAGCAGGGGAGTGCCAATTAGGATTTGCCAGCACCTCTGGGAGACTAAGGGCTCTACGGGCCTGTGAACGTGGTGGCTGCGATGGGGGAGTTACTGCACGTGCCACCGTACCAGCTTGAACTGCCCTTCTGGTGCTCGCCACTTCACCAGGGAATACGGCAGTGCTGGTAGAAGGTCCAGGATGTGCTGCGCTGCTGGTGTATGCCGCACCATAAAAAAGATCAGCGCTAGCACCACTCTGCTGCAAATGAGGCTCATCATGCGGGGTATGCAGAACACTGACATGGGATCGGGTACGCCTGACCGTAGCAGGGACCTCAACCTCGTCATCTTCGCTAGCGGTTAGAGCGCCACTGCTGTCTACAGGTTCGTATTCTGAACCACTGGATTCAGCGGATGAGGCGTCCCCATCGCTTTCATCCATCACGGCCAGAATCCTGTAGGCCTCTTCAGCGGAATACCCCTTGTTTGACATTTTGGGCTCACTAAATTTAGGGGGTATTCCTATTAGACTACCCAGAAAAAGAGCAAACCTACCTAGTAAAAAGGAGTGCTTGCGAAGTAAAGCTGCGATCGCTAATAAAGATCCAAAAAGCTAAAAAGTGATCTTTATAGCGGCGCAGCGATTTTACGGTGTTTTTGCAGTGATCAAAAAATAATAATTCTGTCACTGCAGTGGGGCAAACTGAACGCAAGTGTGCGCACAAGATCAGGCCTGATCGGGCGAACACTGCGTTTTTTGTAGAGCCTAAGGTGACCTTAATGTACTTATATAGATCTGATTGCGATCAGTCTTGATCACTTACAGATACTATATAGTACTAGTGCTGATTAGCGACAGTGATGACGCTAATCATCGACTAATCAGTGACTGCGGTGCGGTGGGCTGATGTCACGGCGGACGTGCACTCAGACTAACAGATAAACCACCAACCAGGCTCTAGGCGAGAGGCAGGGGAAGGGTCACCTCCTAACTAATCCCTGACCTCTCTCTCTGCACTGTTCAGCCCACATGCAGACCTTGGTGGTAGGTATGATGTGTCCCCGTGCCTGGGCTGAAACACCCTAAATTCCCTGAGATGGTGAAGAGGGGAAATAGGAGCAGCCTGCTCGCACAGAACCTGGATGGGAGAGATGACACAAAACAATCAAACTAGAAACCACACTTATCTTTCTGAGCTGGAACAGCCAACCTTCCTTCCTAGCTTCCAAGACCAAAGTGATTCCTATAATCCGCTCAGAGCACTGGGCTGGAGTGCTATTTAAACTAATGACCCCACCCAGTGCACCTGATGGGAGGCGGATCCAGCACGGCTCCAAAACAAAACACTTAACTCGTGCTGCTATTCTGGCCGACCTCCGCACATAGTCAGGGCGGGGCATGACAGTACCCCCCCTTCTACGGGTGACCTCCGGACACCCCAGACCAACCTTATCCGGATGGGACCAGGTACTGGAGGGAACCCTGAAGAATTCTAGAGTCGAGAATCCTGGAGATCTCGAACTCCAAGTTTCCCTCGACTAGAAGAGGAGGAGGAGGCAATGGCGATGGTTCCACCGGTCTCACGTATTTTTTTAGTAACGACCTGTGGAACACATCATGGATCCTCCAAGTCTGCGGAAGATCCAGCCGAAACTCTACAGGATGGAATACCATGCAATTTCACAATATTATCCACAAAAATCTGCGCAAGAGTCTTAGCGTTAGGCAGACTAGTTAGCGATATAAAGTGAGCCATTTTACTGAAACAGTCAACTACCACCAAAATCACTATTCTCCCGGAGGAACTCGGCAGATCCGTAATAAAGTCCATAGACAAATGCATCCAAGGACGAGACGGAATAGACAATGGAAAAAGTGAACCAGCCGGTCGAGTATGAGCAACCTTTGACCGAGCGCAGGTTTCACAGGCTGTCACGTAATTCTCAATGCTCTTACGTAACCCTGGCCACCAGAACCTCCGGGACACCAGATCACAGGTGGACTTACCACCAGGATGTCCAGCAAGGACAGTATCGTGATGTTCCTTGAACACCTTGTATCGCAGGCCCTCAGGAACAAACAACCTCCCTGGGGGACAAGAACCAGGAGCCCCCTCCTGGGCTCCCAACACCTCCATCTCCAATTCAGGGTATAGAGCGGAGACCACCACACCATCCACTAAAATCGGCGCAGGATCCTCTGAATCACCTCCCCCAGGGAAGCTGCGAGACAAGGCATCTGCCTTGACGTTCTTGACCCCTGGGCGAAAGGTAACCACCAAATTGAACCTGGTAAAAAACAGAGACCATCTGGCCTGCCTAGGGTTCAGACGCTTGGCAGATTGCAGGTAAGCCAAATTCTTATGGTCTTTATATACCGTAACGGGGTGAGACGCCCCCTCCAACCAGTGACGTCATTCCTCAAAAGCCAACTTGATAGCCAACAACTCTCTATCTCCAACATCATAATTCCTCTCGGCGACCGAAAGCTTTTTGGAGAAAAAGGCACACGGGACCCACTTGCCAGGGGATGAACCCTGTGACAACACCGCACCAACCTCCACTACAAATGGCTGACACACATCCGGCTGCACCAGAATGGGAGCAGACGCAAAACGCTCCTTAATAGCCGAAAAGGCCTGCAATGCTCATCCGACCAGACAGAGACGTCGGCGCCCTTCTTGGTCATATCAGTGAGAGGTTTTACTATGGTAGAGTAGTTCGAAATAAATTTTCTATAATAATTCGTAAACCCCAAGAACCGCATCAAGGCTTTCTGATTCTCTGGTCGGTCCCATTCCAGAACTGCCCGGACCTTCTCGGGGTCCATACGAAAACCAGAATCAGAAAGCAAGTATCCCAAAAACGGAAGCTCTTGCACCGCAAACAAACATTTCTCCTATTTAGCATATAATTTATTCTCCCGAAGGATCGTCAAAACCTGTCTCAGGCTACTTTCACACCTGCGTTCGGGTGTCCGCTCGTGAGCTCCGTTTGAAGGGGCTCACAAGCGGCCCCGAACGCATCCATCCAGCCCTAATGCATTCTGAGTGGACGCGGATCCGCTCAGAATGCATCAGTCTGCCAGCGTTCAGCCTCCGCTCCGCTCAGCAAGCGGACACCTGAACGCTGCTTGCAGCGTTCGGGTGTCTGCCTGGCCGTGCGGAGGCAAGCGGATCCGTCCAGACTTACAATGTAAGTCAATGAAGGCGGATCCGTTTGAAGATGACACCATATGGCTCAATCTTCAAACGGATCCGTCCCCCATTGACTTTCAATGTAAAGTCTGGACGGATCCGTTCAGGCTACTTTCACACTTAGAATTTTTTCTAAGCTATAATGCAGACGGATCCGTTCTGAACGGATACAAACGTCTGCATTATAGGAGCGGATCCGTCTGTGCAGACCCCAGACGGATCCGCTCTGAACGCAAGTGTGAAAGTAGCCTCACATGATCCTGATGGGTCTTCAGATCAGGAGAATAAATGAAAATATCATCCAGGTAAACTACTACGAACCTCCCCACCAAATGATGATAAATGTCATTGACGAATCGCTGAAATACTGCTGGCGCGTTTGTCAACCCAAAAGGCATAACCAGGTTCTCAAAATGACCCTCGTGCGTATTGAAGGCCGTTTTCCACTCATCCCCTTCCTTGATTCTGATCAGATTGTAGGCCCTTCTCAAATCCAACTTGGAGAACACCTTGGCTCCCACAATCTGATCAAAAAGATCAGAGATCAAAGGCAGGGGATATGGATCCCGGACTGTAATACAATTCAAACACGGTCTCAGTGATCCATCCTTTTTCTTCACAAAGAACAAACCCACTGCCACTGGAGACTTAGATGGTCTAATATGACCTTTTGCCAAACTCTCGGCGATATACTTTCTCATGGCCTCTCTTTCGGGTTGAGAAAGGTTGTAAAGCCGAGACTTTGGCAACTTAGCCCCTGGGATGAGATTAACTGGACAATCATAGTCACGATGAGGGGGCAATTCCTGAGCCCCACCCTCTGAAAAGACATCCGCAAAATCTGAGAGATACTGAGGTAAAGCCGTAATGGACACACCAGAGATAGATGTGCCAAAACAATTATCCGAACAAAACTCACTCCAACCAATGATTTGTCTCGCTTGCCAGTCTATAATTGGGTTATGTTTAGACAACCATGGCAACCTCAAAACTATAGGAGCTGGCAAATCCTTCAAGACAAAACAAGAAATAATTTCCACATGTGAATCACCCACCCATAAGTGAATACCATGAACAAGGCTCTTTTGAGAAAGAGGGGAAGAATCAATTGCAAAAACACGAATCTCGTTCTCTAAAGTGCAAGTACTTAGTCCTAGATTTTAAAGGAAAAGAAAGTCAATTAGGTTTACCCCAGCACCACAATCAAGGAACACCTCAACAAAAACATTTCTTGACTCCAGCGCCACCATAGCTGGAAGGAGAAAACGGGAACTGCAGGGAGCTTGCATACCTGCCTGCTCCACCACACCATTCATGCCACCAAGTGTCAGGGAAGTATTTTTATTTTTTTCTCTACCACCTGCGGTTTAACATAAGGACAAGCAAAAACAAAATGACCACTCTTTCCACAATAGTAATATAGTTTGTGCAGTTTCCTAAAGTCTCCACTATCAGAATGGCAAGAAATCTGACCCAATTGCATGGGTTCCTCCGCTACCCCCGCGTTACCTGTAACATCACCCGGGGAGGCAGTAGAGATGAAACCACTCTTGCGCAGGGGGAGCAAGGGATACCTTGCGCAGGGGGAGCCCTATACCTCTCTCTGATACGTCTGTCTAGCCGTACTGCTAAAGACATGGCGTTCTCCAAAGAGTCAGGGTATTCATGAAAAGCAAGGGCATCCTTCAATCCTTCAGATAACCCCTGACAAAACTGGCTATGTTAACGCCGGATCATTCCACTCTGATTCAGAAGCCCATCTCCTAAATTCAACACAGTAAGCCTCTGCAGTATGTTCCCCCTGAAACAAATTACGTAATTCCGACTCTGCCATCGAGACCCAATCTGGGTCATCGTAGATTAATCCCAGAGCCTTAAAAAATTCCTCCACCTACTGGAGCGCCCGGGAACCAGGTGGCAGAGAAAAGGCCCAGGATTGCACGTCCCCTTTAAGTAGAGAAATAATTATACCTATCCTCTGACTCTCATCACCTGACGATGATGGACGCAGCCGAAAGTACAATTTGCAGGACTCTCTAAAACGGACAAAGTCATCCATACCCCCTGAAAATCGATCAGGAAGAGCCACTTTCGGCTCCACACAAACTTGACCTCCTCCTGATGCCAGAGAACTCTGACACCGTGCGACCGAACCACGCAGCTCCGCAACCTCTAGGGATAGCCCCTGCATGCGGTCAATTAATGCTTCAATTGCCGTCATCACAAAACCGCTGAGTAATGACAGTCAAAGTTTTGGGCGGATTATAATGTCACGGCTGATTCACAGACTAACAGATAAACCACCAACCAGGCTCTAGGCGAGAGGCAGGGGAAGGGTCACCTCCTAACTAATCCCTGACCTCTCTCCCTGCACTGCTCAGCCCACATGCAGACCTTGGTGGTAGGTATGATGTTTCCCCGTGCCTGGGCTGAAACACCCTAAATTCCCTGAGATGGTGAAGAGGGGAAATAGGAGCAGCCTGCTCGCACAGAACCTGGATGGGAGAGATGACACAAAACAATCAAACTAGAAACCACACTTATCTTTCTGAGCTGGAACAGCCAACCTTCCTTCCTAGCTTCCAAGACCAAAGTGATTCCTATAATTCGCTCAGAGCACTGGGCTGGAGTGCTATTTAAACTAATGACCCCACCCAGTGCATCTGATGGGAGGCGGATCCAGCACGGCTCCAAAACAAAACACTAAACTCGTGCTGCTATTCTGGCCGACCTCCGCACATAGTCAGGGCGGGGCATGACAGCTGGGCGCTAACTACCTGGCGGTGATGAGGGACCTTACAGGGGGGTGATCAATGACAGGGGGTGATCAGGGAGTCTAATGTGGGTGATCAGGGGTTAATAAGGGGTTAATAAGTGACAGGAGGGGGGGGGGTGTAGTGTATGTGTGGTGATTGGTGCTACTTACAGAGCTGCCTGTGTCCTCTGGTGGTCGATCCAAGCAAAAGGGACCACCAGAGGACCAGGTAGCAGGTATATCAGATGCTATTTTGTAAATAGCGTCTGACATACCTCTTTGATTGGATCTTTTAAAAATCTACAGCCTGCCAGCCAATGATCGCTGCCGGCAGGCTGTAGATGAACTTCTGAACTGCGCGATCCTGTGAACGCGTGCTCCTGTGAGCGCGCGTTCACAGGAAATCTCGGGTTTCACGAGATGACGCCTTTCGGCGTTAGTGTGACCTGAGAGAGCCGCCACACTCACGCCTTTCGTCGTCAGTGTGACGGCAAACGGTTAAAGGGAATCTGTCACCAGTTTTATTTTGCCCTAACTGCTAAAGCTGGCAATACACATTCAATCAATTGTTTGGCCATCAGCTGTCTCACTCAACTCCCTCCCAACTCCTCCATACACATATATTTTCAGTTTGGCCTCTCTTTCCCTATTGACAATATGTTCAATGGGGAAAGAGAGGAGAAAGCCACTGCCAGGGACCTCTGCAGGCAGCTTATCTCCTGGCAGATCAAAATGATGGGGCGAAACTATTCACTTTGCCTGATCCTTTTCTCATCTAACATCATCTGTCTGGGGAGAGTTCGGAGCTCCACATACATATTCGTCTACTTTCACACTCACGTTTTGGCTTTCTGTTTGTGAGATCCGTTCAGGACTGATCAGTTTGCATTCTAATGCATTCTGAATAGAAAAGGATCCACTCAGAATGCTTCAGTTTGCATCAGTTCAGTCTCCATTCCGTCTGATGAAACTGAGCCAAACGGATCTGTCCTGGCACACAATGTAAGTCAATGGGGATGGATCCGTTTTCACTGACACAACCTGGCACAATAGAAAACGGATCTGTCCTCCATTGACTTTCAATGGTGTTCGTCTTGGCTATGTTAAAGATAATACAAATGGATCCGTTCAGAAGGCATTCAGACGGTTGCATTATCTGAACGGATCCGTCCGAGTGTGAAAGTAGCCTTAGACTGTCAGCAGGTTTGGCCGACAATACACTATTGTGTATGGGGGTCTTAAGACCTAATAGTTCACACACACATGCTGATGAGAGCTTCTGTTTATGAGCTAATGGGTCTACCCATCCCACGGCCACTGAATTACATTCTTTTTACAGCTAAATCAGTAGCAGGGGGCAAAGAAATCCAAGAGTTTATGTATATGAAGACTTATTGGTGTTGCAGAGTATGATTGCTGGGTGCAGCGGAGTCAATTCAGATCAGACATTGTGGAGTAACAGGAACTGGGTTTATTGGAACATGCGTGCAATAACAGAAGGTCACCTTACATGGTGAATGGCACAGACAGGAAAAATAAAATCAAGTGAGTTCACCTCAATGTACAGGAAATACAACACATGCATTGAGAGACTACAAGTGAGCATTAGTAATAGCGACATCTAGTGTTATAACTGTGAACTGCAATTAATCCAGCAGAAGTCACTCCAGCAATAGACTAAGCTGTAAGTTGTTGTATCCCCAACAATCGGTATGCGCTGAAGCTGTTCAGTACAAGATTTTTGTAAAACAGCTGAGGCAATTAAAGAAAATGATCCAGCGTTTTGCTAATGGCTTTGTCAACAGTTTGTGCTTCCCTTAGAGTGGACACTGTAAAATTAGTGACAGATTGCCTTTAATCGAATGTTATAACTTCAGCAATATTTCACTGCATGACATTTGTAAACAAGGGGTGTGGCATTTAAATGGGTTTTCCAGTACTTAGATATTGATTACCTATCCTAAGGATAGGTCATCAGTATCAGATCGGTGGGGGTCTGACCAGGGGTGCCCCTAGCCTTTCTGCTGCCTGAGGCGAAAACTGAAACGTTGCCCCCTCCCAGGTCAATTTCTTAACTTAACCCATTTGCCACAATAAAAGCACTCACTGACCATGGCCCTTCCCCTGCCCCCCTCTTGCCCCTTCCTGGTGCTGCCTGAGGCGATCGCCTCAGCTGGCCTCATTGGTGGTGCATCCCTGGGTCTGACCTCCAGCACCCCAACTGATTAGGTATTTCGGGCAGCTGCTGTTGCAAACAACTATAGTGTGGATGGAGCCAGAAATGCAAGGTTTTGGCCATGGTGTAGTGACTGTGTCAGGGTAATGCAGCTCAGCATCTATTGAAATGAATAGGAGCTAAGCTAGAGTATGCCAGCGCTGGAAACTACACAGTAGATGGAGTATTTTGTCCACTGTGTAATTTCCAAGGCTGGTGGCTGCCCAAACTAGCTGATCGGTGAGGTGCAGGATGTCCCACCCCACCCATTTCATATTGATGTCCCATCCTGACCATAAGCCATCTATATCTAAATATCGGAAAACCCCTCAAATTAGCATAAATAGACTGTTCTGTTTTTAAAACATAAAAATTTGTGTCTGCGAAGCTTGTATTTCCTGATGATGTTTCTTAGCATACTTCACGCAATGATCCTAGCCGGCTGCAACTTTTCTAGGATTTGGCACTCACCCAGCAAAGAAGTCTATGATAATTGATACTGACATGAAGCAGCAGTGCATTTTTATTTTTACTTCTATAGGCAGAAAAATAAACTTCACAAGTCAAATTGCACGCAACACATAAGTTATATTGGACTCTTACTGTGACCATCAGCCTAAGTCAACTTCTTATAATAACTTGTTTGTAGCTCGTTCTTTGAGACTGGGCTTATCTGCGCATGTTACAAAATTGTGTCTCAAGCTGCACATAAGCCAAATCCCAGACATTATGCCAGTTAGATAAGATATACATACATTGACAGCATGGGACATATAAAGCACAAATGAAACCTAAGCTGTATCATCATATGTCATTTTATGTTTATTTTCAGTGTATGTGCCAGAAAAGCTCCCAGAGGATGTGACCATAGACCCCCATTCTTATTAAGGAGGCTTCAATAGTGTCATTTTGGCCTCCAATATGGATTAAGTTTTTATGTATTTTTTACGTTGTATAGGAAAGCACAGCAATTTGGGTCCTTTTACCCAGACCAATTTCGGGGATGAGCTTGTTCCTGATATTTAGCCTGTGTAAAGGGTGTTGCCGATCCCCCAATAGAGGAGCAAATGCTCATACCATACATTGGGTGATTGCATCTTTTGGCTGGCACCAAAAATCATCATTCCTGTGTAGGGCTGCAGCTGTCTACTATTTTTGTAATTGAGTATTCTATAGATTAATCCAACAATTAATCGAGTAGTCTAATAACAAAAAACGAATTAAAAGAACATTTTTCTTTATAAAACTTCATCAGCCCCTCAGTGCCCCCAAGTGTTACCAGCTGCCTCCAGTGCCATCAGGTGCATCGAGGATTTTTTTTCTGTTGAATTACTCGATTCAAGCGAGTAATCATTTCAGCCCTATTCCTGTGCAGCAGATTATGTAGTCTAAACTGCGATCTACTGACCAGGAACAATAATTTTCTATGGGGATAAGTGATCGCTGTATTGATGGTTTGTCCCCATACAGTGGAGGTGATTACTGTGTGTAAATGTAGCCCTCATCTCTGCTGACGATCAGGCAGTTATCAAGAACATCTGTACCTGTAAAAGGACCTTTAAAGGAGTTGTCCACTTTTGGTATATCGATGACCTATCTTAAGGTTAGGTTATAAATATCAGATTAGCAGGGACCAGAATGCCTGTATCCCTGCCGATCAGCTGTTTGATGTGAAAGCAGTGCTCATACAAGCGCTGTGTTCTCTATTTACCTGCTTGCCATCATCATTGCAAAGGTGAACAGTGTAATTATAGTTCGGCCATCCAATTCACCTTAATGCAGTGGTTCCCAGCCACCGGGCTGCAGACCAGTACAGGACCTTGGATCATCTGGTACTGGTCAACGGGGAGCGATGGGGATGGGAATTATTGGTTCCTGTGCCCTGCTGTTTAGCCTCATAGGCTAAAGGCTGCCAGGTTGCGATGATGTCATCACGCCACCAGAGATCCAGAGAAGAGCGCCTGTTCCATAATGCAGGCAGCCAGGGAGGAAATAGCAGCAGACTGGAAGAATGACGTGACAGCATGTGAGCATTTTATTCTTTTTTTTTTTTTTTTTGGTTCATGGACTCTACTGGAGGCACTATAATTAAAGAGAATATCTGTAAAGAATAAATCAAGGCAACTGGACTTACTATAGGTTTCTTGAAAACATTTCACTCGTTCTTCCAACTAGCTTTCTCAATTCTGACTGACTGTACAAGAATTCTGTGGGAATAAATATGTAACTGAATCAACATCTGGTAATTATACCCAGCATGCGGTCAAAGGTGTTGATTCCATTATCCTAATTGGAGTCTGTAGGTGATAATGACCTCCCAGAAAAAGGTGTCAAGACAGCATTATATGTGGAAGACAATAGATGTCTAACCCCCCGCCTCTATTCAAGCTTGGCTTCTCCATTTTTACGTAGATGGCCTCCTTTCACACCTCGTTTGTACCAACCGGCCTCCTTATCCAAAACACGTACTTGACTGTCTTCAAAGGTGTGGCCTGTTTCTTTTAGATGTAAGTACATGTCTGAATCTTGACCAGAGGTTTTGGCTCTTCTATGCTGACCCATACGCTGATGTTGTTGTTTTGTTTCGCCGATATACAGTTCTGAGCATTCCTCATTGCACTGGACTGCGTACACAATGTTGTCCATCTTGTGTTTAGGCGTTGGGTCTTTTGGGTGAACCAGTTGTTGCCTCAGTGTGTTGCTGGGTTTAAAGCAGACAGGGATGTTGCCTTGATTTATTCTTTACAGATATACCATGACCTGGATAAATGAGAACCTTCACAGATATAATTAAAGAGGCCACTATTGGTGAGGCACTAAAAGGCACTAAAAGAGGCCACTATGGGGGGGGGGGGGGCACTAAATTAAAAGAGACCACTAAGGGTAGCACTATATTAAAAAAGGTCACTACTGGAAGGGCAGTATGTTTTAGGGACACTATACATAAAAAGGTCACTATGGAGGGCAGGTTATATAAAAAGGCCACACCTGGGGGGCAGGTGCCATAGAGCACTACTGAGGGGTCATTATATGTATTGGGCCTAAATTGGGGTGATTACCATTTAGGGGCATAAAAGGAGGCATTAATACTAAATGGGTGTGTTCAATTATGCAGAAAGAAGTTGTGATCAGTAAACGTCATCATGGTGATCTGTGCAGGACTGAGAAAAAGGAAATAGAATGACTCCTGTCAGAGGAGACATCACCTGTAAGTCATTGAGTGGGGGCCTAAATGGGATTATTAATGACTGGGTTATGTTGTAGTGGCATTATTTGGCCTTATTTGGTCTTATTATTGGCAGTGTTGGCTACGTATTTTGTAATGTGTACTTTGTTGTGTTTTATTATGTACGTGATTAACCTCTGCATCCCCCAGTTTTTGCAAATGCCAGCAGATATAGTGATTTTTATGTTTGCCCTTATTTTTAATCTATATATACAGTAGGCTGTTAGTAACATTGAACTACATCCAATGTCACTGTACAGCTGTAAAACTGATAGCATCTATGATCCGCATTGAATTTCAAACCAAGCTACTCTGTTGCACTAAATGATAAACTAGCATGAACATGTCCATTCAATTCTATTCAAGCTCTGGAACTGAAAGAACTGTCACTGTGTCTGTCTCTGTTTCATGATGGTCGTCGTTAATGGATTTTATGTTGAGCAAAGCTTTTACAATTTCTACTTACCTCAGTATGTGACTGAGAACATTTAGAAGGTTTTATATTTTCATCAGTACATGACATACTGTATATTATTACTCAACCTAATTATCTACTGCCATGGGCGAATGCAGTTTGTAATAATCCAGGATAACCACCATGGAGTTTCAATTATATTTGTTACTCAATAATATACAGTAGTGTTCAAAAATAGTTTGGTATAAAAAATGTGATGGCACACTCTCATATGGTGAAACAATGGAATAAATAAGTATCTTTGGTTGTAATAATAAAAATTATATTTTTTATTTGCACAAATAAAAATAAAAGTAAAAAGGGGAAAGATCTTCTGTATTAATAAGAGTTGAGATGTCTTGAGGATATTCAATATAATGTGTTGTGTAATTATAGATGGATAGTATTCTATATGTATATGTAATCCTTTGGTGGGATATAGCAGTATGCACAATGTTGAATATGTAAAGTGCTAATATAGATTAAACGATGAGTGATCTGTATAAACTGAGTACATTGGGTATCCAGTATATGCCGGATATATAAAGTGTTGCATGCGAACTCAGTATGGAAAGTGCTATGTGCAAGCTTGGTACATAAGGTGCTATGTGCAGGCGGAATACATATGTCTATTATTAATCGGATTGATACACTGATTGTGCATAATGTATAAAGTGCTATGTGCAGGCTGAATACATCAAGTGCTGTATGCAAGCTGAGTACATAAAACTAGTCTGTATATGTTAGCCAGGTACACAGGAATTCATGTTTTTAGCACCTGAATTATCCAACTAAGGCTGAATACGTGGAGTTTTGTGTGCAGGCTGAGTATATATATATATTCGATAGAATATTCGATACCACTCAATAGTGTCGATAAATTCAATAATATATATCACACTAAAAAACTTCAAGTATATGCTGTTATTTGGGAAAGAGGGGGTATTATCTTCTAGCGCTCTATCTAGAAGAGAGTGGAAGGGAGAGTGAATCTACCCGTAACGCGTATGGTGAAACAAGTGATGTACCTGCATTGAAAAGCCTCCGATAATACTGTATGGCCATACAGAAGAAAATTTCTACAGTAAAGGATTAACTATTCTTATCGTCGAAAGCTGCACCAAAGGAAATTGCGGAACAGAGTGGCAACTCCCGCGATCTTTGGAACTCCCGCAAAATTTAAACCAGCTTGCTGTATGGAGCGACTGAATAAGCCGGCAAATATTTAAAGCTCTATTGAAGCAATAGGGAGACAACAGACACTAGACGATAAGCCAAATATCGATTCAAAGCTCATATCGACCTTAAAAGGATATGCTATAAGAGACTTTTCACATTATCAGGATTCCTGTGGACACTTTATGAACATATTGCGCTCCCAGTGACATTCAGTTTCCCAAATTGGGATAGAGCGCTAGAAGATAATACCCCCTCTTTCCCAAATAACAGCATATACTTGAAGTTTTTTGGTGTGATATATATTATTGAATTTATCGACACTATTGAGTGGTATCGAATATCTATCGAATATTACAACATTGAATTTTCTACCATTCAATTTATTGAATATTTCTATCGAATATATTTTTATCGAATATAGTATCGATCATATCTACCACAATATATGTGACTGTAATGTTGAATATTATTGCTACATTGTTCTTATAAATTTTATTACTTGTATTTTATGGGGATTTAATAAATATTTTCTGCACATGTCAATTTGGTTGCCAAGTGTATGAGTGCTCGCTCATTTTCCTATTACTACATTTGCCTTTAAAGAGAGGGTGGGGTGATTCCCTCTATATGAGCTTGCAGCACCATACCTTAACTACTTGCTAGTGAGCCACCACAACCTACCACTATTTTTTATATATATATTTTTGAATTGCACTGGTAAGCTGGGTATACAAAGGTTGATATTTCTATCATCCAATTATCACAATATGGCTGAAAACATAAGGTGCTGAGTGCAAGCTGAATACATATAAAGTGATCTGTGCACGCAGGTCAAGTATACAATGGTTAAAATTAATGTCACATAAATTATCACATTAAAGAGGACCTTTCATCAGAATCAAGTATGTAAACTGAATATACAGACGTGTAGAGCGGCGCCCAGGGATCCCCCTGCACTTACTATTATCCCTGGGCGCCGCTCCGTTCTCCGGTTATAGCCTCCGGTATAGTCATAGTTAGGCTCCACCCACTTGAGCCTGCCGGCGTCTCTTTCTCCTATGCTGTAGCGCTGGCCAATCGCAGCGCTCAGCTCATAGCCTGGCTAAGAGCTGAGTGCTGCGATTGGCCAGCGCTACAGCATAGGAGAAAGAGACGTCGGCAGGCTCAAGTGGGTGGAGCCTAACTATGACTATACCGGAGGCTATAACCGGAGAACGGAGCCGCGCCCAGGGATAATAGTAAGTGCAGGGGGATCCCTGGGCGCCGCTCTACACATCTGTATATTCAGTTTACATACTTGATTCTGATGAAAGGTCCTCTTTAAAGTTGAATAGATCAAGTGCTGCGTGCAAACTGAATTCATATAAAAGAGCTCTGTAGATTGACTGAGTTCATATGGTACATATATATACCAGATTAGTCCTTCAGGAACTAAAAAATTTAATTCAAGTAAAATAATGTGCTCCGTTAGAAATTGGGTAGGAAAAACAGGTGGTTTACATAGTAAGCACTTGTGGTGTATAGAGTGTGCTTTAATTATATCCGTACTGGCAGATTATGCTGTTTGCAGATTGTTCCTCTTTCGGCTTTTACTTTGTGGAAAAAGTTTATGTAGTATAATTCACCTCTGTAGTATTCAGGTTTCTTTGAGAATATTTTCCGTACAATATTATCATATATAATATACAGTTAGTGTACGTTACCGCCCCCTGCCGCTTTGGTCTTTACTTTTTCCTGCAAGGACCTTACATGGCGTCCCACGTGGTCACTTGCTTGTATCATGTGGCGTCCCAAGTGACTTGGGCGGTGCGATGTGTCACTTGATCCGGGACTTGTGATTGGTCCTCTTTCCGGATCGCTGGAGCTTCAGGGATGCGGTAATTTGTAAAGTGGTTCGCAATAGAGGGAATAAAAGTAAAAATAAGAATAAAAATAAACCGAAAATGTTCTTGATTGTCTCAATTTGGATAAACCTCACTGTTCCTTGCTATTTAAACCATACGCGTTTCGGAGCGTATTCCTGCTCCTTCTTGAGTGGCTAGTGTTCAAAAATAGCAGTGGTATTAGCACAGTAGGCAGGAAAACACACAGTGAGCCCTGACTGGAAACCAGACTGCTTTACTTGCCTACTTGCAGTGCAAGCCCTAAGCGGCATGTCCTCAACTGGTCCACGTTCCCTGTTCTGCTAAATGCAAGACAAACACACACACAGACGAGAAAACACGAAAACATGGTCGTACGGGAATGGGTTATAACTGGGCGGGTAATACACTACCAGATAAGAAGACAAAGGGTAGGTCAGAATAGCTAGGCCGAAGACAGAACCAGACGGGAGTCACAGTACCAAATCACGAGGCAGAGAGTGGTCAAAGGCAAGCAGAGGTCAAAACAAATAGCAATCCAATACACAACGGAACTGGAAGCACAGCAAGTGAGTAAAACCTATAACTGGCAAGGGTGTATTGCCAGCAGGGGATTTAAATAGAGTGCCGGGTCCCTGGATCAGAACCTGATAGGTCCAGGGACATGGCGCCTCATTGGACCAGAACCCAGTAGCCCAGATATAGGCTAGTGTTTGTTTGATTGTGGTTTTATTGAATTTGTTCCAAAGGTCCCCTGGAGGACAATACATGCCCTCATTTTTAATTACGGGGAAATTGCCAGTATCTCTATATACCGGAGCAGTTACACAGTTTATTTTATTAGCTATCCCCAATAATATTTACCTCCACAGTGCCCCGTCCCCTTAACAGTGACTTCCACAGCACCTTGCCCCTTTAACTGTGACCATCATAGCACTCCACCCCCTTAATAGTGAACTCCATAGTCCCCCGCCCCCTTTAATTGACCTCCAGATCACCCCATCCACCTAAACAGCACCTCCCCCCTTAACAATGACAAACACAGCACGATGCCTCCTTAACAGTGACCTCCACAGCACCATGTCCCCTTAACCTAAAACAGTGAAGAATAAAGGCTGAGTTGTTATGGAAACCTGGTATAAGACTATGTGCATGTTAAGACTGAAGGACCTGCAAGCTTTTATTGGCTAATAAGGGTCAGATGACTGTGAGTATGTCAGTTAGAATATGAGTGAAGGTGAAGGACCTACAAGCTTTTATTGGCTAATACATTTTTGGGAGAATATCTCAAGAATGGTATGTCCAACAGAGCTGAGACCTTCCCAGACGCCTGATGCACCTATGTGCCAAATTTGGTGTCCAATGGGTCCTGCATTTGGATGACTGTAGAGGACAAACAGACATTGATTTTTATAATAAAGATATACAGTATGTGTCTTGTTCAGTGATGGTCAGGTTTCAGGCTTCCTTACTGGGGCCATGTCTCTGAGCACTGAACACTTTGTACTTCTGGGCATTCCAGGGTGGTTTTAGTTCACGAATATAACAACACTGGGGGATAATGGTTTGCTGGTTCCTTCACGTTTTGATTCTTCTCAAATCTTAAAGAGTAACTAAACTTTTCTACACCTTTCCTTAAAAATATTCTAAATAGCCTTATTTGTAATATACTTTATTAGCCAGAAATACAGTTTTCCTGCTCAAATAGGCACCCAAAGTCCAGGGTGCCTATCGCGTCTTAAGATCATTATTCTAGTACAGTGCTGACATGCCAGGCTTTAGCTAAGTGGAGCGGTGCTCCTGCCTGAGCCTGCTTTGCTTAGCTTGAGAAGAAAGCAGAAGAAAGTAAGTATTTACTAAGTGCAAAAAACAAGTAGCAGCACTTCTAGCAACAGTTTGTACAAAGTGCATTTCTCCTCCCAGATAATGGCTGGCAATGTGCTAGATAATGGCTGGCAATGTACTAGCTGACAAAGTCTGTCTCAGGATTCCCTTCCTTACGGCCTTATTCTGGCACCTGTGGCTGTAGATGTCCACTATGTAATGTAGGCTTCTAGCTATGACTGTCCTGAACTGCGATGATGGTGTCTTAATGTCTTAACCACCACCTTGTAGCAGAGTCTTGAAAGCTTGGTTGCTTTATCACTCTGCTGACACAAATACGCCATAGTTTACACATATTCTGTAGCCTAGGACATTGCAGTCTCTCTATGGCAATGATATCTTCCTAGATGAGCCTCCTCTGTGGTCCATGTGGACTGAAGGAGCAGGAGATTGATCGCATACTCCCTCACTTCTCACTTTCTACATTCTAACTCACTCACTAGCTCTGCCCTTCCCTAGACAGGTAGTCAGACCAGCCCATTCCTGCCAAGGTACTACACATCACATTTTACACAAATAAAGCACCACCTGATGCGTTTATGTGTTACCGGTGAAATTAACACTTGCTGATGCATAGCACAGCGTGAATAGGTGGCCCATGCATTACTGACACTCACTGATCCATCAAGCAGCTGGAAAAATATAAAAAAATATAAAGTGTAACTGCCATTTATACATTTTTCTTCTAATGTGTAGGGACAGTGAGAGAGAACATTATTCTAAGGCTACATGCACACTGATGCGTTTCTGAGAAACGGACATTAAAAATGGACCCATTCAATTGTATGGGGGCAGTCAGTCAGTGAAAAACTGACAAAATAGAACATGTTCTATTTTTTGACCTCTGTTTTTCACTGACAAAAAAAATAACTGCCGTGTGAATAATCCTATAGACTACCATTGGTATTAAAACGGACGTGTGATGGCCGTTAAAAAAAATGGTCGTGTGCATGTAGCCTAATACACTTTATATACAGAACTTGTAAATTTTCGGAGAAAACCTTCTCCTCAAATGTCCCTTATACATTAAATGGCAGTTACCATATAAAATCTACCCAAAAGCAGTATATATAGATTAAAAACATAGATTAATAAATAAATAATATGCCTCTGCATTTAAAAGTTTGCGGTGAGAGTCTCCACCTCTATCAGACACTGTCCCTGTTTCAATACCCTGCATCTCCAGATATGAATCACCATCATGGACATGCAGAATATGATGGGACACAGTAGATACGTATACAGTGGGATTCTAAAGTTTGGGCAACCTTGTTAATCGTCAAGATTTTCCTGTATAAATCATTGGTTGTTACGATAAAAAATGTCAGTTAAATATATCATATAGGAGACACACACAGTGATATTTGAGAAGTGAAATGAAGTTTATTGGATTTACAGAAAGTGTGCTATAATTGTTTAAACAAAATTAGGCAGGTGCCTAAATTTGGCCACTGTTGTCAATTTATTGATTCCAAAACCTTTAGAACTAATTATTGGAACTCCAATTGGTTTGGTAAGCTCAGTGACCCCTGACCTACATACACAAGTGAATCCAATTATGAGAAAGAGTATTTAAGGGGGTCAATTGTAAGTTTCCCGCCTCTTTTAATTTTCTCTGAAGAGTAGCAACATGGGGGTCTCAAAACAACTCTCAAATGACCTGAAGACAAAGATTGTTCACCATCATGGTTTAGGGGAAGGATACAGAAAGCTGTCTCAGAGATAGGCAGTTAGGAACATATTGCGGAAATGGAATACCACAGGCTCAGTTCAAGTTAAGGCTCGAAGTGGCAGACCAAGAAAAATCTCGGATAGACAGAAGCGATGAATGGTGAGAACAGTCAGAGTCAACCCACAGACCAGCACCAAAGACCTAAAACATCATCTTGCTGCAGATGGAGTCACTGTGCATCGTTCAACTATTCGGCGCACTTTACACAAGGAGATGCTGTATGCGAGAGTGATGCAGAGGAAGCCTTTTCTCCGCCCACAGCACAAAAAGTGCCGCTTGAGGTGGGCTAAAGCACATTTGGACAAGCCAGCTTTATTTTGGAATAAGGTGATGTGGACTGATGAAACTAAAATTGAGTTATTTGGCCATAACAAGGGGCATTATGCATGGAGGAAAAAGGAAAAACACCCACTATCTACAGTAAAATATGGTGGTGGTTCCATCATGCTGTGGGGCTGTGTGGCCAGTGCAGGGACTGGGAATCTTGTCAAAGTTGAGGGACGCATGGATTCGACTCAGTATCAGCAGATTCTGGAGACCAATGTCCAGGAATCAGTGACAAAACTGAAGCTGCGCCGGGGCTGGATCTTTCAACAAGACAACGACCCTAAACACTGCTCAAAATCCACTAAGGCATTTATGCAGAGGAACAAGTACAACCTTCTGGAATGGCCATCTCAGTCCCCAGACCTTAATACACTGCTCAAAAAAATAAAGGGAACACTTAAACAACATAATGTAACTCCAAGTCAATCACACTTCTGTGAAATCACACTGTCCACTTAGGAAGCAACACTGAGTGACAATCAATTTCACATGCTGTTGTGCAAATGGGATAGACAACAGGTGGAAATTATAGGCAATTAGCAAGACACCCCCAATAAAGGAGTGGTTGTAACGGTCACGTCCACACACACACAGGGGGAAGGGTAGTGACCACTGCACTCCACCCTCACCCCTGGCCCTGCCTACTTGCCTCACGAGTCCTGATGACAGGGGACAACTGGACGGCAGTCCCTAACTTAGGATATGTGCAGGGAAGACAGACAAGACAAAATACGGAACATGAACGGACCGGGTCAGAACCAAGAGAGCTACGCAGTACAACGGATTAAGCAAAGAATGGTCAGGAGAAGCCGGGGTCAAATACCAGGAGAGTAGCGAAGTACAAGAGGAGTCCTAAGAGAGTAGTCAGGTGGGAGCCGAGGTCACAAAACCAGGATGTATGCGCAGTACAGGAGGAGCAGGCAGAGGATCGTCAGGGAACAGGATCAGGTAAATATTCAGTAGTCCAACAAATAGCCAGGAACCTAGAAATTAACAGGCAACCTGTAGCCAGCAGGCTGCCTGTATTTATAGTGGGGAGTGAGGGTCATGTGACGTGGCCAGCGTCACATGACCGACAGACCAACCAGTCGAGCACCGAGTGATCAGCTCGGCGCTCAAGGCAGACTAGGAGCAGGGAGCCACCCAGCTAGTAAAGCCGCCCTGGGAATGAGGTCAAACACAGAACCTTATTCCAAAAGCTAAGCAACAGTTCTGCGGGCAATGGGGGACCGAGTGCACCTTCGGAACCCCGTGACAGTGGTTCTGCAGGTGGTGCCACAGACCACTTCTCAGTTCCTATGCTTCCTGGCTGATGTTTTGGTCACTTTTGAATGCTGGCGGTGCCTTCACTCTAGTGGTAGCATGAGACGGAGTCTACAACCCACACAAGTGGCTCAGGTAGTGCAGCTTTTCCAGGATGGCACATCAATGCGAGCTGTGGCAAGAAGGTTTGCTGTGTCTGTCAGCGTAGTGTCCAGAGCATGGAGGCGCTACCAGGAGACAGGCCAGTACATCAGGAGACGTGGAGGAGGCCGTAGGAGTGCAAAAACCCAGCAGCAGGACCGCTACCTCCGCCTTTGTGCAAGGAGGAACAGGAGGAGCACTGCCAGAGCCCTGCAAAATGACCTCCAGCAGGCCACAAATGTGCATGTGTCTGCTCAAATGGTCAGAAACAGACTCCATGAGGGTGATATGAGGGCCCAACGTCCACAGGTGGGGGTTGTGCTTACAGCCCAACACCGTGCAGGACGTTTGGCATTTGCCAGAGAACACCAAGATTGGCAAATTCGCAACTGGCACCCTGTGCTCTTCACAGATGAAAGCAGGTTCACACTGAGCACATGTGACAGACGTGACAGAGTCTGGAGACGCCGTGGAGAACGTTCTGCTGCCTGCAACATCCTCCAGCATGACCGGTTTGGCATTGGGTCAGTAATGGTGTGGGGTGGCATTTCTTTGGAGGGCCGCACAGCCCTCCATGTGCTCACCAGAGGTAGCCTGACTGCCATTAGGTACCGAGATGAGATCCTCAGACCCCTTGTGAGACCATATGCTGGTGCGGTTGGCCCTGGGTTCATCCTAATGCAAGACAATGCTAGACCTCATGTGGCTGGAGTGTGTCAGCAGTTCCTGCAAGACGAAGGCATTGATGCTATGGACTGGCCCGCCTGTTCCCCAGACCTGAATCCAATTGAGCACATCTGGGACATCATGTCTCGCTCTATCCACCAACGTCACGTTGCACCACAGACTGTCCAGGAGTTGGCAGATGCTTTAGTCCAGGTCTGGGAGGAGATCCCTCAGGAGACCGTCCGCCACCTCATCAGGAGCATGCACAGGCGTTGTAGGGAGGTCATACAGGAACGTGGAGGCCACACACACTACTGAGCCTCATTTTGACTTGTTTTAAGGACATTACATCAAAGTTGGATCAGCCTGTAGTGTGCTTTTCCACTTTAATTTTGATTGTGATTCCAAATCCAGACCTCCAAAAATTTGATTTCCATTTTTTTATTTTTGTGTGATTTTGTTGTCAGCACATTGAACTATGTAAAGAACAAAGTATTTCAGAAGAATATTTAATTAATTCAGATCTAGGATGTGTTATTTTTGTGTTCCCTTTATTTTTTTGAGCAGTGTATAATTGAAAATCTGTGGTGTGACTTAAAGAGAGCTGTCCATGCTCGGAAGCCTTCAAACCTGAATGAACTACAGATGTTTTGTAAAGAGGAATGGTCCAAAATACCTTCAACCAGAATCCAGACTCTCATTGGAACCTACAGGAAGCGTTTAGAGGCTGTAATTTCTGCAAAAGGAGGATCTACTAAATATTGATTTCGTTTCTTTTTTGTGGTGCCCAAATTTATGCACCTGCCTAATTTTGTTTAAACAATTATAGCACACTTTCTGTAAATCCAATAAACTTAATTTCACTTCTCAAATATCACTGTGTGTGTCTCCTATATGATATATTTAACTGACATTTTTTATCGTAAGAACCAACGATTTACACAGGAAAATCATGACGATTAACAAGGTTGCCCAAACTTTCGCATCCCACTGAATGTTTCAGTGTTCTTTTTTTAAATGCCTCTGCATTTAAAAGTTTGCGGTGAGAGTCTCCACCTCTATCAGACACTGTTCCTGTTTCAATACCCTGCATCTCCAGATATGAATCACCATCATGGACATGCAGAATATGATGGGACACAGTAGATACGTATATGTTTCACTGTTCTTTTTTGTTTATCAGTCTCAATGACATCAGAAAGGTGTATACCTATCCTTATTTTTGAAGAACCAGCTGTACATCCTACATTCTGTAAATTACAGGATCTACATTGTATTGAGATATATCTCAAATAATATATACATTGCAATATCAATAATGTTGTATACAACATTATTGATATTGCAATGTATATATTATTTGGTTGTGTATTTAACACCTATTGGAGATTAAACAAAATCTTTAGACACTTTGAAGGCATTACAACATATACACATGATGTTCCCACGTCATAAATCTTCCCAGATGAAGGTACATACAATAAAGTCTGTCATTATTCAGTACACACAGATATCTTGACAGTCTCATTATATGCTAGGATAAATGATATTGTATGTGTACCTTTTGAATTATATTTTTTTAATGGCACATTTAACTTCTATTGGAAAACGGGGGAAAAATTCAGGGACTGCCTCCCTGTCTGGCTGCAACAAGGTGCTTATGGCTTTGGCACCGCCTTTGTTGCACCAAGGGGTAATTTACATATTATAAAAAGTGTTTATTCAGAGGATTGGATTGAAACTTATGGACATGCCAGAGATATCATGGAACTCTGCTTAGAAGTGAAGATGGACAGCTGCTGACCGTTCAACATAGTGGTATGTGGTGACAGATGCCCTTTAACTGCAGTATGACTGCTACACAGTGAAAACACAGCTGGAAAAGCCCTTTTTAGGGGTTAAGGGAGAAATTGCTGTTGTGTTTATTGTTTTTGTGTACTTTCTACAATAATATTCCTTTACATGAAAAGAATGATAGTGTCATTTTTATGGAATTATTGCTTCTTTCCCTTATCCATTATTTCAGATGCAGATTCAGATTTTTTTTTTATACTCCTTTCTTTGTTTCTGTGTGGTGCCTCTAAAATGACCTTTCTTGAAATCATATCCACCCTTGTGTTTCCTCCACTAATGCTCTTCCCTCTGCCCTCACAACAGTATATAGAATGTGAAACATTCTTGGCTCAGCATAATACATACAGTTTATATTCTACACAGAAACATCAAAAGTCTTAAAGAGATACTACAGAAATGATGTATATTGATATATAAAATACATACTGTACCATAGAAAAAAAAATGCATACAAAATCTATTACATTTTTAGGTGCCATACCGTATATTGAACTTATGACAAAAGACTAAAAAAATATGACAAATACTGCATTCATGCAACCGTATCTGTTTTGCGGTCTACAAATTCACAAAACACAGATACCGGCCGTTCTGCATTTTGCGGATCAGCACATCCCACCCAGAAAATGGACAAGAGTAAGACATGTTCTATATTTTTTTTTTTGCAGGGCCGCGGAACGAACATACGTATGCAGACAACACATGGTATTCTGTCCGTATCTTTTGCAGCTCCAATGGAATGCTCCCTTAACACATTCATGACTAACACATTACTTGTTCATTTATATACAGTATTGGTGTTTATTTTATATCACATATGTCTAAAATAACCTGTAAATTTACGGCTCATGCACACGACAGTATTTTGCGTTCAGTATACTGGCCGTTTTTTTAGTTCAGTATGCGGTACATATACTGAACCATTCATTTCAATGGTTCAGCAAAAAAAACTGAAGTGTCTCTGTGTGCATTCCGTTTCAGTATTTCCGTATTTCCGTACCTTGAAAAGATAGAACATGTCCTATTCTTTTCCGCAAATCACGGTGCTTGGCTCCATTCAAGTCAATGGGTCCGCAAAAAAAAAACGGAACACATACGAAAATGCATCCATATGTCTTCCGTATCTGTTCCGTTTTTGCTGAACCATCTATTGAAAATGTTATGCCCAGCCCAATTTTATCTATGTAATTACTGTATACTGTATATGGCATACGGAAAAACGGAACGGAAAAATGGAAAGGAAACGGAAACACAACAGAAACGGAACAACGGATCTGTAAAAAATGGACCGCAAAACACTGAAAAAGCCATACTGTCGTGTGCATGAGCCCTTAAAATTGCAAGATGTCACAATGACACATGCAACCATATGTTCCTGGATTAAGGTATAGCTATAATATAACTGTACTGTTGTGAACTCAAAATATTAAATGGAAACAAGTAATAATAATAATAATAATACAGTTAACCCTTTCAGGACCCTGCTATAATTTACCTTAAGGACCAGGCCGTTTTTGGAAATTTGACGTGTCATTTTATGTGGTAATAGCTTTGGAATGCTTTTACTTATCCAAGCCATTCTGAGATTGTTTTCTCGTGACACAGTGTGCTTCATGATAGTGGTAGATTTCAGTCAATATTTTTCATTTTTATTTATAAAATAATCCCAAATTTACAAACAATTTTGAAAAATTTGCAATTTTCCAAATTTCTATTTTAAAACAGATAATGATACATCATATAATAGTTATTACTTTACATTCCCCATATGTCTACTTTATGTTTGTATCATTTTGTGAATGCCATTTTATTTTTTGGGGACGTTAGAAGCAAATCTTTAAAATTTTTAGAAAATTTCCAAAACCCAATTTTTAAAGGGCCAGTTCAGTTATGAAGTCACTGTTGGGCTTACATAATAGAAACCACCCATAAATGGCCCCATTTTAGAAACTACAACCCTCAAGGTATTCAAAACTGATTTCACAAACTTTGTTAATCCTTTAGGTATTCCACAAGAATTAAAGGAAACTGTAAATGATATTTCAGAATTTTAGTTTTTTGGCAGATTTTCCATTTCAATCAATTTTTTTCTGGCAACAAAGAAAGGGTTAACAGCCAAACTAAACAATTTATTCTGTTTCTGTAGAAACACCCCATTTGTGATAGTAAACTGCTGTATGGGCACAGAAGAAAAGGAGCGCCATATGGTTTTTGGTGGGCAGATTTCACTGGGATAATTTTAAGTTGCCATGTCACATTTGAAGACCCCCTGATGCACCCCTAGAGTAGAAACTCCAAAAAAGTGACCCCATTTTGGAAACTACGGTATAATGTGGCAGTTTTGTTGGTACTATTTTAGGGTACATACAGTATGATTTTTGATTGCTCTATATTACAAATTTTGTGAGCCAATGTAACAAAAAATAGCTGTTTTGGTACCGTTTTTGTTTTTTACAATGTTCATCTGACAGGTTAGATCATGTGCTATTTTTATAGAGCAGGTTATTATGGATGCGACGATACCAAATATGACAAATTTTTGTTATTGTTTGTTTCGGTTTTACATAATACATAACCCGCCCAATCAGCCCGCAGTACATGTACGGCGCTGGTCCTTAACCCCTTCCCGACTGCAATCTGTATATATACGTGATAGCTGCACATGCCCCGTGCAGCTATCACGTCTATAAACGTCAAGACAGTTCTTTAATCCAAGCGCTGCAAAGCGCTTGGATTAAAGCTTCTGCCCCTGCCCTGCTGCTGTCACGGACAGCATACAGTTCAGTAATGCCGGCAAGGGACCAATCAGAGTGGCCCCTTGCCGACAATCGATCCGATTGTGCAGACTAACCAATCGGATCGCGGCAGTGGAAAAAATGCCAGTTTCAGGCTCTGATCTGCGCTCTGCAGATCACAGCCTGAAATCAGGTAGTGTCTCTGTGGCCCCCAATCTGTGCACCCCGATCTGCCTCCAACACCCCCCTGTCCGCGCTCGCCCCTGATGCAGTAGTTCCCCCGCCCGATCCATATTCATGTAGTTCCTCCCTGATGCGGTCCGCCCCAGGCTGTCTCCCCGCCCCTCCTGCCCCAGCCTCCCTCACCCTCAATGTTAGCCGCCGTACCCCAATACCCCCCCTTTCCAGCGCTGCCCCCGATCCTGTCCCCCTGCTGTGTGTGATGGCGGCGGCTCCATTCCTGAGCCGCCGCCATCAGCAGCGAGTGTCAGCTCTATGCTGACACTCTGCTGTAACCCCATAGATGCCGCGGTTGCGGCATCCATGGGGTTAATAGTGGGAGGGAGCTCCCTCTCTCTACCATCGGGGCTGCATCGCTGTGATAGCAGCGCCCGATGGTTGCCATGGCAACCGGACGCTTTGCAAAGGCGTCCGGTTGCCATGGCAAAGGCGTCCGGTGCTTCCACCTACAGGGCATCTAATAGTATTATACTTTGCAATGCAAGAGCATTGCAAAGTATAGTACAGCCATCAGCCCCATTGGATCTTCATGATCCAAGAGGGACTTGATAAAAAATGAAAGTGAAAATAATAAAAATGAAAAATAAAAAAATAAATTAAAATGTAAATTAAAAAAATAAATTGCCTTTTCCTATGAAAAAATAAAATAAAATACACATATTAGGTGTCACCGCGTCTGTAATGACCGTCTCTATAAATATATCACATGATAGACCCCGTCCGATAAACACCATTAAAAAAGTGCCAAAAAAGCTATTTTTGTCACCTTACATCACAAATCGTGCAACAGCAAGCGATCAAAAAGGCTTATGACCCCCAAAATAGTACCAATCAAACCGTCACCTCATCCCGCAAAAAATGATACCCTATTTAAGACAATCACCCCAAAAATATAAAAGCTATGGCTCTCAGACTATGGAGACACTAAAACATAATTTTTTGGGTTTCAGAAATGCTATTATTGTGTAAAACTTAAATAATTAAGAAAAAGTATACATATTAGGTATTGCCACATCCGTAACGATCTTCTCTATAAAACTATGACATGACCTAACTCCTCAGATGAACGCTGTAAAAATAAATAAATGAAAGCTGTTCCAAAACAGCCAATTTTTTGGTCACCTTGCCCCATAAAGTGCAATAATGAATGATCAAAAAATCCTATGTACCCAAAAATGGTACCAATTAAAACCTCAACTCTTTCTGCAAAAAACGAGCCCCTGCACAAGACGATCGGCAGAAAAATAAACATATGGCGTTCAGAAAACCAATCCAGCAAAATCTGCCTTCCAAAAACCGTATGGCATTCCTTTCCTTCTGCGCCCTGCCGTGTGCCCATACAGCAGTTTACGACCACATGTGGGGTGTTTCTGTAAACCGCGGAATCAGGGTAATAAATATTGAGTTTTGTTTGGCTGTTGACCCTCAATGTGTTAAAGAAAAAAATGCAATAAAATAGAAAATCTGCCAAAAAAGTGAAATTTAGAAATTTCATCTCATAGAAACATAGAAACATAGAATGTGTCGGCAGATAAGAACCATTTGGCCCATCTAGTCTGCCCAATATACTGAATACTATGGATAGCCCCCGGCCCTATCTTATATGAAGGATGGCCTTATGCCTATCCCATGCATGCTTAAACCCCTTCACTGTATTTGCAGCTACCACTTCTGCAGGAAGGCTATTCCATACATCCACTACTCTCTCAGTAAAGTAATACTTCCTTATATTACATTTAAACCTTTGCCCCTCTAATTTAAAACTGTGTCCTCTTGTGGTAGTTTTTCTTCTTTTAAATATGCTCTCTTCCTTTACCGAGTTGATTCCCTTTATGTATTTAAAAGTTTCTATCATATCCCCTCTGTCTCTTCTTTCTTCCAAGCTATACATATTAAGGTCCTTTAACCTTTCCTGGTAAGTTTTATCCTGCAATCCATGTACTAGTTTAGTAGCTCTTCTCTGAACTCTCTCTAGAGTATCTATATCCTTCTGGAGATATGGCCTCCAGTACTGCGCACAATACTCCAAGTGAGGTCTCACCAGTGTTCTGTACAGCGGCATAAGCACTTCACTCTTTCTACTGCTTATACCTCTCCCTATACATCCAAGCATTCTGCTGGCATTTCGTGCTGCTCTATTACATTGTCTTCCCACCTTTAAGTCTTCTGAAATAATTACTCCTAAATCCCTTTCCTCAGATACTGAGGTCAGGACTGTGTCAAATATTCTATATTCTGCCCTTGGGTTTTTACGCCCCAGGTGCATTATCTTGCACTTATCCACATTAAATTTCAGTTTCCAGAGTTCTGACCATTCTTCTAGTTTTCCTAAATCCTTTTCCATTTGGCGTTTCCCTCCAGGAACATCAACCCTGTTACATATCTTTGTGTCATCAGCAAAAAGACAAACCTTACCAGCGAGGCCTTTTGCAATATCACTTATGAAGATATTAAACAAAATCGGTCCCAGTACAGATCCCTGTGGAACCCCACTGGTAACATTACCTTGTTTTGAATGTTCTCCATTGACTACAACCCTCTGTCCATTTTCCTTTAATTCTTGTGGAACACCTAAAGGGTTAAAAAAGTTTGTAAAATCAGTTTTGAGTAACTTGAGGGGTGTAGTTTCTACAATGGGGTCATTTATGGGGGTATCCACTATGTAGGCCCCACAAAGTGACTTCAGACCTGAACTGGTCCTTTATAAAGTGGGTTTTGGAAATTTTCTTAAACATTTTAAGAATTGCTTCTAAACTTCTAAGCCTTCTAACGTCCTAAAAAAATTAAATGACATTTCCAAAATGATGCCAACATAAAATAGACATATGGGAAATGTTGGGTAATAAAAATTTTATTAGGTATGACTTTCTGTTTTAGAAGCAGAAAAATGGAAATTTGGAAAATTGTGAATTTTTCAAAATTTTGGGTACATTTTGGATTTTTTCATAAATAAAGGTTAAATATATTGACTCAAATATATGACTATCATGAAGTACAATATGTCACGAAAAAACAATCTCAGAATGGTTTGGATAAGAAAGTGTTCCAAAGCTATTACCACATAAAGGGACGCATGTCAGATTTGTAAATTTTGACCTGGACATTAGGGCATCAATGGCCCTTGGTCATGAAAGGGTTAAGTCACGTCCACCAGCGCTGTACATGTACGGCGGAGGTCCTCTGCGGGTTAAAGGGGTTTTCTGAGACTTAAAAATCTATAACCTGTCAATAGTGTACAGAGCAAAAACACCACAGCTCCTTACACTATGTAGTGGCTGTTTTTAGGTACTAAAATGGAGGCTGAGCTAAATTACCAGAGAATTGCCACTAGACAGTATACAGAGCTGTGGTATTCCTGCTTCATATGCTGCTTAGGTCTGGAAACTCCAGCTGTCACTAACAGATGATTGTTGGTATGCCAGGTGTCACTCCTCCACCAATCGTAAATCAGACATTGAGCTGTCCGTTTTTTTTCAGGACCCATTGAAAATGAATGGGTCCAGATCTGGTCCAGATCTGTTCCGCAAAAAACGGAACAGATCAGGAAAGAAACAACGGACGTGTGAATAAGGCCTAAGTCATCAATATGGCAGTCCCAGAAAACCTCTTTCATAATAATAAAAATGACAATAATAATTATAATTTATGGTTTCCAGGTAGAAAAAGGAAGCACTACTAAAAATGTGCAATAGAAAAAAAAAAGTCTGACAAACGTGTTCGTTTGGAGAGTTTGAGATTTTGTCAAAAATATATCAAGTTTGAAGTTTGCACTAAATTGGTAGCTTGCTCTCAAGGAAGCAGTGGCGACTCTAGGATCAATATATAGGGGGGGGGGCACTAATAATTTTTTACCAGCTAATCATACTACTGAAAAATACTAAAGCAGCCGCTTCCCCTGCAGCTACGCCCCTGACGCCGGGGTAATATAATTAAGGGGTATCAGGGTACATTGGGTGTAATATAACTGAGGAGGGCTATCAGACATTATAAAGGGGTAATATAGCTTATCCCTGTATGACGTCCCTGATAGGATAGAACTCCTTAGTTATGTTACCCCTGTATAATGCACCCTGATACCCCTTAGTTATATTATCTAACTAAGGGATATCAGGGTACATTACACAGGGGTAATATAACTGAGGGGTATCAGGGTACATTATACAAGGGTAATATAACTGAGGAGGGCTATCATGGGACATTATACAGGGGTAATGTAAGCTATATTACCACCGTATAATGCCTGATAGGCCTCCTGAGTTAAATTACCCCTGTATAATAATGTACCCTGATACCCCTTAGTTATATGACCCCGCCGGGATCATATAACTAAGGGGTATCCGGGTACATAATTATACAAGGGAAATATAAGTTACTCAGGAGGCCTATCAGGCATTATACGGTGGTAATATAAGTTATATTACCTCCTGTATAATGTACCCTGATACCCCTTGGTTATATTATTGCCTGTATAATGTACCCGGATTACCCTCAGTTATATAACTGAGGGGTATCAGGGGACATTATGGGTAATATTATAACTAAGGGGTATCAGGGTACATTATACAAGGGTAATATAACTGAGGAGGACTCAATGCTATCAGGGGACATTATTCAGGGGTCCTTAGTTATAATACCCCTGTATAATGTACCCTGATTCCCCTAAGTGATAGGGGTATCAGGGTTGAGGAGGGGCTGGAAGCAAGCAGGCAGGCCATGAGGCGAGGTAGTGGGGGTACATACTTTTTTTAAAACTTTTTATTCTTACTTTGTTTTCTTCTTAGCTTGCTTAGGGGCCGGCCAGGGCAGGGCCAGGCAGAGTTCTTGGGAAGTTGCCACACACAGTCCTCCTCTGGACCTCTCCTGTCCAAAGCTGGGGCCTGGGCTGGGCACAGACAGGCTCACTGACACTAGCAGATGCAGTAGCAGAGCTGCAGAACAAAAGCAAGTGTTCGTGCGGGCGGGCAGGCACGCAGCTTTACGTGGTGATGTCAACTCTGCGGCTGCCGCACTCCCAGCCTGCGCCCGCCCTGCACGCTCTGCCGTCGCTGGGTCTGAACACCGCCCCCACCCCCATCTGTCATGTCTATCTGTGTATGTTGTCTGTGTTGTGATTTGTGAATCACTCACTCAGTAGTGCGGGCTAGAGATGGGAAGTTCGGATCTTTCACATGAACCGATTCATGAATAGAATCTTCGGTTCACTCGCTGACTCTGCTGAGCTGAGACGCAAGTGAACCGAAGAGCTTAGGTGGTGCACATGCGCGGATGCTTCAATTCACTTGCTGACTCGCTGAGTCAGCTCATGGCACTTGGTCTGAGCTCTGAATGAGTGAGGAAGTGTAGGGAAGCGGACAGGACCCAGGAGCCGTGGTGTGCATTGTTGTGCAATGCATTGTCACCCACAGTGACAGTCTGACAGTACAACCAAGTGAAGTGAATGCACAGGGAAAACTGTATGTGCTAAGTTGATCACAGTAACACTGGCTGATAATAAAATAGTCCACACAGACATCACACAGGAAAATAACTAGTGTGAACCCACCCTTAGTTATATAGCTACTGAATGAGACAGAAGTTTCAGAAGAAGGGATGCCTTTAACATATATATCTCCTTGAGAAGCCAATTTGATCCTAAAGGGTTAATTCAACCTGTAATCTAAACTCTGTGTCCTGTCACTTCTCTTATCTCTCTGCTGACTGCCCTTCTGTTCCTTAATCTTATCACTGCTGCAACAAAAGCATTAGCCTCAGTGTAAACTGTTCTGGTGACTCACGGTTCTTTTAAATCAAAGAATCGAATGAGTCTCTAAGGGGTTGTTCACATCAGCGTTTAGTCCTCCATTCGGCTTTCCGTTATGACTTGTGTCCGTCTCAAAATTGAAACGGATTCATTCATAACGGAACGGAACGGACATATTTGGCTACGTTTTAAAACGGATACCATCTAACGGATACATTAATAAACGGATTAAAAATGTCCGTTAAATGTCCGTTCAATCGGTTCAGTTACTCATGTAACGGATCCGTTTTCCCTTTTTTTTTTTTTTTTCAGTTGTCCCTCCCCTATCTGCATGCTTATATACACTCGTGGCCAAAAGTTTTGAGAATGACACAAATATTAGTTTTCACAAAGTTTGCTGCTAAACTGCTTTTAGATCTTTGTTTCAGTTGTTTCTGTGATGTAGTGAAATATAATTACACGCACTTCATAAGTTTCAAAGGCTTTTATCGACAATTACATGACATTTATGCAAAGAGTCAATATTTGCAGTGTTGGCCCTTCTTTTTCAGGACCTCTGCAATTCGACTGGGCATGCTCTCAATCAACTTCTGGGCCAATTCCTGACTGATAGCAACCCATTCTTTCATAATCACTTCTTGGAGTTTGTCAGAATTAGTGGGTTTTTGTTTGTCCACCCGCCTCTTGAGGATTGACCACAAGTTCTCAATGGGATTAAGATCTGGGGAGTTTCCAGGCCATGGACCCAAAATGTCAACGTTTTGGTCCCCGAGCCACTTAGTTATCACTTTTGCCTTATGGCACTGTGCTCCATCGTGCTGGAAAATGCATTGTTCTTCACCAAACTGTTTTTGGATTGTTGGAAGAAGTTGCTGTTGGAGGGTGTTTTGGTACCATTCTTTATTCATGGCTGTGTTTTTGGGCAAAATTGTGAGTGAGCCCACTCCCTTGGATGAGAAGCAACCCCACACATGAATGGTCTCAGGATGCTTTACTGTTGGCATGACACAGGACTGATGGTAGCGCTCACCTTTTCTTCTCCGGACAAGCCTTTTTCCAGATGCCCCAAACAATCGGAAAGAGGCTTCATTGGAGAATATGACTTTGCCCCAGTCCTCAGCAGTCCATTCACCATACTTTCTGCAGAAGATCAATCTGTCCCTGATGTTTTTTTTGGAGAGAAGTGGCTTCTTTGCTGCCCTTCTTGACACCAGGCCATCTTCCAAAAGTCTTCTCACTCCTGCCTGCTGCCATTCCTGAGCAAGCTCTGCACTGGTGGCACTCCGATCCCGCAGCTGAATCCTCTTTAGAAGACGATCCTGGCGCTTGCTGGACTTTCTTGGACGCCCTGAAGCCTTCTTAACAAGAATTGAACCTCTTTCCTTGAAGTTCTTAATGATCCTATAAATTGTTGATTGAGGTGCAATCTTAGTAGCCACAATATCCTTGCCTGTGAAGCCATTTTTATGCAACGCAATGATGGCTGCACGCGTTTCTTTGCAGGTCACCATGGTTAACAATGGAAGAACAATGATTTCAAGCATCGCCCTCCTTTTAACATGTCAAGTCAGCCATTTTAACCCAATCAGCCTGACATAATGATCTCCAGCCTTGGGCTCGTCAACATTCTCACCTGAGTTAACAAGACGATTACTGAAATTATCTCAGCAGGTCCTTTAATGACAGCAATGAAATGCAGTGAAAAGTTTTTTTTGGGGGATTAAGTAAATTTTCATGGCAAAGAAGGACTATGCAATTCATCTGATCACTCTTCATAACATTCTGGAGTATATGCAAATTGCTATTATAAAAACTTAAGCAGCAACTTTTCCAATTTCCAATATTTATGTAATTCTCAAAACTTTTGGCCACGAATGTACAAATGGTGCTATATTGTGACATCCAATTGCTGGAAGAGGAACAATGCTGCCCGCTCATGTCCTTTTTTCTGTGGACTATATGATATGGAAACTTCGAAACATGCGAATGTCATCCATTAGCATTCCCAGTAGCAGTAGCATTCCCAGTAGCCTTATAGCATTCCCCAGTAGCCTTATAGCATCCCCCAGTAGCCTTATAGCATCCCCCAGTAGCCTTATAGCATTCCCCAGTAGCCTTAGAGCATTCCCCAGTAGCCTTAGAGCATTCCCCAGTAGCCTTAGAGCATTCCCCAGTAGCCTTATAGCATCCACAGTGTTGTGGAAATTTTATTATGCGGACATTTTACTTTAGGATGTGTGTGTGTTTTTATAGAGTGTCATCTGTCTCCCTGTGTCTGATTTAGCCAAAGAGCGCTCTAGCAGAGGGTACTTTGGCTGAATCGGGACCAGTGGTAAAACTGTCAGTATAAAAACCTTGTCATGGGCTTGGAGACATATCTGCTTTTAAGACATGCATATCTGCCTTGTCGGTATACTAGTACCGTATACTGACAATAGCCGTAGCAATGTCTCGCAGATGATTTCAAGCCTATGGGAACCAGTAGAATGATCTTTATTAGATACTGATCACCTTTGAGCAGTATTGAATGAGGTCCTTGCTGACAGTGATGGGGGGTGGGCGGCCACCTGGCTGATCGGACAATGGACATGCCTCATCCTTCCTTATACAGGGATGGGGCGTGTGCATTGTCTGCCCAGCCACATTGATTGCCCCGCCCTGTCCTTTGACATCACTTCCTGCATGTTATCACTTCCTGTATCCTTGTCTTGGGCCAGCCCCTTTTACACCTTTTGTTAGTAAATAAAGGTGAGCAGACTGAGCAGGGAGGAGTTGCTCAGAATTTTCAATCAAGATGGTAACACCTGGGTTTGTCTCTGACTGGGGCTGAGAGAAGGGATACAACTTTTTCCTTACACAAACTTTGATGCGAGCGGATTACAACTATTAATATTTTCTACCACAGATGGCGAGCTAGGAAGGAGATAATTTTTTTCCCCGTTGTCAGCAGAACTTAAAGGAGACACAGCTTAGTTTTCAAAAAGCAAAAAAGGCCAGCATAAGGTAATATCCTTTTCCTTACTCTCATTTTTGAGAAAGTTTTGCTCTTTGTGAACTGAAATCTGTGTACTCCAATCTGCTGACATCAGAAAGAAATCTATTTAAAGAATCTTTTGGTGTATGTGGTTGTTATCTGCTGCACCAAGGGTTGTGAGGATAAGGTAGGTTGATTGTACAGAGATTGTATGATGAGATTGTATGATCAGTAGTAAAGGGGATTGTGTTTTTTGTAACTTCTTAACTTTTATGTTACTGTGATTTTGTAAGAGGCAATTTTATAGAGGTTTATAGAGGCAGCTTTTGGTTTTAGTGTTTGTACATTAGAGACAGTATTTAGAGAGTATTTTTATATTGTTAACCTGTAAATCACCCACAGAGTGGAGGTACGGGTACTACAGTGCTACAGTACACTACGGTACTAATACAGGTACTACAGAGTAGAAAGGTTCTGTGCCAAAAGTATTGGGACAACTCCTAGAAATTGGTACTAGTGTTTTGTTTTTTGTAGCAACCATTGTGGTGTTTGTTTTTTGTGCAATGGAAAGTATTTTTAAAGAAGTAGCAAAGTTGAAGGACACGGTTGCTATTCTTCAGGCTATGCAGGGATCTACTGATCCATGGCTGCAGGCCCAGAATTGTGTAGCAAACCTGATCGGTACGAAAAAATGGCACAAAAGGAAAGGCAAGTATGCTCTGATTTTTGCTGCTGGGTGGATAGCAGATAAATATCAGGAGACTTGTAGGCTGAAGCTGAGTTTGGAAGGAGAAGTGGAAGATTTAAAAGTGGAAATTGTTAAATTGAGAACTCTTGTCCAGCAGGCAGCTGAAGCTAGCGGCCTAGCGCTAATTATGAATGTACTGTGAGGTGTAATACTGAGCTGCGCAAGGAGAATGAATGTTTATCTGAAAGCCTGACGCAAGCCCAGATGCCGTAAGTGAATTGTCAGAGTCATTGAAACAACCGTTAGAGAGTAATGTGTCTTGGATTAGAGGCAATGTATGCACTGTAAGCATGGAGAAGTCTGAGGTTTGTGGTTCAGATAGTGGAACCGACTCAGGGATGGAGATGGACAATGTGTCTGACCCTGGAGTTGGAAGCATTAACACAAGGCCAGAAGATTCCTCAGATGAGTCCGTGGTAAGTGGACTCAATACAGATAGTAGTGTGGGATCTAGTCATGCTAGGATGGTTAATGTGCGCCAAGTCAAATCGCCATGTGCCCAGACAAGGTATTATGCAGGGAGGCGAGCTATCCTTTGTTTTGCATGCAGGGAATACGGGCACATTGCACGATATTGTGACGTTGCTAATGGCAACAGATACAGGTATGTTAAGTACCCCAGAACCACACCTAGAAGTGAAGTGGTTTATTCAGCAAGGTGGGTAATGATCCCAGACATGCTTCTTTGCAAAGGCAGAGAACCCAGGGACAGCCAAGGTCTTTGAAAAACCTGTCTATTTTCGTTTGGGTATTTCTTTGATTCATTTAAATTTTTCTTCTTTTACTAATCCATTTTTATTTTTTTGGTTTTTATTGAAGTTTCTTTCAGTTTTTCCTTATTTACCAACCCATTTTTATTTTTAGCTTATTATAAATTTCTTCCTTTTTATACATTTTTTCCTTTTTCATATTTGGCGCTTTTCTCTTCTTTTTTTCTCTTTCTTTCCCTCTCTTTTCTCTGTAGATTTGGTTAGGAGTACTGGGGGTCTCATGATATTGTGTGGGAACTACTGTCTGAATTCAAGGGTTGCTGCTGAGTGAGAGGTTTTTGATCAGTCACTGCAAAAAGGGCTTCGTGTGCTGTTCAGCTTGACTATATAGAATCATATCGGCAAAGGAAAGTGAGTTGATGAGCATTTTTTTAAGGAGACAAGGTGATATATATCACCTGGGCATACCAATAGCTGTGTGAGTAACCCCATTCCCCACAGGAGTACTGTGTGTTTGTTTCCTGTGCACCCCATTCCCCACAGGGGTACTGTGTGTTCTCTGTGCACCCCTTGTCCCCACAGAAGGTACTGTGTGTTCTCTGTGCACCCCTTTTTCCACTCCAGGTCAATTGGAAGCCCTTTCCTGTGGTCAGGTCACTATTCAGAGCCAAAACCGAGGCTGGTATATCTCATTAGGAGACTCAGAGGGCCGCCGTGTGTTGGCGAGAGCCCTTTTCCTCACACTGATTACTCCTTTTCCTGAGGTCTAACTAGGGTGAACGGAGTCCGTGTGTCGGTGCCAGAAACCCTAAGGCAACTCAGAGGCGAACGAAGGGGAGTAACAGCCATCCAGCGTGTGTCGCAGGGCAGTACTTGCGTAGGTCGCGGGACAATTCCTAGCGTAGGTCGCGGGAAAATTCCTTGCGTAGGTCACAGGAAAAAGGAAATGGACGCATCTACTTTTAGAAGGCTCGAGCATGAGTTTAGGGAAATTTAGGGAACAGAAGGGTACCACTTCTGACTATAGGACAGCCCAGCAGTACATGAAATCCATCTATGGAGGAGGAGTTGTTAAGCCCCTCAAAGATTGGCCCCAAGGGAATGTAGGTTCAGAGTGGACCATCCCAAAGAAGGGACCTTTGAGGTCTGGATTGGGAAAAAAGTTTGTCCGTAAATTCCCCACTAGACTCCAAAGCCATGGTTCCCTCCAGAAAGCAGAACTGTGGCTGCACGAATCCATCGATCTCCAGCAACAGGGTATTCAAAAGTCACAGACAGTGCGAACTAACACTGTCATGTACTCCCGTCCCGCTAGGACTACAGAGTCCAAGAGAAGCGCTTTTCTCTTTCTCTCTCTCTATCTCTCCCTCTCTCTCTCTCATCCCTCCCTCATCTCTCCATCTAACCTTAAGACGATGCACCATGTTTAATCCAGCTTCTCTTCGTCCTGGTGTTAAGGACGATGAGAAGGGGGGAAAGTGGTGCAGAAAACAACGATCTTCAAACTTTCTAACCTCTAAAATGTCAATCCTTTTCTTTACTGGTACTTGGGTCCGATTTTTGCAAAGAAGGTAAAAATCACGGCCGATCCATGGCCTGAATGTTCCGCTGTAACCCTTTTATTCCATCAGGTATGCCCCCAGGAAGCCCCACGGGTTATCACCCGATGTCCACCACCGGGTTCGGGAGTTTTCTCCCGGACCCAGACTCAATAACCAGTGTTCATTCTAGTCAACCAGGTGATTGGGTCGCGCTAAAGAAACATCCGAGGACGGGACTAGAGCCGAGATATCTTGGGACATTCCAGGTGCTGCTGATGACGCGAACCTCTCTGAAGTTCGAGGGACGAGACAACTGGATCCACACCGGTCACTGCAAGAAGCTGCTCAACTAAGTCAAAGAATGCAGAGTATCACTTTTGTTTATTTGTTACAAGAAGGCATTTGTTGATAACGATACATTCCTAGAGGGTAATATTAATATTAGCTCTGGCTCCTGCTCCTTGCTTATTAATCCTGTATGGGTGTCCGGGCAGCTAGGCGACCCGTAGATGTGGGATCCTCCAGTTGTGAGGAAGGTATACGGTTATGCCTGGCTGGCAGACACCATTGACAAGGGTCAGGCCCATACTGACAGGAGCAGGACCGAGGCGGAGCTATGACTAGTGAGGGTCAGAATCCTTTTTAAAGCTTTGGGAGGTCTTGGGGCTCGCTGGTTTTCCATTGGATCTGGGCGAAAGGAAATAGGACATGTACTTATGTTTTTTGTTTCTATTCCTTCTATAAGCCGGAGTGAGATGTTCCTGATGTCTAATCGACTGAGTTACCGAAGCCCGAACAGACAAGACGCCCTGAAGACCAAACCATGGACCAGATGCAGAGGATCCCAAACCAGCCGGCGACCAACGCGAAACTCCACCTCCTAAGTCACCTCCCGAAGAAAAGAAGCTACGTGTCAAGATTGACTTTCTGTTTTCCATCATCTGTTATTCAGGACTTTTCGTAGACAAGACTGTTTTTTTCAAAGAAGAAGATCGAGATCCGTCGAGGGACATTGGGGAGCATATGACAAAGAGGAGGGACTGTTGTGGAAATTTTATTATGCGGACATTTTACTTTAGGATGTGTGTGTGTTTTTATAGATTGTCATCTGTCTCCCTGTGTCTGATTTAGCCAAAGAGCGCTCTAGCAGAGGGTACTTTGGCTGAATCGGGACCAGTGGTAAAACTGTCAGTATGAAAACCTTCTCATGGGCTTGGAGACATATCTGCTTTTAAGACATGCATATCTGCCTTGTCGGTATACTAGTACCGTATACTGACAATAGCCGTAGCAATGTCTCGCAGATAATTTCAAGCCTATGGGAACCAGTAGAATGATATTTATTAGATACTGATCACCTTTGAGCAGTATTGAATGAGGTCCATGCTGACAGTGATGGGGGGTGGGCGGCCACCTGGCTGATCGGACAATGGACATGACTCATCCTTCCTTATACAGGGATGGGGCGTGTGCATTGTCTGCCCAGCCACATTGATTGCCCCGCCCTGTCCTTTGACATCACTTCCTGCATGTTATCACTTCCTGTATCCTTGTCTTGGGCCAGCCCCTTTTACACCTTTTGTTAGTAAATAAAGGTGAGCAGACTGAGCAGGGCGGGAGGAGTTGTTCAGAATTTTCAATCAAGATGGTAACAACTGGGTTTGTCTCTGACTGGGGCTGAGAGAAGGGATTCACCTTTTTCCTTACACAAACTTTGATGCGAGCGGATTACAACTATTAATATTTTCTACAACAACAGTTTCAAAATATTTGCCCCAGTAGCCAAATAACATGCCCCAGTAGCGTAATAGCATCTCACAAAAGGCTAATAACATCCCCCATTTGCCTAATAGCATCCACAGTTTCAAGATATTAGCCCCCAGTAGCCAAATAGCATGCCCCAGTAGATGATCAAAGTAAATACTTTTCAATTGCATCAATTCATACCCTTTTCTTGACACTTTCTCCAACTTGCACATCAACTTTCAGACATGGTGAGGAGGAGCGCTCACGTGACTGTCACATGGCACTCTCTTGTTTTCCTGTCTTCGTTTGGAAGTTCCTGTTTGTTCTGCGCATGGTCAGAAACAAAAAAAAACGTACTATAGGAACGTTATGTCCGCGAAAGAAAAATTTAACAATCCGTTTCTCATTGACTACAATGAACGTGAATGGACGCTCCGTCAAGAATCCGCTTTTCTGAACGTAGAAAAAAATCCTGCAAGCAGGATTTTTTTTTCCGTCTGAAAAAACGGATTCCGAACTTATTACCAACTAACGGAGTCAAACGTATGCATACATACGTCAATTAGTTTCTATGGGAGGTTGAACAGATACGTTTTTCGATTTCTTTTTTCAACTTCCGGACGGACTACAGGAACGGTGAGCTTGAACGCAGATGTGAACATAGCCTAAGTCGGATCTTTAGATTCTTTTAACCTGTAGACTCATTCGATTCTTAGACTCGCCCTGTCTGACTCAGTGCTGCTAGTGCTTGCCTCAGCTCTGATTGGTTGCAGGCCGGGGTGGGCTGGGAGGGGAGAGGCTGGCAGAAGTCTGCTTCCACTCTAGGATCAGATTACACTCCTCCCTCCCTGCTGCCAGCATCTCTCTGCTCTGCTATCTGACTGAGCTGTTTCAAACTGATCAGCTCAGTCAGGTGAATCGACTCCTCCGGTTCAGTGAACTGAATCGATTCAAAAGAACGATTCGTTCATGAACCGGACATCACTAGTGCGGGCGGCCGGGTGCAGCAGTGAATCAGCGGGGAAGCCAGGCCGCCATCTGTTGATTTTATTTTATATTTTTTTAATTTACATACACACTACACACAGGCAGCCAGGCCTGGCTGGGGAGGAGTCAGGACTGGAGCAGGGCGCACGCAGGGCCGGGCCGACACAGTGGCTGGGGAGGCTCCAGCCAGGCCACTGAGTAACTCAGAAGATCCGATGGTATATTCTAACCCCCAGGGGTTCCCATGGTGACGGGGACGCTTGCCTGGGGTTTGAATATACCATCGGATCTGAGTTTTCACGAGCTCAGTGAGATCGTAAAAACTCAAATCCGATGGTATATTCTAACCCCCAGGCGTTCCTATGGTGACAGGGACGCTTGCCTGGGGGTTAGAATATACAGGGCACGCCGCTCACAGCAGTATATTTATAAACTAATCAGTAACTACTTTAACTTTAATCATTGCTCATTGCTGATCTCTTTACTTGGATTATTTGGATATCTTACTCTGTCTTAGCTCCGGTAACAGCAGGCAGTGCGGGCGGGCGGCGCTCACTCACTGATGTCACGCGCCTCCTCCCACTAGGCGGCACAGGCGCATGACGTCAGTGAGTGAGCGCCGCCTGCAATGCCTGCTGTAACCGGAGCTAAGGCAGAATAAGATATCCAAATAATCCAAGTAAAGAGATCAGCAATGAGCAATGATTAAAGTTAAAGTAGTTACTGATTAGTTTATAAATATACTCCTGTGAGCGTCGGGCAGGGGGATCTGTGGATGGCACTGTTTAGGGGGGATCTGTGGATGGCACTGTTTAGGGGGGATCTGTGGATGGCACTGTTTAGGGGGGATCTGTGGATGGCACTGTTTAGGGGGGAGATCTGTGGATGACACTGTTTAGGGGGGAGATCTGTGGATGGCACTGTTTAGGAGGGAGATCTGTGGATTGCACTGTTCAGGGGAGGGGGGAATCTGTGAATGGCACTGTTTAGGGGGGGGGGGATCTGTGGATGGCACGGGGGGGCCCATAATTATTTTTGCTATGGGGCCCATGCATTTCTAGCTACGCCCCTGGTAGACGCGCACTATGACCTGATGCTGTGCGCTGTCAGGTCACAGTACAGTGAGGTGGGAAGAAGACCTGAAATCTTTCAAGTGGCAGAGCTGTCTGGAGCTGGAGAGGTAAGTTTATTTTTTTAATAGTCTGATCTGAGGTGTGATTTGATGCTGGGGGTCTAATAGGGGCTGATCTGAGGATAATTGAGGGTGGGGAAGGTCTGATCTGAGGCTGGGGAGGGTCTGATCTAAGGCTGAGGGGTCTGATCTGAGGCTGGGGAGGGTCTGATGGGGGTGTGATCTGAGGCTGGGAGGTCTGATGGGGTGTGATCTGAGGCTGGGGGGTCTGATCTAAGGCTGGGGAGGGTCTAATCTGAGGCTAGGGAGGGTCTGATGGGGGTCTGATCCGAGGCTGAGAGATCTGGTGGGAGTCTGATCTGAGGCTGATGTAGGTTTGGGGGGTCAGATAGGAGGCTGATGGAGGTGGGGGGCAGATCTGAGACTGAGAAAGGGACAAAGGGAGGGACACTTGTGAAGGAAGAGGCAGGGACATTGACAGTGTGAAAGCTGGGTGAACCCCTCTCTGGTCCCCTCTGGTTTTAGCTTTGCTGCCATTAATGCCAAATAAAGAACTAAATAAATAACATTCTGAACTTAAATGTATGTTATGTAAATGTAGTGGTCTCCTCCACTAACGAGCATGCAATTGTCAGGATGGAACGCTTCCTTCCCAACAACTGTCTGCTCCTTTGGGCCTTAAGTAACATTGTACAGTACAGACCAAAAGTTTGGACACACCTTCTCATTCAAAGAGTTTTCTTTATTTTCATGACTATGAAGGCATCAAAACTATGAATTAACACATGTGGAATTATATACATAACAAACAAGTGTGAAACAACTGAAAATATGTCATATTCTAGGTTCTTCAAAGTAGCCACCTTTTGCTTTGATTACTGCTTTGCACACTCTTGGCATTCTCTTGATGAGCTTCAAGAGGTAGTCACCTGAAATGGTCTTCCAACAGTCTTGAAGGAGTTCCCAGAGATGCTTAGCACTTGTTGGCCCTTTTGCCTTCACTCTGCGGTCCAGCCCACCCCAAACCATCTCGATTGGGTTCAGGTCCGGTGACTGTGGAGGCCAGGTCATCTGGCTTTGCACCCCATCACTCTCCTTCATGGTCAAATAGCCCTTACTTTCAAAGTTTTCCCAATTTTCCGGCTGACTGACTGACCTTCATTTCTTAAAGTAATGATGGCCACTCGTTTTTCTTTACTTAGCTGCTTTTTTCTTGCCATAATACAAATTCTAACAGTCTATTCAGTAGGACTATCAGCTGTGTATCCACCTGACTTCTCCTCAACGCAACTGATGGTCCCAACCCCATTTATAAGGCAAGAAATCCCACTTATTAAACCTGACAGGGCACACCTGTGAAGTGAAAACCATTTCAGGGGACTACCTCTTGAAGCTCATCAAGAGAATGCCAAGAGTGTGCAAAGCAGTAATCAAAGCAAAAGGTGGCTACTTTGAAGAACCTAGAATATGATATATTTTCAGGTGTTTCACACTTGTTTGTTATGTATATAATTCCACATGTGTTAATTCATAGTTTTGATGCCTTCAGTGTGAATCTACAATTTTCATAGTCATGAAAATAAAGAAAACTCTTTGAATGAGAAGGTGTGTCCAAACTTTTGGTCTGTACTGTATATTATCCAGGACAACTTGTTTCATTCTTATTAGTTCTTGGCCTGGGTTACTTTTTCTTATACGAAGGAAACAATCTCTTGCAGAGCATCAAAAGGTTGGATTAGGATTCCAAAAGGCATTTTCTAAAATATAATTTGGCTTTTTCAGAATTGTATAATTAAATTCAAGAGGGATCTTGTTTTTGGCTTCTTTACTAGCAATTATGACATACAACGAGTGGGGTTGATTGAGCAAAATGCTGATAGCGTCACAGACTTACAGGTTGTGATTGCATTTTTTAGTCTTATGCCTCATTCACACATAGGTGGACCACGGTCCGTGAAAGCCCGTCCTGCTGAGTTCACGAGCGCAATACGAGTGTATTACTGTACAGCGGCGGCACGAAGCGCATAGCGTCATAGCAACCAATGACGCCGTGCGCTCGTGCACTCAGCAGGACGGCAGGATGGGTTTTCACGGACCGTGGTCCACGTATGTGTGAATGAGGCCTTATACTAACCTGTTAGAAAGATCTTAGGTTGCAAGCTTGCTGTAAATATACAGTATGGTAACTGCATAGACATGAAATAGGAAATAAATTGGGATATGTATGCGCCTTGGTATTGTCTTCCTATGGTAGTTTTCATTGGGAGGATTTCCTGTGTATAGCTCTAGTGGCTCTGAATTATGCCACTTTATATGAATACATCGCCCACAGAATCCCAGAGTTAAGAAAAAAAAAGCAGATACAGCATGTACCTCTGCATACAACAAAATTAAAGGTAAGCTAATGTAGGCTGGCCTGGCGTACATTTAGTATACGCAATGGGAGTTTTTTAACCACATATGCAAAATGTAGGGCATAAACAAGGTGGGCATGGAGGACTTAGTAATGTCTGTTATGCATTGTCTTCTATTTCTCTGAATGCTGCCAGAAATGTTTATTCTTTCATTATGTTTACAGACACAGTATTTGCAAACTGTCTCCATTTTAAACCTCAAAAGGGTCTGTGTTGAAAGGGGTCGTCTCACTTCAGCAAATGGCATTTATCATGTAGACAAATTTAAAGGGGTTCTCCAGGCTTTTACTGTATTTTTCGCCCTATAAGACGCACTTCTCCCCCCCCCAAAAGTGGGGGCAAAATGGCAGTGCGTCTTATGAGGCGAATGCTGCAATTTACACTGATACACCGCCGTCGCAATGCTGCACAGCGCGGCCAGCAGGTGTATCAGCGGGGAGGGAGGAGGGGCTGGGGGCCAGCATATGGTTTTGTAATGGCAGCAGGGCCCAGTGCAGTCACTGTATTCTATTACACCGGGCCCAGCTCACTGTAGCAATCATATCTAACCTGTAGGCAATGTTAAACTATAGCAATCATGTGCAATCCAGCTTGTAGTACTTACTACAATCTTCCGTAGCAGGCAGGAGGTCGGGCGGGCGGCAGCGTAACGCACTACGTCACACGCCTGCTCCTCCCACTTTATGAATGAAGCAGGCGGCACAGGCGCGTGACGTAGTAAGTTACGCTGCCGCCGCCCGGCCTCCTGCCTGCTACGGAAGATTGTAGTAAGTACTACAGGCTGGATTGCACATGATTTCTATAGTTTAACATACAGGTTAGATATGATGACTACAGTGAGCGGGGCCCGGTGTAATAGAATACAATGACTGCACTGGGCCCCGCTGCCATTACAAAACCAGATGCCGACCCCCACCCCCTGTTATGGGGGGAATGCTATATATGTGTCAGCCACAGATCCCCCCCATAGCAGTGTCATGCCATCCACAGATGCCCCCATAACAGTGCCATCCACAGATGCCCCCATAACAGTGCCATCCACAGATGCCCCCATAACAGTGCCATCCACAGATGCCCCCATAACAGTGCCATCCACAGATGCCCCCATAAAAATGCCATCCACAGATGCTCCCATAACAGTGCCATCCACAGATGCCCCCCTAACAGTGCCATCCACAGATGCCCCCCTAACAGTGCCATCCACAGATGCCCCCATAATAGTGCCATCCACAGATTCCCCCATAACAGTGCCATCCACAGATGCCCCCCATAATAATGTCATCCACAGACCACCATTAGTTCAAGACCCACCGAAAGCACACCTTTTGGTTCAAAATATTTTTTTTCTTATTTTCCTCCTAAAAAACCTAGGTGCGTCTTATGGGCCGGGTCATCTTATAGGGCGAAAAATACGGTAATATTGATCCGATCAGCTGCATGAAGGGAAGGTGCAAGTTGTGCACACGTGCCGTCTCTCTTTTCTCTTCCTGCTCGCTGCTGCTATGACTATGGTGAGCAGGAAGAAAGACAGGAGACGGCACACAAGCTCTGCTCGCACCTTCTCTTCATACCGCTGATTGGTGGAAGTGCCGGGTGTCGGACCCCTGCCGATCTGATATTGATGATCTATCCTGAGGATAGGTCATTAATATTAAAAGCCCGGAGAACCCCTTTAATACAAGGCAATTATTAATGTAATGTGATTGTCCATATTGCTTCTTTTGCTGGCTTCATTCGTTTTTCCATCACATTATACACTGCTCATTTCCATTGTTATGACCCCGCTGTAATCCAGCCATGGTCGTCATGCTTGGACACTATCAGAAAAAGCTCCAGACTCTCTGATGGCCAGGAATGCAGGTGCGCACATAGGCACTTATGGACAGCAGCTTTCATCCAGTATCGACACTGCAGTGGTGGCCATAACCCCAGCAAAGTACACAATATAGACAATAAGTAATTTCCACCACACTGCCCCCATATAGTCTCTTTTCTCTTCCTGCTCGCTGCTGCTATGACTATGGCGAGCAGGAAGAGAGACAGGAGACGGCACACAAGCTCTGCTCGCACCTTCTCTTCATACCGCTGATTGGTGGAAGTGCCGGGTGTCGGACCCCTGCCGATCTGATATTGATGATCTATCCTGAGGATAGGTCATTAATATTAAAAGCCCGGAGAAATCCTTTAATACAAGGCAATTATTAATGTAATGTGATTGTCCATATTGCTTCTTTTGCTGGCTTCATTCGTTTTTCCATCACATTATACACTGCTCATTTCCATTGTTATGACCCCGCTGTAATCCAGCCATGGTCGTCATGCTTGGACACTATCAGAAAAAGCTCCAGACTCTCTGGTGGCCAGGAATGCAGGTGCGCACATAGGCACTTATGGACAGCAGCTTTTATCCAGTATCGACACTGCAGTGGTGGCCATAACCCCAGCAAAGTACACAATATAGACAATAAGTAATTTCCACCACACTGCCCCCATATAGTAATTTCCCCCCACACAGTAATTTCCCCCACACTGCCCCCACATAATAATTTCCACCACACTGCTCCCATATAGTAATTTGTCCCCACACAGTAATTTCCACCACACTGCCCCATATAGTAATTTGCCACCACATAGTAATCCCTCCCATAATAATTTGCCCCCACATAGTAATCCCCCCATAATAATTTTCCCCACATAGTATTTGCCCCTATACAGCCAGCCCCAATTAAGTAATCTGTCCCGACACTGCCAGCCCCAATATAGTAATTTCCCCCCGATGTACTGTCCCTTCACTAATATGTCCTCCTGAATGAATGAATGAATGAATGAATAAATAACTTATATAGCGCTACAATTGCGAACTAAATCGCCTCAAGGCGCTTTTGCAGCCCTTGACCGCCTGTGCTTTCAGAAGAGGTGGGTCTTGAGCTTCTTCCTGAAGGCTAGATGGTTTTCTTCTGAGCGGATCTATGTGTCCCCCTCCCCCAATGTCCCCTAAAGTTGGCAAATAAAATAAGAAAAATGTGAAAAAAAAATACTCACCTATGTCCAGGCACCCATGTCACTGTGCTGCGTCGTCAGGACGTCATCATGCCCGCCTGCGCCAGGATTTCACTACCGCATAGGTCTCAGGCCTACTAGGCCTGAAGCCTATGGCGGTGATCTTCGGCGGGGCAGGGAACTATGTGCTTTCGTGCCCCACTGCAGTATGTGGGCATTCGGGTCGGTGTTGGTCCCCCCAGCGATGCTTTAAAGAAATATTTGTGTAAGTCAGTGAATTAAACACACCATACATATCTTAAGGGAAACATTTGCCTTGGCTTTTACCCAAAAATATGCTTAGAATCTAATAGTCTATCCAAGGACAGAAGTTGTCAAACTAACCTGATTTGTTTTTATGAGGAGGTGAGTAGAAGCTTGGACAGAGGGGCGGCTGTGGATGTAGTGTTTCTGGATTTTGCAAAGGTTTTTAATACTGTCCCCATAAACGTTTAATAGGTAAAGTAACGTCTATAGACTTGGAAAGTAATTGGATTGAAAACTGTTTGAAGGACCGTGTCCAGAGAGTTGTGGTAAATGATTCCTACTCAGAATGGTCCCGGGTTATAAGTGGTGTACCCCAAGGTTCAGTGCTGAGTCCTCTATTATTTAATTTATTTATTAATGATATCGAGGACGGGATTAATAGCACCATTTCTATTTTTGCAGATGACACTAAGCTATGTAGAACTGTGCAGTCTATGGAAGATGTCCATAAAATACAAGCTGACTTGAACACTCTGAGTGATTGGGCATCAACTTGGCAAATGAGATTCAATGTGGATAGATGTAATGCATCTTGGTAGTAATAATCTCTGTGCTTCATATGTCCTAGGTGATGTAGCAATGGGAGAGTCACTTATAGAAAAGGATTTGGGTGTCCTTGTAGATGTGTAACATCCCAGAGTTATGTTACGAAACTCTTTCACCCCGCTACAACCTGTCAAGTGTAAGAGTTTATTAAACAATATACCCTGTGAACACTGGGTTAAAAATACTTATAAAAAATATATAAAAATTGTCAATAAAAACATATATTAGAACACATTGCCCATATAATTCGCTATGCCGAAAAAAGCTGCATCCGTATCTTCCCCTATGGGTCCGACTCGTTGGATCACAGCCGTCTGTGGCAGAGCGAACCAGGACTAACCATATAGCTGTATTCCAGATATGATTAATTGCATACAAATTTCATATGATGGATGCATACAAATCAGATGTAAAATATACAAAGTATACAAAATGTCACCATGCAGGACGCAAGATATAAATTGTTCGGATGTAATCCGTAATAGTACTTCATATGGTATAGAGATTATCCATCCGCTATAGTTGTCTCAAAAATCTGAGTGCACTAAGTGTCAGTTCAATTGTCCAGCAAATCTATTACACACGCACTTGTGTCGTTTTTTTGTTATTCAACGATGCGGTGCAACTCCACTTATGTTAGAATTGTGTTTACTCACTGTGGTCTCACTGTATCCATTCCGCGGGAGGGTTACTACCGTGGCGTCCCACGCTTCAACCTTTCTCCTCTGTAGCTGTGTTAGTTCCGGTTTTGCCAAAGTCTCGTCTCTAGTCTCGCGACAGACCTTTCTCGGATATTGTGCTTTCTCGGATATTGTGCTTTCGTGAGTCCTACACCAATTCTGATCTTGCCTGAAACAAATGAAGAGTTTCCACGTCTTTGTTGTAGATACGATTTTCGTCTTTCAGTACATGGCCATGCACCGCCAGGATGGTTATCTCACAGGTATTACGCCAGACGCGTTTCGAGATATCTTATCTCTTCCTCAGTGGGTAACCTGTGAGCTGTGGTGTCTGGTTTTTTAAATTCTCCTCTTAATTGGCTAATTGCTTTCGCCTGTTCTGAGGGTGATGTTGTGCAATATAGACCTAACTCTCCATTGATATTCTCTTATACTGTGCGCATTTTTGTTGCACTACGTAATTTTTTCATCATCATCATCGTTTAGTTATAGTCTTGCGATTCATTTATAATTCTACATATCCATATTAATTACGTATAAACAAATTGTATAGCCATATAAGAATACAGGGATCATTTCAATATTAAACTTTAAAATGTGCTAAAAAACAGCGCTGACAAATAATTTCTTTCAATATAGGCAGTGCTTCTAACTACAATAAATCCATTTTTCAGCATTACTCATTCATATTTTATGTTTTACTTGAGTTTTTTCTTTTTTTCGAACATTCTGTGGATATTTTTAACAAATATTTTTTCAAACCCTATATTACAATATAGTTTTCGAATCCTTTTTAGGATATTGTTTTCTCGTTAAGTTTCCTCGAGCAATTTTTCATAACAATCTCGAGAACTTTATCTCAGGGAGTTATTTCGACCAGAATTATCTTGAAGACAAGTTGTCTCAGTGTTGAGATACGTAATGGTTTTTCACCCATCACTTTCTCTTATGAGATTGGTCTGTTATAGGTGATGTATTTCAACACTGGTCCACTATTTATCTTCAACCTCAATAATTTTGTAGTAGACATTTATCATGAGGTTTATTTTTGTTTTATTGCGGTTTTTCTATTTTATTGCGTTTTTTTTTTTCATTGCGTTTTTTTCATTGCGTTTTTTTCGTTGCGTTTTTTTCGGAGATGTATAAATTGATCTTATTAAGGGATTTTTTACAAGTTCATTATGTCAGGGATTTATCAGACTATTGTATTTTGTCGGAGGTATTTCATTTTGTCAGAAGCTTTGCATTTTTCTATATATTTTTTATATGTTTACAATCAATAATAAGTCAATATTTTCTTGCTCAACTTAATGACAAATCTCACCCCTATTCCCCCATCGATACTGCTCTAAATATATTTATGATTTATCTTATTGTTATTCTATTTTCATAGTCCCCCAGTGTTATCTCTGGATCTCATAATTTTGTATTTGTTATTTTAATTTTATTATTTTAGATGAAACCAAAGATTTCTAGTTCTGAGTTCAGCCCAGCAGGGAGAAGACTTCCGAAATCATAGATTCTTCTAGACTCAGCCCGTGACATTCTCATGATGTGGTTGCCTCCTCTCCAATGTGTGTCTACCTTTTCCAGGGCCACAAACGAGAAGCCCCTAGGGTCACTATTGTGCGACACTTGAAAATGTTTGGATAGAGAGTGGTTTTCGTAACCTTTCCTGATGTTATTTAAATGTTCCGTAATTTTCACTCTCAGGGGTCTCTTGGTTCTTCCAATGTACTGTTTCTGGCAGGGGCACTGGAAAAGGTAGACAACACTGGAGGAATCACATGTTAGGCAGCCCTTAATATCCAAGGTGAATTGGTTTTGAGTAGATTGAACCCTAATGGTCTTTTTCGGAAATGTCGAATTTTTACACCCCAAGCATCTCCCACATCTGTAAAACCCATTCATATTCAACCATTTTTGAAGTGTAGGTGCTTCTTTTTTCTTGTGATTCATTATCGAAGGTGCTATTTTTAAACCTAAATTAGGTGCCTTTGTGAAAGTGATTAAAGGAGAGGTGTGCAACATGGGTCCAATGACTTTATCTCTTAATAAAAAGTGCCAGTGTTGATTTATAATGTGACGTATCTGTTTAGATAATGTGCTATAGGGTAAGATTAGCCTTAATTCACATTCCTTGTTTGTGTTTTTATGTGTATTCGGCTGAAAGAAGGTCTCTCTCTCTGTTTCTCTTATTTTCTCTAGAGCATCTGTCAGGATTTTTTTGGGGTAACCTTTACATTCGAATTGTTTCATTTTTAGGGCCTTACTAGCTATTGTGATGGAGGTTTAAGAGACAAAATATTGTCCGATCAAGAACGTAACTTCATTTTGGGCACGCAGGGGAGACTTCCTGTCTTCTACTGCCTGCCCAAAATCCACAAATGTCTAGAAAGTCCGCCTGGATGCCCAATAATATCCGGAATAGGGTCAATGACCTCTAATCTCTCCCAGTACATCGACGTGCTATTACAGCCTGTAGTGAGGAAGATCCAGTCATACATCCGGGACACTACGGATATTATTGGAACATTAAAGGGCCTTGACGTCGAGCCAGGCTGGATCATTGGCACCCTGGACGTCCAGTCCATCTATACTAGCATAAGACATGACCAAGGGATAGCAGCAGTAAAATCACAACTAGAAATGGATGGCACTCTATGTACCAAACAGATAGAATTTTTGATGGAGGGGATTCAATTTATACTCCATCATAATTATTTTTATCTTGAGGGCGATCATTTTTTACAGCTATGTGGGACTGCCATGGGGACCAGGTTCGCACCCAGTTATGCAAATTTATTTTTGGCACAGTGGGAATATGAAAACATCACCCCCAAACTGGGGACGAACCTGGTCCTATGGCGACGCTACTTCGATGACGTCCTGTTTGTTTGGAGAAAAGACACACATCAGTTACAACAATTTCTAGAAGCCCTGAACCACAATGACAAAAATCTGATTTTTCTGTCCAAAATAAAAGAGGAATCTATAGAATTCCTGGACATTCAGGTTACACAACATGATAACAAATACAGGTGCAATACTCATTATAAGCCCACAACGAAGAATAGCTTCATACCATTTACGAGCTGCCACCTACCCCAGTGGCTGTTAAACATCCCTTCGGGTCAGTTTCGCCGTATCAAGCGAAACTGCACCGATGAAACAGATTTTGAAACTGAGGCCCTAAAAATGAAACAACAATTCGAATGTAAAGGTTACCCCGAAAAAATCCTGACAGATGCTCTAGAGAAAATAAGAGAAACAGAGAGAGAGACCCTCTTTCAGCCGAATACACATAAAAACACAAACAAGGAATGTGAATTAAGGCTAATCTTACCCTATAGCACATCATCTAAACAGATACGTCACATTATAAATCAACACTGGCACTTTTTATTAAGAGATAAAGTCATTGGACCCATGTTGCACACCTCTCCTTTAATCACTTTCACAAAGGCACCTAATTTAGGTTTAAAAATAGCACCTTCGATAATGAATCACAAGAAAAAAGAAGCACCTACACTTCAAAAATGGTTGAATATGAATGGGTTTTACAGATGTGGGAGATGCTTGGGGTGTAAAAATTCGACATTTCCGAAAAAGACCATTAGGGTTCAATCTACTCAAAACCAATTCACCTTGGATATTAAGGGCTGCCTAACATGTGATTCCTCCAGTGTTGTCTACCTTTTCCAGTGCCCCTGCCAGAAACAGTACATTGGAAGAACCACTCTCTATCCAAACATTTTAAAGTGTCGCACAATAGTGACCCTAGGGGCTTCTCGTTTGTGGCCCTGGAAAAGGTAGACACACATTGGAGAGGAGGCAACCACATCATGAGAATGTCACGGGCTGAGTCTAGAAGAATCTATGATTTCGGAAGTCTTCTCCCCGCTGGGCTGAACTCAGACCTAGAAATCTTTGGTTTCATCTAAAATAATAAAATAAAAATAACAAATACAAAATTATGAGATCCAGAGATAACACTGGGGGACTATGAAAATAGAATAACAATAAGATAAATCATAAATATATTTAGAGCAGTATCGATGGGGGAATAGGGGTGAGATTTGTCATTAAGTTGAGCCAGAAAATATTGACTTATTATGAATTGTAAACATATAAAAAATATATCGAAAAATGCAAAGCTTCTGACAAAATTAAATACCTCCGACAAAATACAATAGTCTGATAAATCCCTGACATAATGAACTTGTAAAAAATCCCTTAATAAGATCAATTTATACATCTCCGAAAAAAACGCAACGAAAAAAAACGCAATGAAAAAAAAACCGCAATAAAATAGAAAAACCGCAATAAAACAAAAATAAACCTCATGATAAATGTCTACTACAAAATTATTGAGGTTGAAGATAAATGGTGGACCAGTGTTGAAATACATCACCTATAACAGACCAATCTCATAAGAGAAAGTGATGGGTGAAAAACCATTACGTATCTTAACACAGACAACTTGTCTTCAAGATAATTCTGGTCGAAATAACTCCCTGAGATAAAGTTCTCGAGATTGTTATGAAAAATTGCTCGAGGAAACTTAACGAGAAAACAATATCCGAAAAAGGATTTGAAAACTATATTGTAATATAGGGTTTGAAAAAATATTTGTTAAAAATATCCACAGAAGTGTGCGAAAAAAAGAAAAAACTCAAGTAAAACATAAAATATGAATGAGTAATGCTGAAAAATGGATTTATTGTAGTTAGAAGCACTGCCTATATTGAAAGAAATTAATTATTTGTCAGCGCTGTTTTTTAGCACATTTTAAAGTTTAATATTGAAATGATCCCTGTATTCTTATATGGCTATACAATTTGTTTATACGTAATTAATATGGATATGTAGAATTATAAATGAATCGCAAGACTATAACTAAACGATGATGATGATGAAAAAATTACGTAGTGCAACAAAAATGTATAAGAGAATATCAATGGAGAGTTAGGTCTATATTGCACAACATCACCCTCAGAACAGGCGAAAGCAATTAGCCAATTAAGAGGAGAATATAAAAAACCAGACACCACAGCTCACAGGTTACCCACTGAGGAAGAGATAAGATATCTCGAAACGCGTCTGGTCGTAATACCTGTGAGATAACCATCCCGGCGGTGCATGGCCATGTACTGAAAGACGAAAATCGTATCTACAACAAAGACGTGGAAACTCTTCATTTGTTTCACGCAAGATCAGAATTGGTGTAGGACTCACGAAAGCACAATATCCGAGAAAGCACAATATCCGAGAAAGGTCTGTCGCGAGACTAGAGACGAGACTTTGGCAAAATCGGAACTAACACAGCTACAGCGGAGAAAGGTTGAAGCGTGGGACGCCACGGTAGTAACCCTCCCGTGGAATGGATACAGTGAGACCACAGTGAGTAAACACAATTCTAACATAAGTGGAGTTGCACCGCATCGTTGAATAACAAAAAACGACACAAGTGCGTGTGTAATAGATTTGCTGGACAATTGAACTGACAGTGCACTCAGATTTTTGAGACAACTATAGCGGATGGATAATCTCTATACCATATGAAGTACTATTACGGATTACATCCGAACAATTTATATCTTGCGTCCTGCATGGTGACATTTTGTATACTTTGTATATTTTACATCTGATTTGTATGCATCCATCATATGAAATTTGTATGCAATTAATCATATCTGGAATACAGCTATATGGTTAGTCCTGGTTCGCTCTGCCACAGACGGCTGTGATCCAACGAGTCGGACCCATAGGGGAAGATACGGATGCAGCTTTTTTCGGCATAGCAAATTATATGGGCAATGTGTTCTAATATATGTTTTTATTGACTATTTTTATATATTTTTTAGAAGTATTTTTAACCCAGTGTTCACAGGGTATATTGTTTAATAAACTCTTAAACTTTATATCTCGGTCCCACGTGAATTCCTAATGTTTTGAGTGCCCGTTCTATCCTATATCCATATATATCAAACAGAACTAGGGGTGTTTCTTCGAACCTGTGCACCAATCGTGATAAACCAGAGTGAGCCACTTGCTTAATATCTATTGCAAAACCTGTTAAGTGTATCTGCATTGTCATCCTGTGTAATTTAACATCATATCCTCACTAATGTGCATTGAAACCCTTGTTAAATGTATTTGCTGTAATTTTCATGTACACCAGCAGGTGGAAGCAATGTGTTTAGCAGAGACTTAGTTCAGTTTAGCATTTCTAGACTGGAATATTACATTCCAGTTTAGCTCCCCCCTCTTTGAGGAGGTGTGAAATGTTCCCACATCCTGCCTCATGGGTGGGGAAGGAAGTTAGAGTTAGTGTGCCAGCCACCCCAGCTAGGGGAAGGCTGTGCTGGTAGGAGCTCCCAGTTCTAGGGATCCAAGCCCGAATCTTGTCTCGGCTGAGACAAAAGATCACCATTCCCAGTCTGAGCTCTTCAGCCTCAGCTGGTGACAAGAAAGCAGCCACCTCCAGAACTCCAGGAAGAACCATTACCTGTGAGCATAACTGTGAGTACCATCCAGACACCAGGAGAAGCCAAATTCCTCCTCAGCTAGTCAGTCCCATACACAGCAGAAGATAGATAGAGCAGAAGATAGTAATTCCTGCCACATTACAGAGCCACAAGCATATGACTTATCCTGCAAGAGAGCTCCAGGCACATGATAGAAGCAGAAGATAGATTCCTGCCATACATTGCCAATACCTGCTGGGACTTCAGACTATTGCTGTACCTCATGTGGATTAAAGCTGCATCCAGTAAAGACCAGTTTGAATTATATTCCAAGTCTGGATCTCATTCATTGCTACCAAATCCCTCAATTACTCCTACTAGCAACACTCATTTTATTGCAAGTGAGCCAGGATCCAGGACTCCAGCCGTACCAAGGTAGGAGACACCGTTGACACCATTGCTATTACCACACAGATACATTATACCACTCTGGCATTCCTAACCTGGTACGTGAGTTGCAACACCTTAAAGGGCTCTGTGACTGTACCCTGCGCACGGTGCAACTGGCGTCACGAACAAAACTATTAACTATCGTTTACACCTGACCTAGTTATTGCATATTATAGCGTCAGAGTGCATTATTCCAATCCGGCTTACTGCAGATGGTAGATTAAATAACAGCACACAATGTCAATAAGTTGCTTCTAAGGCCACCAGGATATTGTCATGCATTAAACGAGGCATGGACTCGCAGGTCAGAGATGTAATACTACCACTTTACAAAGCATTGGTGCGGCTTCATCTGCAATATGCAGTACCATTCTGGGCACCAGTACATAGAAAGGACGCTCTGCAGCTGGAAAAAGTACAGAGGAGATTGACTAAACTGATAAGGGGCAAGGAGGGTCTTACTTAATTTATTTAGTCTTGAGAAGAGACGTCTAAGGGGGGACATGATTAACCTATACAAATATATACAGTCAGGTCCATAAATATTGGGACATCGACACAATTCTAACATTTTTGGCTCTATACACCACCATAATGGATTTGAAATGAAACTAACAAGTGTGTTTTAACTGCAGACTGTCAGCTTTAATTTGAGGGTATTTACATCCAAATCAGGTGAACGGTGTGGAATTACAACAGTTTGCATATGTGCCTCCCACTTGTTAAGGAACCAAAACTAATGGGACAGAATAATAATCATAAATCAAACTTTCACTTTTTAATACTTGGTTGCAAATCCTTTGCAGTCAATTACAGCCTGAAATCTGGAACTCATAGACATCCCCAGACACTGGGTTTCATCCCTGGTGATGCTCTGCCAGGCCTCTACTGCAACTGTCTTCAGTTCCTGCTTGTTCTTGGGGCATTTTCCCTTCAGTTTTGTCTTCAACAAGTGAAATGCATGCTCAATCGGATTCAGGTCAGGTGATTGACTTGGCCATTGCATAACACACCACTTCTTTCCCTTAAAAAACTCTTTGGTTGCTTTTGCAGTATGCTTTGGGTCATTGTCCATCTGCACTGTGAAGCGCCGTCCAATAAGTTCTGAAGCATTTGGCTGAATATGAGCAGATAATATTGCCCGAAACACTTCAGAATTCATCCTGCTGCTTTTGTCAGCAGTCACATCATCAATAAATACAAGAGAACCAGTTCAATTGGCAGCCATACATGCCCACACCATGACACTACCACCACCATACTTCGCTGATGAGGTGGTATGTTTAGGATCATGAGCAATTCCTTTCCTTCTCCATACTCTTCTCTTCCCATCACTCTGGTACAAATTGATCTTGGTCTCATCTGTCCATAGGATGTTGTTCCAGAACTGTGAACCCTCTGTATTCACTCTGGTGAAGTTTTCTCTTGATTGTTGACTTTGACACACATACACCTACCTCCTGGAGAGTGTTCTTGATCTGGCCAACTGTTGTGAAGGGTGTTTTCTTTACCAGGGAAAGATTTCTTTGGTCATCCACCAGAGTTGTTTTCCGTGGTCTTCCGGGTCTTCAGGTGTTGCTGAGCTCACCGATGCGTTCCTTCTTTTTAAGAATGTTCCAAACAGTTGTTTTGGTCACGCCTAATGTTTTTGCTCTCTCTCTGATGGGTTTGTTTTGTTTTTTCCGTCTAATGATGGCTTGCTTCACTGATAGTGACAGCTCTTTGGATCTCAACTTGAGAGTTGACAGCAACAGATTCCAAATGCAAATAGCACACTTGAAATGAACTCTGGACCTTTTATCTGCTCATTGTAATTGGGATAATGAGGGAATAACACACACCTGGCCATGGAACAGCTGAGAAGCCAATTTTCCCATTACCTTTGGTCCCTTAACAAGTGGGAGGCACATATGCAAACTGTTGTAATTCCTACACCGTTCACCTGATTTGAATGTAAATACCCTCAAATTAAAGCTGACAGTCTGCAGTTAAAGCACATCTTGTTCGTTTAATTTGAAATCCATTGTGGTGGTGTATAGAGCCAAAAATGTTAGAATTGTGTTGATGTCCCAATATTTATGGACCTGACTGTAAATGGGCCATACAAAAAAAAGGTAAAAAACTGTTCCATGTAAAACGCCCTCAAAAGACAAGGGGGCGTCAAAACTTCTTTACTGTAAGAACTGTAAATCTGTGGAATAGACTTCCTCAGGACGTGGTCACAGCAGGAGCAGTGGACAGTTTTAAAAGGGGTTTAGATGAATTCTTAAAAGTAATTGACATTAATGCTTATGAAAATACAGTATGTAGAAATCTGAGTCTCACTTCCTTTTGAGATTGGCGTCCCCACCTATCCTTTGGTTGAACTTGATGGACTTATGTCTTAGGCTACTTTCTCACTAGCGTTTTACAAATGACGTTATGGAGGTGAACGGAAACCATTTAAACGGATCCATTCGAACTAATCCGTCTGTAAGGCTACTTTCACACTGGCGTTTTGGCTTTCCGTTTGTGAGATCCATTCAGGGCTCTCACAAGCGGTCCAAAACGGATCAGTTTTGCCTTAATGCATTCTGAATGGAAAAGGATCCGCTCAGAATACATCAGTTTGCCTCCGTTCCGTCTACATTGCGCTGCTTGCAGCGTTTTGGTGTCCATCTGACGAAACTGAGCCAAACTGATCCATTCTGACACACAATGGTGTTCAATGGTGTTCAAGACGGATCCGTCTTGGCTATGTTAAAGATAATACAAACGGATCCATTCAGAACGGATGCAGACAGTTGTATTATCATGACGGATCCGCACCAAATGCGAGTGTGAAAGTAGCCTTAGGCCTCTTTCACACTTGCGTTGTCCGGATCCGGCGTGTACTCCACTTGCCGGAATTACACGCCGGATCCGGAAAAACACAAGTGTACTGAAAGCATTTGAAGACGGAGCCGTCTTCAAATTGCGTTCAGTGTTACTATGGCAGCCAGGACGCTATTAAAGTCCTGGTTGCCATAGTAGGAGCGGGGAGCGGAGGAGCGGTATACTTACAGTCCGTGCGGCTCCCGGGGCGCTCCAGAATGACGTCAGAGCGCCCCATGCGCATGGATGACGTGATCCATGCGATCACGTGATCCATGCGCTTGGGGCGCCCTGACGTCACTCTGGAGCGCCCCGGGAGCCGCACGGACGGTAAGTATGCTGCTCCCCCGCTCCCCGCTACACTTTACCATGGCTGCCAGGACTTTAGCGTCCCGGCAGCCATGGTAACCATTCCGGCCTTGCGGCAAGTCTTCAGGATTTTTGGCCGGAGCAAAAAGCGCAGCATGCTGCGGTATTTTCTCCGGCCAAAAAACGTTCCGTTCTGGAACTGAAGAAATCCTGATGCATCCTGAACGGATTTCACTCCATTCAGAATGCATTAGGATAAAACTGATCAGGATTCTTCCGGCATAGAGCCCCGACGACGGAACTCTATGCCGGAAGAAAAGAACGCAGGTGTGAAAGAGCCTTAAGCAGATCCGGTCGTCACATTTGTGTCCTTTTTTTGGAGCTTCATGCGCATCCAGAAAAATGTTTCAACTACATGCGATGACTGTTGAGAGTCATTTTTTCACAGGTTTCTTGCTAAGGGAGAAAGTTTGTCATCGCTGAATTACCAGTAACGGATGGGAATTTCGACGATCTCCAGTATAGTCCGCAATACTTGTCGTGTGGGAGGTATTGCATGAGGATTACATCCCACATCCAACTACAGAACAGTGGCTTCTGATTGCAGACAAGTTCCTGGAAACCTGCCAATTCCTAATTGTGTCAGAGCTGTAGATGGGAAAAACAGAAGGATTTGCAAACCTTCTGGAAGTGGCTCCGAATTCTTCAACTACAAAAAATATTTCTCAATCATCTTCATGGCCATTGCGGATGCTGATTACCGTTGACGTTGGAGCATATAGGTGGACAAATGACTCGATGGGTTTCAAAAACTCAGCAATGGGACGCCTTCTGTATTCAAAGGACTTTGGATTGCCACCTCCGAGACCTTTGCCAGGTACTGTCACGGATGGTGTTGCAGAAAGCTAGAACTTATAAATAAACATCCGACTGGCTTGATCTCAAACTAAGGAGCATATGGGTGAGCCCTATAAAACCCCTAGAGCTCTCCCTGACTGCTATTCCCATGCAAAGATCTTTATGGTAGACGATTGCATGCCTTCATACCTTATACTATGTGACACCTGAAAACCCTATAATAGTGAGGGGACATGACCACCGGCTCTCTGCACTTAATAAGGACGGAGTCAGGGTCACCTACAATCAAGCCAGCAAGAAACACAAATAAAGGAAACAGACTTATCTGAGGAATCAGGAGAAGCAGCCTCCAGCAGTGAACACAATCCAGGAAGAAGTATAAACCGCAAAGTGAGGCAGTATGGGAGGGAATATACTGTAAAGGGAGACAATCAGTGCAAATAGGTGACAGCTGGGAGAAGGAAAGGAGATGAGAAAGTGAAACCAAAACAAAGAACATCATACAACAGGTAGAGAAGAACATCTGCCAGATCTTCTCACAGAGCTGGCGGTGACAGTACCCCTCCCTCTACGGGTGGACTCCGGACACTCAGAGCCCACCTTCTCAGGATGAGACTTTGGAAAGCCCTGATAAGACGAGTGGCCTTAATGTCCGCCACTGGGACCCACATCCTCTCCTCAGGACCATAACCCTCCCAATGAACGAGGTACTGGAGAGAACCGCGGATAATGCAAGAATCCACAATCCTAGAGACCTGAAATTCAAGATTACCATCAACAACAATCGGAGGAGGAGGCAAAGAGGAGGGTACAGTGGGTTGGACATAAGGTTTTAATAGGGACCTGTGAAAAACATTATGGATCTTCCAAGTCTGAGGAAGATCAAGACGGAAGGCAACGGGATTGATGACGGACAAGATCTTGTAAGGCCCAATAAACCTAGGACCCAACTTCCAGAAGGGAACCTAGGACCACATTTAGGTCCGAACCAGGCACACGTCTCTTATCTGCCACACGCCTATATCTCTCACTCATCCTCTTCAGATTACCCTGAATCTTTTGCCAAATAAATGACAAAGACGAGGAAAATCTCTCCTCATCAGGTGAACCAGAAGACCTCTCTCCAGAGAATGTCCCAAACTGTGGATGAAACCCATATGCACCAAAAAATGGTGACTTATCAGAGGACTCCTGGCGACGGCTATTTAAAGCAAACTCAGCAAGGGACAAAAAAGAACACCAATCCTCCTGATTCTCCGCCACAAAACAGCGCAGATGTCTCCAGATTCTGATTGACACGTTCGGTCTGACCATTCGACTGCGGGTGAAAAGCAGAAGAGAACGACAACCGAACCCCCAAGCGAGAACAGAAGGCCTTCCAGAATCTGGAAACAAATTGCGTGCCCCTATCAGAAACGATGTCTGAAGGAATGCCATGCAATTTAACAATGTGATCAACAAACGCTTGCGCCAGCGTCTTAGCATTGGGTAACCCAGGAAAGGGAATGAAATGCGCCATTTTGCTAAAACGGTCCACTACTACCAGAATCACAGTCTTCCCTGAGGAACAAAGCAGGTCCGTAATGAAGTCCATGGACAGATGCGTCCAAGGACGGGAAGGAATGGGTAACGGGAGGAAAGAACCCAATGGCCGTGAATGAGGGACCTTGGCACGAGCACAGGTCTCGCAGGCTGCCACAAAACCCTCCACCGTCTTACGAAGAGCCGGCCACCAGAATCTCCGAGCAATGAGATCCACTGTAGCTCTGCTCCCCGGGTGCCCAGCAAGGACAGTATAGTGGTGCTCCTTAAAAACCTTGTGTCGTAAAGCGAGATGCACAAACAACCTCCCAGGGGGACAAAGATCAGGAGCCTCTGCCTGGGCTGCCTAAACCTCTGACTCCAAATCAGGATAAAGAGCAGAGACGACCACCCCTTCAGCCAAAATGGGACCCGGGTCTTCAAAGTTCCCCCCTCCCGGAAAGCAACGTGACAGGGCATCGGCCTTTACATTTTTAACCCCAGGGCGGAACGTAACAACAAAATTAAACCTAGAAAAGAACAAAGACCATCTGGTCTGTCTCGGGTTCAGACGCTTGGTCGATTCCAAGTAGGCCAGATTCTTATGGTCTGTAAACACGGTAATAGGGTGTCTGGCTCCCTCTAACCAATGGCGCCATTCCTCAAAAGCTAATTTGATGGCCAACAACTCCCTATCTCCCACATCGTAATTTCTCTCTGCAGAGGAGAGTTTCCTTGAGAAAAAGGCACACGGTCGCCATTTGGCAGGAGAGGGACCCTGAGATAAGACCGCACCCACACCCACCTCAGAAGCGTCCACCTCAACAATAAAAGGTAGAGAGACATCAGGTTGTACCAAAATGGGAGCGGAAGCAAAACTCTCTTTGATACTAGAAAAGGCTTTAAGCGCATCTACCGACCACGAAGAAAAATCTACCCCCTTTTTAGTCATATCAGTGAGTGGCTTAACAACAGAGGAATAATTCAAAATGAACTTTCTGTGATAATTGTCAAAACCCAAAAACCGCATCAGCGCCTTCGGATTCTCAGGAAGCTACCAATCAAGCACAGCGCGGACCTTCTCAGGGTCCATGCGAAAACCAGAAGCGGAGAGAAAAAAACCAAGAAATTGAATCTCCGGAGCCGCAAACACACATTTTTACAGTTTAACATACAATTTATTATCCCGCAGAATCAGCAAGACCTGACGTAGGTGGTCTCGATTAGTCTTGAAATCAGGAGAAAAAATCTAAATGTCGTCCAGATACACCAGTACAAATTTCCCCATTAAATGATGAAAAATGCTGTTCACAAAATGTTGGAAGCATTCATCAAACCAAAGGGCATAACCAAATTCTCGAAATGACCCTCAGGGGTATTGAAGGCCGTCTTCCATTCGTCCCCTTCCCTGACCCTGACTAGGTTGTATGCCCCTCTTAAATCCAACTTAGAAAAAACCTTAGCCCCAACAATCTGGTTAAACAGATCCGGGATCAGAGGAAGCGGATATGGGTCATGAACCGTGATACGGTACAGCTCCCTGAAATCCAGACAAGGTTTAAAGAATCATCTTTTTTCTTAACAAAAAAAAAAAAACAGCGGCAACAGGTGACTTCGAGGGTTGGATGTGTCCCTTTCTCAGGCTCTCAGAGATATAAGTACGCATAGCGACTCTTTCAGGTTGGGAGAGATTGTATAAACGTGATTTTGGCAGTTTGGCGCCTGGGATGAGATTAATAGGGCAGTTGTACTCCCGGTGCGAAGGCAACTCCTGGACACCACTCTCGGAAAACACATCCGAAAATTCAGAGAGAAAAGATGGCACAGTCTTGGTAGAAATCTCTGAATGAGACGCCGTGAGGCAATTCTCTGTGCAAAACTCACTCCAACCATTTATTTGCCTTGCTTGCCAATCAATGGTGGGGTTATGTTTAGTGAGCCAGGGTAGCCCCAACACTAGTGGAGTAGGTAATCCGCTTAAGACGAAACATGACATATCCTCAACATGAGCAACACCCACAATTAAACGGAAATTGTGAACTATACCCTTTAACGATCTTTGAGAAAGTGGAGCGGAATAGATAGCAAAAACAGGTATATCGTTTTCCAAAGTGCATACCTGGAAACCATGCGTTATTGCAAATTGATTATCAATGAGATTGACAGCTGCTCCACTATCTACAAAAATTTCACAAACAATGTTCTTGCTGTCTAGCGCCACCCTGGCAGGTAGGAGAAAACGGGAACTACAAGTAAATGGCAAACCTTCAATTTCCGCATCAACCTTGCCAATAGTAGCAAATGGAAAGTTTTTAGAGGGTTTTTTCTTTTTGTTTTTGTTTTTATTACCCTCAGAAAACTCCATGAATCTCCTAGAGGGATAAACAGAGCCAAATGATTTATACCACCACAACAGAAACAAACCCTCCTCTGAAAGCTGAATCCTCTGACACAGCTATGACAGCTACCAGTTACTTTAAAAAAATAAAATAATTAAGACTTCTACTGTAGGTAACTTTGATACCTAGTGTACATACACATGACAGCTGCCCCAGCACACTCTGTATGGATGTAGCAGAGCTGGGTGTGTTGGGGCAACTGTCATGTGTATGGTTGTACACTAGGTATCAAAGTTATCTACAGTAGAAGTCTCATATATATATTTTTTTAAGTAACTAGCTGTATAGCTGTCATAGCTGTGTGGTTAGGTGTTTTGCTTCTGATAGTGAAGGTCATGGGTTCGAATCCCATCTTAAACTTTTCTGAAAGACAGGCTAAATAGGAACACGAGCACCAAATCTTCAACGCTAGAGGCTGCTGGGAATACAGGAAGAGGAAGAGGCCTGCATCACATCGCTGACATGGAGGTAAGTAGAAAAGTGTTTTTTTTTTTTTTTTTTTTAAATACCGGACTGTTACTTTACTGCCACGGGGGAGGGGGAGTTATTGGCGCCATGATACTGGCACATGGAGGGGGGAGGAGAGAAGCACTTGATACTGGCACATTAGGGGGCAGGGGGAGAGGATGGCACTATGATTACTGGTACATGGAGGGGGGGGGAGAGGGGCACTTGATACTGGCACATTAGGGGCAGGGGGAGAGGATGGCACTATGATACTGGCACATGGAGGGGGAGAGGAGAGGGGCTATGTATGTAAAATGTGCAACACAGTGATATATAATGTGCCACTCAGAGCTGTGTGTGTAGCAGAACTGTGTATGTAAAATGTGCAACACAGTGATATATAATGTGCCACTCAGAGCTGTGTGTGTAGCAGAGCTGTGTATGTAAAATGTGCAACACAGTGATATATAATGTGCCACTCAGAGCTGTGTGTGTAGTAGAGCTGTGTATGTAAAATGTGCAACACAGTGATATATAATGTGCCACACAGAGCTGTGTATGTAAAATGTGTAACACAGTGATATATAATGTGCCACTCAGAGCTGTGTGTGTAGCAGAGCTGTGTATGTAAAATGTGCAACACAGTGATATACAGTTGCAAGAAAAAGTATGTGAACCCTTTGGAATGATATGGATTTCTGCACAAATTGGTCATAAAATGTGATCTGATCTTCATCTAAGTTGCAACAATAGACAATCACAGTCTGCTTAAACTAATAACACAAAGAATTAAATGTTACCATGTTTCTATTGAACACACCATATAAACATTCACAGTGCAGATGGAAAAAGTATGTGAACCCTTGGATTTAATAACTGGTTGAACCTCCTTTGACAGCAATAACTTCAACCAAACGTTTCCTGTAGTTGCAGATCAGACGCGCACAACAGTTTTCTTGAGGTCATGCCACAGCATCTCAATGAGGTCAGAACTGACTGGGCCACTCCAGAAGGCGTATTTTCTTCTGTTTAAGCCATTCTGTTGTTGATTTACTTCTATTCACTTGTCCTGTTGCAACACCCATCTTCTGTTGAGCTTCAACTGGTGGACAGATGGCCTTAAGTTCTCCTGTAAAATGTCTTGATAAACTCGGGAATTCATTTTTTCTTCGATGATAGCAATCCGTCCAGGCCCTGACGTCCAGGCCCTGATGCAGCAAAGCAGACCCAGACCATGATGCCCCCACCACCATACTTCACAGTTGGGATGAGGTTTTGATGTTGGTGTGCTGTGCCTCTTTTTCTCCACACATAGTGTTGTGTGTTTCTTCCAAACAACTGAACTTTGGTTTCATCTGTCCACAGAATATTTTACCAGTACTGCTGTGGAACATCCAGGTGCTCTTGTGCCAACTGTAAACGTGCAGCAATGTTTTTTTTGGACAGCAGTGGCTTCTTCTGTGGTATCCTCCCATGAAATCCGTTCTTGTTTAGTGTTTTACGTATCGTAGATTCGCTAACAGGGATGTTAGCATATGCCAGAGACTTTTGTAAGTCTTTAGCTGACACTCTAGGATTCTTCTTCACCTCATTGAGCAGTCTGCGCTGTGCTCTTGCAGTCATCTCTACAGGATGGCCCCTCCTAGGGAGAGTAGCAGCAGAGCTGAACTTTCTCCATTTATAGACAATTTGTCTTACCGTGGACTGATGAACAGCAAGGCTTTTGGAGATACTTTTATAACCCTTTCCAGCTTTATGCAAGTCAACAATTCTTAATCGTAGGTCTTCTGAGAACTCTTTTGTGCAAGGCATCATTCACATCAGGCAATGTGACCGCACTGCTCATATTTAATACTGGGGAGGGAGGGAGGGGGAGACCGCACTGCTCATATTTAATACTGGGGAGGGAGGGAGGGGGAGACCGCACTGCTCATATTTAATACTGGGGAGGGAGGAAGGGGGAGACCGCACTGCTTATATTTAATATCTGCACTGGCCACCGATGAATATAGAGGGAGGGGGGCCGCACTGCTTACAATTAATACTGGGGAGGGAGGGGGGGCCCCACTGGCCACCAATAAGTTAAATACAGGAGGGGGGGGGGTCTGCCCCCTGCTGCCTGGCAGCACCTGCCAGGCAGCAGGGGGCAGTCATGTACACAGTTCTCATTATATTCTAACTTGAAGCGTCCCCATCACCATGGGAACGCCTCTGTGTTAGAATATACTGTCGGATTTGAGTTTCACGATGTAACTCAAATCCGATGGTATATTCTAACATAGAGGCGTTCCCATGGTGATGGGGACGCTTCAAGTTAAAATATACCATCGGATTGGAGAAAACTCCGATCTGATGGTATAATCCTGACTTTACATTGAAAGTCAATGGGGGACGGATCCGTTTGAAATTGCACCATATTGTGTCAATGTCAATATTGTGGATCCGTCCCCATTGACTTGCATTGTAAGTCTGGACGGATCCGTTTGGCTCCGCACGGCCAGGCGGACACGAAAACGCTGCAAGCTGCGTTCGGGTGTCCGCCTGCTGAGCGGAGCGGAGGCCAAACGGTGCCAGACTGATGCATTCTGAGCGGATCCGCATCCACTCAGAATGCATTGGGGCAGTACGGATCCGTTCGGGGCCGCTTGTGAGAGCCTTCAAACGGAACTCACAAGCGGAGCCCCGAACGCTAGTGTGAAAGTAGCCTTAAATGTCGCCACTTAATTTACCATGTCTTGTATCAGAAAGCAGGAAAAAAAAAAATTCTTTGTGGGTTAAAAAAATAAAACAAAAAACACACACAATTCCGCCAAGGTTTATGAGGTTTTGACATCATGGCGTTCACTAAAAATGACGTCTTTATTCTGCGGCTCAATACGATACAAAACTTGTATCGTTTTTATTTGGTTTATTTACTTTAAAAAATTACTTTTCTATATTTTGGTCTATGTGAGGGCTTGTTTTTCTGTGGGGCCCAGTCACTTATAGTTACGCCCCTGAGACAGCCCCACTGTCCTTGGACTGAATATGACAGGAAGGAGTAGTCTTCTCTCTCTCTCTAAGACGCCTGTCAATGCGAACAGCTAGACATGGCTGACTCTAATGAGGCTGGTCTCTCATGAAAAGCAAATGCATCTTTCAATCTTTCCGAAAGATCATGGCAACATTGACTTCGGAGTGCAGCATCATTCCAACCAGTATCAGCTGCCCATCTCCGAAATTCTGAACAATATATCTCTGTGGACTGTTTACCCTGGCATAAAAGACGCAGTTTAGATTCAGCCAGAGCAATACGATCTGTGTCACCATATATCTGTCCCAGGGCTACAAAAAATTCATCCACCGATCGGAGGGGCCGTGCCCCGACCGGCATCGAAAAGGCCCAAGGCTGAGCGTTATCCCTGAGCAGCGAGATCATGATCCCCACCCTCTGCTCCTCATCACCAGAGGAATGGGGAAGTAGGCGAAAATGGAGTTTGCAAGCCTCTCTAAAGCGAACAAAATTCTCACTACCCCCGGAGAACGTATCCGGAAGCGAGATCTTAGGCTCGGAACAAACTCCATGAAGGCAAGCAGAACCGGTCACCTGAAACTGAGACACAGTTTTACAGACATCTGCTACCTCCAGTGAAAGTCCTTGCATGCGGTCAATTAAGGCTGAAACTGGATCCATGCTTAAGATGGTTATGGCGGTTTATAATGTCACGGATGGTGTTGCAGAAAGCTAGAACTTATAAATAAACATCCGACTGGCTTGATCCCAAACTAAGGAGCATATGGGTGAGCCCTATAAAACCCCTAGAGCTCTCCCTGACTGCTATGCCCATGCAAACATCTTTATGGTAGACGATTGCATGCCCTCGTACCTTATACTATGTGACACCTGAAAACCCTATAATAGTGAGGGGACACGACCACCGGCTCCCTGCACTTAATACGGATGGAGTGAGGGTCACCTACAATCAAGCCAGCAAGAAACACAAATAAAGGAAACAGACTTATCCAAGGAATCAGGAGAAGCAGCCTACAGCAGTGATCACAATCCAGGAAGAAGTATTAACCGCAAAGTGAGGCAGTATGGGAGGGAATATAAAGGGAGACAATCAGTGCAAATAGGTGACAGCTGGGAGAAGGAAAGGAGATGAGAAAGTGAAACCAAAACAAAGAACATCATACAACAGGTAGAGAAGAACATCTGCCAGATCTTCTCACAGAGCTGGCGGTGACAGGTACTGATTGACCTCCAATGCCATTTGTGGTAGTAGGGGACGAGGCTTTCCAAATGTACGAGACCTCATCAATCCATACTCTAGCCGTGACTTGAACACTGCTAAGTGCGTGTTTAACTACAGACTGACATGAGCTAGACGACTGGTGGAGTGCGCCTTTGGCATTTTAGTTGCCAAATGGCGTATTCTCACCAAAGCCATAAATCTTAAGGTTGAAACCATAGATGATATAGTCAAAGCTTGTGTAGTTCTACAAAACTATCGTTTATCAGAGGAACCACTGCGCCTGGACCCGCAAGAGGTTGATTGCACACTCACCAAGCTGGAACATCTGGGATATCGTTTAACCCTTGCCGTGGCCTGAATGAGGGACAGTTTTGCCGATTACTTTGTTTCTAAAGCGGGCACAGTGAGTTGGAAGGATACTGTTGTTTAATATTGTAGGTAAGAAATACAATAGTAACACCCACACTGGTTTGAGAGATAGAATGAGAATCTTGGTAAGAGTACTGTGTATATCGGTTCAAAAATGCTGTTGTTAAATGTAATGTTTATAAGAACATGATTTCTACCTGTCCAAAAGATGAGGGGTAAGGTAGTGTTCTTGCTACAGTCTTCTCCAGTGAAGCGATGCAATTCTTACCGAAGCGCTTCTGGCTCAACTTCTTGTGCGCGCGTGCCGCTCCAGCCGGTAGCTGACGCGCGCGTGGAGGAGGCGGCAGGTAGAAGGTTTGGAAACATGTTTGTGTGATGTCACAACACTGCTACAGATGCTACCAGGGGACAAAATTTACCAACGCGTTTCAGAACCACCAGGTTCCTTCGTCAGGGATGGAATAAGTTAGTTATCCTATGGGTAAAATAGGCGTCCAGTTTCCATAGCAACACCTGCACATTCCACCGGAGTTTTCGTACATATTACTTCCACTTTGGTGGGCAGTCATGCTCCTGTCACCAAATTTCAATCAATATATATATATATATAAAACGCCCACTAATGTATGGAATATAATATGGTCTGTCACTAAAAGGCAAACAGTTCAATCTCCTGGTTCAGACCTCTTGGCGCTAGGCTATTCAGTCTGAATATCCACTTACTTTCGCTGCGAGACTTTTGTTTAATGCAATCTCCCCCCCATCTTATATTTGCTTTAACCCTATCAATGCCCCCAAATTAAGTATCAGCAAAATTACCTGCATGATATTCTGCATAGTGTCGTGACAGTGGATGTCCGTTGAATTTTTTATGTATATTGTTCCCCAATTCTGTTTTTCATCATCCTTTTGGTTCTACCTATATACATTTTCTGACAGGGGCATTTAATATAGAAAATCACTCCATTTGTGTTGCAGGTAATGTTGTGGTCATTTTTATACACATACTAGACATTAGGCCCATTACAATAACGGGCGCTAGAACAGTAGTGCTGGCACTGTGATGGGGGATCTGTGGATCACACTGTTATGGGGGTATCTGTGAATGGTACTGTTATGGGAGGATCTGTGGATGGCACCTTTATGGGGGATCTGTGGATGGCACTGTTATGGGGGATCTGTGGATGACACTGTTATGGGGGATCTGTGGATGGCACACTGTTATGGGGGTATCTGTGAATGGTACTGTTATGGGGGATCTGTGGATGGCACTGTTATGGGGGGGATCTGTGGATGGCACTGTTATGGGGGGATCTTTGGATGACACTGTTATGGGGGATCTGTGAATGGTACTGTTATGGGGGGATCTGTGGATTGCACTGTTATGGGGGATCTGTGGATGGCACTGTTATGGGGTGATCTGTGGATGGCACTGTTATGGGGCGATCTGTGGATGGCACTGTTATGGGGGATCTGTGGATGACACTGTTATGAGGGTATCTGTGAATGGTACTGTTATGGGGGATCTGTGGATGGCACTGTTATGGGGGGAACTGTGGATGACCGTGTTATAGGGGATCTGTGGATGACACTGTTATGGGGGTATATGTGAATGGTACTGTTATGGGGGGATCTGTGGATGGCACTGTTATGGGGGGATCTGTGGATGGCACTGTTATGGGGGATCTGTGGATGACACTGTTATGGGGGATCTGTGAATGTTACTGTTATGGGGGGATCTGTGGATGGCACTGTTATGGGGGGAACTGTGGATGACAGTGTTATAGGGGATCTGTGGATGACACTGTTATGGGGGATCTGTGGATGACACTGTTATGGGGGATCTGTGGATGGCACTGGTATGGGAGGATCTGTGGATTGCACTGTTATGGGGGATCTGTGGATGACACTGTGATGGGGGATCTGTGGATGACACTGTTAGGGGGATCTGTGGAATGCACTCTTATGGGGGCGCTGTGGCTGACACTGTTATGGGGCTGGTCTGTGGCTGACACTTATTGGGGTCTGTGGCTGACACTTATTGGGGTCTGTGGCTGACACTGTTATGGGGGATCTGTGGATGGCACTGTTATGGGGGATCTGTGGATGACACTGTTATGGGGGATCTGTGGATGGCACTGGTATGGGGGGATCTGTGGATGGCACTGTTATGGGGGATCTGTGGATGACACTGTTATGGGGGATCTGTGGATGGCACTGTTATGGGGGATCTGTGGATGGCACTGTTATGGGGTGATCTGTTTGATGGCACTGTTATGGGGGGATCTGTGGATGGCACTGTTATGGGGGATCTGTGGATGACACTGTTATGGGGGATCTGTGAATGGTACTGTTATGGGGGATCTGTGGATGGCACTGTTATGGGGGGATCTGTGGATGGCACTGTTATGGGGGGAACTGTGGATGACAGTGTTATAGGGGATCTGTGGATGACACTGTTATGGGGATCTGTGGATGACACTGTTATGGGGGATCTGTGGATGACACTGTTATGGGGGATCTGTGGATGACAGTGTTATAGGGGATCTGTGGATTGCACTGGTATGGGGGGATCTGTGGATGACACTGTTATGGGGGATCTGTGGATGGCACTCTTATGGGGGCGCTGTGGCTGACACTGTTATGAGGCTGGTCTGTGGCTGACACTTATGGGGGTCTGTGGCTGACACTTATGGGGGTCTGTGGCTGACACTTATTGGGGTCTGTGGCTGGCACTGTTATGGGGGTATCTGTGGATGACACTGTTATGGGGCTGGTCTGTGGCTGACACTTATTGCGGTCTGTGGCTGACACTTATTGGGGTCTGTGGCTGACACTGTTATGGGGCTGGTCTGTGGCTGACACTTATTAGGGTCTGTGGGTGACACTTATTGGGGTCTGTGGCTGACACTGTTAAGGGGGTATCTGTGGATGACACATAGCATCTTATGCTATGTATCATCCACAGATCTTCCCATAACAGTGTCGCTGTTTAGTGTGAATGTAATGGCATCGGGGCCCGGTGCAGTCACTGTATTGCACCGGCCCCGCTCAGAGTAGTAATACTTTGAATAACTGTAATAATAATAATGATCTTCACTTCTTCACTTACTACATGGTGAGGCAGGAGGCCAGGCACTGGCAGCGTAACTCACTACCGTACATCATGCGCCTGCGCCGCCTGCTTCATTCATGCAGTGGGCCGAGCAGGGGCGTCACTTAGTGAGTTACGCTACCAGTGCCTGGCCGCCCGCCCGGCCTCCTGCCTCACCATGTAGTAAGTGAGGGGGGCCGGTGCAATACAGTGACTGCCCCCCGCTGCCATTACAATAGGATGCTGCACATGTAGTGTCCGTGGAGTGTGTGCCGATGGAGCGGCGTCTGGCCGCACTGCGCGTGTGGGGAAGCAGGCGCATGCGCAGTGCGGCATAATGAGTAAGATAGCCGGCTCTCAGTGTGGATGGCTCCCCGGGATCTGTGACGGCTGCGCTGTCCCATGTGCTCCGGGCAGAGTATAACTCTGAAAGCCGCTGTGCCAGGCTACCGGTGTCCTCCTCCCTGAGCGCTGCTGTCCCGCCGCTGTCCCGCCGCTGTGCCCCCGAGCCCAGCTCTGCAACCTGGATTGGCCTGTGTGTGTGTCCGTCCGCTGCGCATGCGCACTTCTATAATCTGCACACACGCACGGACACCAGCCCAGAGCACGTACACAGGGCTTTTAGTAGTATAGATGGATCATCCCTTATTTCAAGGATAGGTTTTTTAGTCTGTTTATTGACAAGTCTACAATTCCGACATATTTTACAGGAAAAAAAAACTTTTCTGCAACTATTCATGTTAGTGGATCTTCCTTTCTGGATAGATGTTATAGAAGGAGCTACTAAGTGGGCGAAATTTTCCTAAACGTAAAAATTGGACGTGCAGGGATCTTATCTCCTATCACCTTATCCTGTCTCAGAATGTCCGAGTGACGTCCCACAATCTTTTTAAGGGCTCGTTGTCCTTCACTATATCTTGTTATTATGGGGACCTTTATGTAGTTTGTTTTGTTACTACCTTCATCATTTGTTTCCTTTATGGGTTTCTCTTGTAAAAGTTCATTCCGGTCAAAGTCTCTCACTTGCTTTATAATTGGTTCTAGTTTGTCTATTTTATATTCCTTTTCTGTAAACTTTCTATTTAATTCATTGGTTTCTTCTTCAAAATGCACAATACTGCTGCAATTCCTGTGAGTCCTAATATACTGGCTGTAGGGAATATTGGTCAGGCAGGCATGTAAATGGTAGCTATCAAAAGGTATAAAACTGTTACTATCAGTAGGTTTATGGTAAGTCTTGCTCTGTACTTGACCATTTTCAATAAAAATCGTAAGGTCCAGGAAGTTGATGTGTTGTCTACTCCACTGAGGTGTAAAGTGCAAGTAAAAATCATTTTTATTGAGATTGTTTAAAAATTGATTCAATAAAAGTTCTCCTTCTCTCCAGATAAAAACAATGTCATCAATAATCCGTTTCCAGAGGACCAGATTCACACCAAGCAGGCCACGTGTGTAGATGGTGAGGTCCTCCCATCTACCCATACAGGTTAGCGAAACTCTGTGCCAATCTGGTCCCCATCGCTGTCTCCCGGGGTCTGCAAATAAATTTCATGCTCGTATTATTAAATAAAATTATTATGGGTAAGTATAAAAGTGATGCATTCCCCTACAAAGTCTATCTGTTCTTCAGGCATGCATCCGTCCTTTCTTAAAAAGTATTCCGTTGCTTCTCTTCCCTTTGTATTTTCAATAATAGTGTACAAAGAGGTGACATCTAGGGTACCTAAAATATAGCCATCTTGCCATTCTTTCTCTTTTAATAATTGTAACATATGCTTTGTATGCTGGCAGTTTCTGTACATACTTCTGTAGTAAGACATCAACATATTTGGATAAATTTGAGGTTAAGCCCTCAATCCCTGAAATTATGGGTCCACCCAGGGGGTCAATTTGGCATTTGTGGACTTTTGGCAAATAATAGAACATTGGAATCCTGGGATTTTGATTATTTATAAAAATTGCTTCATCTATGGACAAGATTCCTCTTGATTTCCCTTTCTTTACTAATGAGTTAAGTTTCTTTTTATACACTTCAGTAGGATTAATACATAGTTTCTTATGTTTTCTCATCCATAAGTCCCGTAGTACTAGTGTTTGAAAGGTTCTAAAAGCATCTGACTATTCTCCTAAGGGGTTAAGGTGGGATTTAGGTTTCAATTCAGTATGGGTAAAATTGCCTCCCTCTTTATTTATAGTTATATCTTTATTAGGGTTTGTTCTCTTTGTTTCAGCTAGTCTACTATTTTTCATTATTATTGCATCCTTCTTCATAAAATGTTTCTTGAGGGCCAGATTACATGAGAATTTTTTTTATTCCTATAAGGGTCCATTCACACGTCCGTGTGTGTGGATCTGCAAAACACGGACATCGCCGGCACTTAATAGAAAATGCCTATTCTTGTCCACAATTGAAGACAGGAATATGACATGTTCTATATTTTTCGGGATTGGAATTGCGGACCCGGAAGTGCGGAGCCTCAATTCCGGATACGGGCAGCATGTCGTGCTGCCCCATAGAAATGAGTGGGTCCGCAATTCCGTTCCGCAAAATGCGGAAGAAATTGCGGATGTGTGAATGGACCCTAAAGGCGTCAAAAGGGCAAAATTTAGACGTGGGGGCAAATTTGAGACCTTGACTGGAATGTACTTTTAAAGGAGAAACCCATAAATGAAACAAATGATGAAGGTAGTAACAAAGCAAACTACATAAAGGTCCCCATAACAATAAGATATAGTGAAGGACAACGAGCCGTTAAAAAGATTGTGGGACGTCACTGGGACATTCTGAGACAGGATAAGGTGATAGGAGATAAGATCCCTGTACGTCCAATTTTTTTGTTCTAGGAAAGCGCCAAATTTGGCCCACTTAGTAGCTCCTTCTATAACATCTGTCCAGAATGGAAAATCCACTAACATGAATAGTTGCAGAAAAGGTTTTTTTCCCTGTAAAATATGTAGGAATTGTAGACTTGTCAATAAAAAGACAAAAAATCCTATCCTTGAAATAAGGGATGATCTATATGTGTATAAAATCGACCACCACATTACCTGCAAGTGATTTACTATATTAGATGCCCCTGTCAGAAAATGTATATAGTTAGAACCAAAAGGATGATGAAAAACAGTATTGGGGAACATATTAAAAATATACATAAAAAATTCAACAGACATCCACTGTCACGACACTATGCAGGTAATTTTACAGATTCTTCATTTGGGGGCATTGATAGGGTTAAAGCAAATATAAGGGGGGGGGGGAGATTTCATTAAACAAAAATCTCGCAGTGAAAGTAAGTGAATATTAAGACTGAATAGCCTAGCGCCAAGAGGTCTGAACCAGGAGATTGAACTGTTTGCCTTTTAGTGACAGACCATATTATATACCATACATTAGTTGGCGTTTTATATATAAATGTTGATTGAAATTTGGTGACAGGAGCATGACTGCCCACCAAAGTGGAAGTAATATGTACGAAAACTCCGGTGGAATGTGCAGGTGTTGCTATGGAAAGTGGATGCCTATTTTACCCATAGGATAAGTAACTTACACCATCCCTGACGAAGGAACCTGGTGGTTCTGAAATGCTTTGGATGAATGTTGTCCCCTGGAAGCCTCCGTAGCAGTGTTGTGACGTCACACAACACGTTTCCAAACCTTTTACCTGCCGCCTCCTCCACGTGCGCGTCAGCTACCGGCCTGAGCGTCACGCGCATAGGAAGTTGAGCCAGAAGCTCTCCGGTAAGAATTGCATTGCTTCACTGGAGGCAACTGTAGCAAGAACACTACCTTACCCCTCATCTTCTGGACAGGTAGAAATCATGTTCTTATAAACATTACATTTAACAACAGCATTTTTGAACCGATATACACAGTACTCTTACCAACATTCTCATTCTCTCTCTCAAACCAGTGTGGGTGTTACTATTGTATTTCTTACCTACAATATTAAACAACAGTATCCTTCCAACTCACTCTGTCCGCTTCAGAAACAAAGTAATCGGCAAAACTGTCCCTCATTCGGGCCACAGCAAGGGTTAAACGATATCCCAGATGTTACAGCCTGGTGAGTGTGCAATCAACCTCTTGTGGGTCCAGGCGCAGTGGTTCCTCTGATAAACGATAGTTATGTAGAACTACACAAGCTTTGACTATATCATCTATGGTTTCAACCTTAAGATTTATGGCTTTGGTGAGAATACGCCTATATAATCAGTACTCTTACCAACATTCTCATTCTATCTCTCAAACCAGCGCGGGTATTACTATTGTATTTCTTACCTACATATATGTTTTAACAGAATCAGGACCCCGGACTCTAGTTTACTTACCCAGCAGCGGTCCGCAGTTCCTACATCTGGGGAATGAGGGATTGATACAGCGGTAGCGCTCATGTCACTTTGTGTCTATTTAGCCATAATTAACCCGTTTAATATTGTTTAACCCCTTAAAGGTACTTTCACACTAGCGTTATTCTTTTCCGGCATAGAGTTCCGTCAAAAGGGCTCTATGCTGGTAAAGAACTGATTAGGCATATCCCAATGCATTCTGAATAGATAGAAATCTGTTCAGTTTGCATCACTATGCCTTCTGTTCAGTCACTGTCAGTCGTTTTGGCCGGACATAATACTACATGATGCTGCGGTATTATGTCCGTCCAAAATGCCTGATCAGTCGCCGGAATGCCGTATCTAGCATTAATTCCCATTGACTTGCATTAGTGCCGGATCCGGCATTGCAAAACAACTGAAGGACGGATCCGTCCTTCCGGTCTGCAGGAAAACTGGGAAAAAGACTGCAAGACAGATCCATCCATCCGCAAGTGGAGAGACGGATCCGCTCTTGCAATGCATTTGTAGACGGATCCGTCTACAAATGCTGTGGGTTGTCATACTGATCTGCGAATCCGGCAGGCAGCTCTGACGACGGAACTGCCTGCCGGATCACACTAACGCTAGTGTGAAAGTACCCTAAGGGCCCTACCATGTTTTCTCGTCATATATTGTACTTCATGACAGTGGTAAAATTGAGTAAAAATATTCATTTTATTTATCAAAAAATGCAAAATTTACCAAAAATTTGGAAAAATTTGCAAATTTCTATTTCTCTACTTTTAGAATAGATAGTAATAACTCTGAATATAGTTATTACTTTACATTTCCAATATGTCTACTTCATGTTTGGATCATTTTGTGAATGGCATTTTAATTTCTGGGGACGTTAGAAGGCTTTTCAAGGACCAGTTCAAGTCTGAAGTCACTTTGTGAGGCTTACATAATAGAAACCACCCAAAAATGACCCCATTTTAGAAACCACACCCCTCAAGGTATTCAAAACTGATTTTACAAACTTTGTTAACCCTTTAGGTGTTCCACAAGAATTAATGGACATGGAGATTAAATTTCAGAATTTGACTTTTTTGGCAGATATTCCATTTTAATCATGTTTTTTCCTCTAACAAAGCAAGGGTTAACAGCCAAACAAAACTCAATATTTATTGCCATGATTCTGTTGTTTACAGAAACACCCATATGTCATCGTAAACTGCTGTATGGGCACACGGCAGGGCGCAGAAGGAAAGGAATGCAGATTTCACTGGGATAATTTTAAGCTGCCATGTCACATTTGAAGACCCCCTGATGCGCCCCTAGAGTAGAAACTCCAAAAAAGTGACCCCGTTTTGGAAAATACACCCTCCAAGGTATTCAAAACAGATTTTTCAAACTTTGTTAACCTTTTAGGTGTATTTCAGAATTTCACATTTTTGGCAGATTTTCCATTTTAACCACTTCAGCCCCCTTAGCTTAAACACCCTTAATGACCAGGCCACTTTTTACACTTCTGCACTACACTACTTTCACCGTTTATTGCTCGGTCATGCAACTTACCACCCAAATGAATTTTACCTCCTTTTCTTCTCATTAATAGAGCTTTCATTTGGTGGTATTTCATTGCAGCTGACATTTTTACTTTTTTTGTTATTAATCGAAATTTAATGATTTTTTTGCAAAAAAATTACATTTTTCACTTTCAGTTGTAAAATTTTGCAAAAAAAACGACATCCATATATACATTTTTCTCTAAATTTATTGTTCTACATGTCTTTGATTAAAAAAAATGTTTGGGTAAAAAAAAAAAAAATGGTTTGGGTAAAAGTTATAGCGTTTACAAACTATGGTACAAAAATGTGAATTTCCGCTTTTTGAAGCAGCTCTGACTTTCTGAGCACCTGTCATGTTTCCTGAGGTTCTACAATGGCCAGACAGTACAAACACCCCACAAATGACCCCATTTCGGAAAGTAGACACCCTAAGGTATTCGCTGATGGGCATAGTGAGTTCATAGAACTTTTTATTTTTTGTCACAAGTTAGCGGAAAATGATGATTTTTTTTTTCTTACAAAGTCTCATATTCCACTAACTTGTGACAAAAAATAAAAACTTCCATGAACTCACTATGCCCATCACGAAATACCTTGGGGTGTCTTCTTTCCAAAATGGGGTCACTTGTGGGGTAGTTATACTGCCCTGGCATTTTAGGGGCCCAAATGCGTGCAAAGTAGTTTGAAATCAAAATCTGTAAAAAATGGCCGGTGAAATCCTAAAGGTGCTCTTTGGAATGTGGGCCCCTTTGCCCACCTAGGCTGCAAAAAAGTGTCACACATGTGGTATTGCCGTACTCAGGAAAAGTTGGGCAATGTGTTTTGGGGTGTCATTTTACATATACCCATGCTGGGTGAGAGAAATATTTTGGCAAAAGACAACTTTTCCCATTTTTTTTATACAAAGTTGGCATTTGACCAAGATATTTATCTCACCCAGCATGGGTATATGTAAAATGACACCCCAAAACACATTGCCCAACTTCTCCTGAGTACGGCAATACCACATGTGTGACACTTTTTTGCAGCCTAGGTGGGCAAAGGGGCCCACATTCCAAAGAGCACCTTTAGGATTTCACAGGTCATTTTTTACACATTTTGATTTCAAACTACTTACCACACATTAGGGCCCCTAGAATGCCAGGGCAGTATAACTACCCCACAAATGACCCCATTTTGGAAAGAAGACACCCCAGGGTATTCCGTGAGGGGCATGGCGAGTTCCTAGAATTTTTTATTTTTTGTCACAAGTTAGCGGAAAATGATGATTTTTTTTTTTCTTACTAGGTCTCATATTCCACTAACTTGTGACAAAAAATAAAAACTTCCATGAACTCACTATGCCCGTCACGAAATACCTTGGGGTGTCTTCTTTCCAAAATGGGGTCACTTGTGGGGTAGTTATACTGCCCTGGCATTTTAGGGGCCCAAATGCGTGCGAAGTAGTTTGAAATCAAAATCTGTAAAAAATGGCCGGTGAAAACGTAAGGTGTTCTTTGGAATGTGGGCCCCTTTGCCCACCTAGGCTGCAAAAAAGTGTCACACATGTGGTATTGCCATACTCAGGAGAAGTTGGGCAATGTGTTTTGGGGTGTCATTTTACATATACCCATGCTGGGTGAGAGAAATATCTTGGCAAAAGACAACTTTTCCCATTTTTTTATACAAAGTTGGCATTTGACCAAGATATTTATCTCACCCAGCATGGGTATATGTAAAATGACACCCCAAAACACATTGCCCAACTTCTCCTGAGTACGGCAATACCACATGTGTGACACTTTTTTTGCAGCCTAGGTGGGCAAAGGGGCCCACATTCCAAAGAGCACCTTTAGGATTTCACAGGTCATTTTTTACACATTTTGATTTCAAACTACTTACCACACATTAGGGCCCCTAGAATGCCAGGGCAGTATAACTACCCCACAAGTGACCCCATTTTGGAAAGAAGACACCCCAAGGTATTCCGTGAGGGGCATGGCGAGTTCCTAGAATTTTTTATTTTTTGTCACAAGTTAGCGGAAAATGATGATTTTTTTTTTTCTTACAAAGTCTCATATTCCACTAACTTGTGACAAAAAATAAAAACTTCCATGAACTCACTATGCCCATCACGAAATACCTTGGGGTGTCTTCTTTCCAAAATGGGGTCACTTGTGGGGTAGTTATACTGCCCTGGCAATTTAGGGGCCCAAATGCGTGGGAAAAGACAACTTTTCCCATTTTATTATACAAAGTTGGCATTTGACCAAGATATTTCTCTCACCCAGCATGGGTATATGTAAAATAACACCTCAAAACACATTTCCCAACTTCTCCTGAGTACGGCGATACCACATGTGTGACACTTTTTTGCAGCCTAGATGCGCAAAGGGGCCCACATTCCTTTTAGGAGGGCATTTTTAGACATTTGGATCCCAGAATTCTTCTCACACTTTAGGGCCCCTAAAATGCCAGGGCAGTATAAATACGCCACATGTGACCCCATTTTGTAAAGAAGACACCCCAAGGTATTCAATGAGGGGCATGGCGAGTTCATAGAAAAAAAAAAAATTTGCCACAAGTTAGCGGAAATAGATTTTTTTTTGTTTTTTCTCACAAAGTCTCCCTTTCCGCTAACTTGGGACAAAAATTTCAATCTTTCATGGACTCAATATGCCCCCTCAGTGAATACCTTGGGGTGTCTTCTTTCCAAAATGGGGTCATTTGTGGGGTGTTTGTACTGCCCTGGCATTTGAGGGACTCCGCAATCATTACATGTATGGCCAGCATTAGGAGTTTCTGCTATTCTCCTTATATTGAGCATACGGGTAATGAGATTTATTTTTTTCCGTTCAGCCTCTGGGCTGAAAGAAAAAATGAACGGCACATTTCTTCATTCGCATCGATCAATGTGGATGAAAAAATCTCTGCCAAAAAAAAAAAAGGAGGGGAAAGGCGTCTGCCAGGATATAGGAGCTCCGCCCAACATCCATACCCACTTAGCTCGTATGCCCTGGCAAACCCGATTTCTCCATTCACATCAATCGATGTGGATGAATAAATCATTGCCGGGATTTATTTATTTTTTAAATACAAAGTGTTTGCCAAAGTATATGAACACCGCCACCTCCTCAGCTCATATGCCTCGGCAAACGTATCTTTTACTGCAGAGGAGAAATCTCGTCTTGCAGCGCCGCATACACTGACTTTTGAGTAATCTGACAGCAGCGCAATGCTTCTGTCAGAATGCACATCAGTTCTGCAGCTGGTTCATCGGTTGGTCCACCTGAAAGGTAAAAAAAAAAAACTTTATAATAAAATTTGAACGGAACATATAAACTTTATTAAACTTTTTGAACTGAACGTTAACTTTTTTGCTTAGCGGTGTTTTTTTTTTTGTGTTTTTTTTACCTTTATAGGACAAACCTCTACTTCCCCATGGGACAATGTGCAAAGCGCAAATTGCCCAAAGATGTGGCGAAGTACATTATGCACTTTATCCCAGGTGAAAGGATAAGTTTGCAGCAGCTGTGAGTAAAAGGGCCCTAATAGCCCTCTGTGCCTGTCCTGTGAGATGCAATCCCTATGCTAAGTGTACCTGTGTGTGGTACTTCCGGAAACACTCTCCAAAGCATAGGGCAGGGTGGTCAGGGCAGTAAGGACAGAAATAGCGGGTGTCACGCCTTATTCCACTCCTGCTACAGACACGACATCTTTTTCGGGGTGACGGTTGGGTTGAGGTACCAGCAACGACACTGGGGAAATGTCGCTCGTGTAGACGGCTCACTACACTGGTGGATGGGGCCACGGAACCTCCTGGATACAGGAGGTTCGCGATGATCTCTTCCTTAAATTTGAGGAAGGATCGTGTTCTCCCAGCCTTACTGTAGAGAACAAAACTATTGTACATCGCCAATTGAATCAAATATACAGACACCTTCTTATACCAGCGTCTGGTGCGTCGGGAAACTAAATAGGGAGCCAACATCTGGTCATTGAAGTCCACCCCTCCCATGAGCGCATTATAGTCGTGGACTGAGAGGGGCTTTTCAATGACACGGGTTGCCCGTTCAATTTATATTGTCGTGTCTGCGTGAATGGAGGAGAGCATGTAAACGTCACGCTTGTCTCTCCATTTCACCGCGAGCAGTTCTTCGTTACACAAGGCAGCCCTCTCCCTCCTTGCAAGACGGGTGGTAACAAGCCGTTGGGGGAAGCCCCGGCGACTAGGTCGCACGGTGCCACAGCAGCCAATCTGTTCTAGGAACAAATGCCTAAAGAGGGGCACACTTGTGTAAAAATTGTATAAGGGACTCGTCTATGCAGATGTTTTGCTCAGGGGTATACACATCTGCAAATTTCTGGTTGAAGTGGTCTATGAGGGGCCAAATTTTGTGGAGCTGGTCAAAAGCTGGGTGGCATCTGGGATGAGAGGTGCAGTTGTTGCTAAAGTGCAGGAAACGAAGGATGGTCTCAAAACGTACCCTGGACATAGTAGCAGAGAACATGGGCATGTGATGAATCGGGAAATGTGGACCAATATGACCGCATTTCATGCTTTTTGGTTAGACCCATGTTCAGGAGAAGGCCCAGAAAAGTTTTTAATTCGGAAACTTGACTGGTTTCCACCGGAAAGGCTGGGCATAATAGCTTCCTGGGTTGGCGGCTATAAATTGAGTGGCAGCTCAAAAAATCCCAGTGCCAAACCGATCTGAGCTGTCTCAACCCGAACTCCAGACTGGGCGGTGAAAGGGGGAACTACAGGTGCGGCTGAAGTTGGGGACTGCCAATCAGGGTTTGCCAGCACCTCAGGGACTCTAGGGGCTCTACGGGCCTGTCTGTGCGGTGGCTGCGACGGGGTAACTACTGCACGTGCCACCGTACCAGCTTCAACTGCCCTTCTGGTGCTCGCCACTTCACCATGTTGTACGGCAGTGCTGGTAATAGGTCCAGGGAGGGCTGCGCTGCTGGTGTATGCCTCACCACGTAATCCGACAGCGCCAGCCCCACTCTGCTGCTCTTGAAGCGGATCCTGCGCAACCTGTGGTCTAGCGACACAGGGCCGGTACGCCTGGTGCTATCAGGGACCTCAACCTCCTCGTCCGAACTTTGGGTCAGACTGCCACTGCTTTCTACAGGTTCATATTCTGACTCGCTAGATTCGTCAGATGAGGGTTCCCATTCCTCATCCGACTGGGTCAGAAGCCTGTAGGCCTCTTCAGAAGAATACCCCCTGTTTGACATTTGGACTACTAAATTTAGGGGTATTCCCTGAGACTACCCAAGAAAAAAAGCAAGCCTGTCTTACAAATGGGAGGCTAGCGAAGTACCGGAGGCCGCTGCGATTGCTAAAAAATATCAAAACTGATTTTTTTTATCGTCGCAGCGCTTGTAAAGTGATTGTGCAGTGATAAAAAAAAAAAAAATTTTTTGTCACTGCGGCGGGGCGGGCGTGGGTGAACGCACGTGTGGGCGACCGATCAGGCCTGATCGGGTAAACACTGCGTTTTGGGTGGAGGGTGAACTAAGGTGACACTAATACAATTATAGATCTGACTGTGATCAGTTTTGATCACTTACAGATACTATAAAAGTACAAATGCTGATTAGCGATACGCTAATCAGCGAATCAGTGACTGCGGTGCGTTGGGCTGGGCGCTAACTGACACTAAACTACCTAACCAAGGGACCTAAACTATCCTAAACCTAACCGTCAATACTAGTGAAAAAAAAAGTGACAGTTTACACTGATCACTTTTTTCTCTTTCACTAGTGATTGACAGGGGCGATCAAGGGGTGATTAAGGGGTTAATTGGGGTGATGGGGGGTGATCTGGGGGCTAAGTGTGGTGTTGGGTGTACTCACTGTGATGTCTGCTCCTCTGCTGGAACCAACCGACCAAAAGGACCTGCAGAGGAGCAGAGAAGCCATTTAACACCTTATATTTACAAATATAAGATGTTAGATGGCTTCTGATTCAATTTTTTAAAAATCAGCAACCTGCCAGCAACGATCATTGGCTGGCAGGTTGCTGACTAAATACTTCTTAAACTTTTGCCGGCCCGCAATGCGCATGCGCGGGCTGGCTTTGAGCGAAATCTCGCGTCTCGCGAGATGACGCGTATATGCGTGACTCTGCGCAGAGCTGCCGCCTCCGGAACGCGATCCGCGATAGGCGGTCCGGAGGCGGTTAATCCATTTTTTCCAGGAACAAAGCAAGGGTTAACAGCCAAACAAAACTCAATATTTATTGCCATGATTCTGTAGGTTACAGAAACACCCCATATGTGGTCGTAAACTGCTGTACGGGCACACGGCAGGGGGCAGAAGGAAAGGAACGCCATATGGTTTTTGGAAGGCAGATTTCACTGGGATCATTTTAAGTTGCCATGTCACATTTGAAGACCCCCTGATGCACCCCTAGAGTAGAAACTCAAAAAAAATACCCCATTTTGGAAACTACGGGATAAGGTGGCAGTTTTGTTGGTACTATTTTAAGGTACATATGATTTTTGGTTGCTCTATATTACACTTTTTGTGAGGCAAGGTAACAAAAAATAGCCGTTTTGGCACCGTTTTTATTTTGTTATTTACAATGTTCATCTGAATGGTTAGATCATGTGGTATTTTATAGAGCAGGTTGTTACGGACGGGACAATACCAAAAATGACAAAAAAAATTGTTGTTTATTTCAGTTTTACATAATAAAGCATTTTTTTAAATAATAATTTTTTTGTGTCTCCATATTCTGAAAGCCATATTTTATTTTATTTTTTGGGCAACTGTCTTATGTAGGGGCTAATTTTTTTCGGTATGAGAAGGCGGTTTTATTTGTACAATTTTGGGGTGTGTATGACTTTTTGATCGCTTGGTTTTACACTTTTTGTGATGTAAGGTGACAAAAAATTGCTTTTTTGACACACTCTTTTTTTTTTACGGTGTTCGAATGAGGGGTTAGGTCATGTGATACTTTTATACAGCAGGTTCTTATGGATGCGACGATACCTAATATGTATACTTTTTTGAATTTATTAAAGTTTTTCAGAATGATATTTTTGAAACAAAAAAAATCATGTTTTAGTGACTCTGAAAGCCATAGTTTTTTTTTTTTGGGGGGCGATTGTCTAAGGTAGGTGTCACGAGTGGGAGGTCCCAGGAAAGACCTCTGCGTCATCAAGAAAAGACATACAGCAATACGGTACAGTCACAACAGAGTTTATTGCACAAACAGAATCCAAGAAGGGAAACACAGGGAAATTGAGAGCTCTATGTACCGTCCACACAGTGGGAGGAAAACCCCCACTGCGCCACTGTCTAGTAATACTCCAGAGGGGCGTGACTAAGCAACTCCTGGTATTCACTAGGGCCCCCGATGGTAGGGTTAGGCTTTGCCGCAGGGAGTTGCAGTTGGGTCCACTCTGGAGTGTGAACTAGACAGTGACAACAGGAGCAAATGGACAACAGGTACCAGAAGGTACCGACGGTACATAGGCAAACATAAACAAACAGGCAACTAAAAATACAAGCAGGAGTTCACGCAAGGGAACAGGAGTGGCAATGAGCAGAGAAGGACTAGCTCCACCAGTGGTATACTGCGTGGCCTTGCCCATAGCACTCTGCAGCAAGGCACGCTGCAGCAAGGGCTTGCTGAACAGAGACATATAACATAACAAACAGGCAAATACAAGCAGGCAACTAAAAACACAAGCAGGAGTTCACGCAAGGGAACAGGAGTGGCAATGAGCAGAGAAGGAATAGCTCCACCAGTGGTATACTGCGTGGCCTTGCCCATAGCACTCTGCAGCTAGGCGTGCTGCAGCAAGGGCTTGCTGAACAGAGACATACGAATACACACAAGGTAACTAAAACATAACTGGCAGAACAGATAACAGAAAGACAGGAAAGAGGACGGGAATGAACAAGTAGGAAACCCACAGAGCACATACAGACAGACAGACACGGATCCCATGGGTCAACAGCATGGGAGAGTGAGTACCAACAAGGAGCAGGACAAGACAACACACACCAGGAGAGCTGACCCAGAACTGAGGAAACCTCAGCCTAAGGCCTCATGCACACGACCGTTGTTGTGTTCCGTTCCGTAAAATGGGGTTCCGTTGTTCCGTGATCTGTTTCCGTTTTTGTTTCCGTGTGTCTAACTTTATTTTTGAAAGATCACCAGACATGAAGGAAAGTAAAAAAAAGTCTAAGTCAAGTTTGCCATGCAAATGATAGGAAAAAAACGCGCGGATGCGGATGACAAACTTGTGTGCCTCCGCGTTTTTTCACGGTCCCATTGACTTGAATGGGTCCGTGATCCGTTTTCCATGAAAAAAATAGGACAGGTTATATTTTATTGACGTATCCACGGCACTCTCCAAATTATGCTCAAGAATATATGTATTTTATTTTGTTAATATTTGCCAATATTTGCCAATACCAACTTTGATCATCACATAGAAAAATCAGGGCCAACGTTTCGGTCCACCCGGGACCTTGATCACGGCCTATAGAAATACAAGTAAATATATGGTATAAGTAAAATATTGGGTCACAATAAACAATAAATAACATAATGATAATAATAATATGTCTCATAGAAATCAATGTAGATAGTACCAATATTGTATACTTCATAGGGTACGTCTAGAATAAGTACTGGCTTTAGGTAATAAGTCCCAAATCAATGAGTGCACAGTTTAGTCAAAAAATAAAGGGTTAATACCAAACTTAATGGATTATATATGAAGGATATCCATAGAATTCTCAAAGCACTGCACATAATATACTGATATAACAGAATAACCTAGTGGAAATCTCCATATGAATAACAAGACAATTAGAGAACCTTTGAAAAATCGAATGCAGAGCCATGAAAAAATAATGATATCCGCCATTACACCCAAACAAACAATATCTTCTTCTTAAAACAAGCTCATGATAATAATACATAAACATACCTTATCCTGAGTAAGTAGTGTACGCTCGTTGGTGGCATAGAGGAAACTGACTGCAAGACGCCAGTTATATCGCGTCTGCCTCGTGTCTTCCGGCGTCTGACGTCATTGACATGCGCCTGGTTAACTGTGGAACGCAAACTGTTCCATTGAGAGAAATGCGCCTGCGCACCGAATTTCTGTCGTCATTGCCTCTAAATACTTAGAATAAGAGCAGCGTTTATTAGGGATGTCCCGATACCATTTTTTTAAGACTGAGTACGAGTACCGATACTTTTATTTAAGTACTCACCGATACCAATTACCGATACTAATTTTAACAATAAAATACACACACATGTATTTTCTGACCACTGACCAACCAAAAGGCCCAAAAACAGAACTATAACATTCCAAGGAGACGTTACACTGTATGGGGGGCAGCCACAAGGAGACGTTATACTGTATGGGGGGCAGCCACAAGGAGACGTTACACTGTATGGGGGCAGCCACAAGGAGACGTTATACTGTATGGGGACAGCCACAAGGAGACGTTATACTGTATGGGGGCAGCCACAAGGAGACGTTATACTGTATGGGGGCAGCCACAAGGAGACGTTACACTGTATGGGGGGCAGCCACAAGGAGACGTTACACTGTATGGGGGGCAGCCACAAGGAGACGTTACACTGTATGGGGGGCAGCCACGAGGAGACGTTATACTGTATGGGGGCAGCCACAAGGAGACATTACACTGTATGGGGGGCAGCCACAAGGAGACGTTATACTGTATGGGGGCAGCCACAAGGAGACATTACACTGTATGGGGGGCAGCCACAAGGAGACGTTACACTGTATGGGGGAAGCCACAAGGAGACGTTATACTGTATGGGGCAGCCACAAGGAGACGTTATACTGTATGGGACGGCCACAAGGAGACGTTACACTGTATGGGGGCAGCTACAAGGAGACGTTATACTGTATGGGGCGGCCACAAGGAGACGTTACACTGTATGGGGGCAGCTACAAGGAGACATTATACTGTATGGGGGCAGCCACAAGGAGAGGTTATACTGTATGGGACGGCCACAAGGAGACGTTATACTGTATGGGGGCAGCCACAAGGAGACCTTATACTGTATGGGGGCAGCCACAAGGAGAGGTTATACTGTATGGGACGGCCACAAGGAGATGTTATACTGTGTGGGGGCAGCCACAAGGAGACGTTATACTGTATGGGGGCAGCCACAAGGAGACGTTATACTGTATGGGACGGCCACAAGGAGACGCTACTGTAAGGAGTCAGGACAACAATTTTTGAAGCCCCTCCTCAGTATAATAGTCTTGTGGCCATCATACAGTAATGTATATTTCTTCTTGCCCTTATGCCTGCTTTTAGAGATCAATGTGCAGCTTGCAGGCAGGAAGGGAAGGACCAGGGCCATAGAAGACAGACACATCACCTTTAGAGGGACTCGCTCCTGGCAAACACAGTACTGCTGCAGTGAATGCAGTGGAGCAGACTGTGATGTAATTACAATGTATAGTTATCGCAGGGACTCAGAGAATCGTCTGAGAGTTTATTAGTTAAAAGAATCGAATGAGTCAGAGACTGTGTCATCGAGTCCCTGCCAGACTTCCTGCTCTGCTACATGCACCCTGTACACACCCAGCTTCACTACATGCTATACTAATAATGCCCCCCCTTCCCCCCGGACGGACTTACAGGAGCCGCAGAGCAGGAAGCCTGGCAGGGACTCGGTGACAGTCTGTGACTCATTCCATTCTTTTAACTAATAAACTGTCAGACGATTCTCTGAGTCCCTGCACTACGCTCCCTGTGCTGTGAGTCAGTGCTGGTTGCCTCTGGTTGGAGGGCGGGGAGGGGCGGGGCGGAGCTAGCTTCCACTGTAGGCTCCTATTACGCTGCCTCTGAAGCTGTTAGCTGTGCGAGATGCAGGGGCAGGCTGCGGACGGACACCGACAAATAGAAGCGGCGCACAGGTATCGGCAGTGGTATCGGGGACATTTGCACGAGTACATGTACTCGTGCAAATGCCCGGTATCGGTCCCGATACCGATACTGGTATCGGTATCGGGACATCCCTAGCGTTTATCTCTATGCCCACATGGAGCTTTAGTAGTCACCATCCCAATAAAATAAAGAAAATATATATCGATAAGGTATGAAACTGAGGGGTCTGGCTCAAATATATATCTATGGAATATATTAACAAATAGCCCAAAGGGCATCGCCACATAGTCCATAGAATTATTTTATATGTCATAGTGTATAAATAATAGCTGGCCCTCTATATATTAGTATATTAATTACAAAATTGAAAAAATCCAATTAGTAAGGTTATAATGTTAATAGTAAAAAAAATATTATTGAATCATACCTATACCAGTAAATCAGCGTGTCTAGATAAGAGAAAAATAGAGATAAAGAGTCAGAAAAGGTAAGATTCAAATATAACAGTTATCTGATGTGACATCTGATTTCGCAGAGAAAATATATGAACAATACAACATAAATATATAGGTGACCAATTAATATAGTCTGACTATAGTGACAATTCCAATCACAATAATAATTCGAATTCGCGATTTAGTCCGTGTGGGAATAATGTTTTGAGCTCATAGATCCAGAAGGACTCCTTTTTTTGTAATAAATGTTTACGGTTGCCACCTCTCCTGGGCATAGGGACATGATCTATGACCTGAAATTGCAACTGGCTAATATTATGTTGCAACTGGAGGAAATTATATGGTATTGGAAGTTCTGCTTTTTTACATCTAATGTCGGATTTATGCTTCGAAATCCTGTCACGAATACATTGTGAGGTTTCACCTATATATGCCAGGCCACAAGGGCATTTAATCATGTAGACTACATATGATGATGCACACGTATAATAGCCCCTAATACTATAGGTTTTCCCTGAATGAGGATGTGTAAACATATTACCTTTTTTGACATGGGTACATTGGGCACAATTTAAACATGGAAATGTGCCATTTTTTTGGGGAGCTAATTTAGTCTGAATGAATCTAGGTCTATACGAACCTACATCGGCACGTACTAGGGAATCCCTCAAATTTTGAGGACGTTTGTAACACATTCTCATGGGACGTGAAAATTCAGAAATATCTGGATAAAATTTGTTCAATAAAGGCCAGTGCTTCCGGATGATTTGATGTATCCTGGGAATAAATGGATGGTAAGTAGTAATAAAAGGTACGCGAGGGGGGGAAAGAGACTTAGTGGATATTGTAGTGGTCTCTACTGTCTTCTTCAGTTCCATATTAAGAAGCGATTGAGGATATCCCTGCTCTTTAAATCTTTGAGACATTTCCTGTAGGCGAATCTTCCTGATGTCGGGGTCACTCACGATTCTGTTGACCCTGGTAAATTGTGATTTTGGTAAAGAATTTTTTGTATTATGAGGATGGTTACTAGAAAAAAGAAGAAGAGTGTTTCTATCCGTCGGTTTTGTGTAAAGATCTACTGTTAGTCTACCATCAACATTTTTGATTATTGAAGTATCCAAAAAATGAATAGTGGATTCACTGATAGTGACGGTAAAGTGTAGATCTGATATAGTATTATTCAAAATTTGGAAGAATTGGTCAAAAGAATCGCGAGTGCCCTCCCAAATCAGGAAGATATCATCAATGAATCGACGCCAAATTTTGCAGTGCTGTTGAAACAGTGGGTTGGAATATACATATAATGTCTCAAAGTTTGCCATATAGGCATTAGCATAAGGAGGGGCTACGTTAGCCCCCACTGCTGTACCTTTACGCTGGATGTAGTAATTATCTCCAAACATGAAATAATTACAATGCAGTACCAACTTGAGTAGATCAATACAAAAAGCCTGTTGTTGCCCGGACAGTGAAGAGGACTTCAGGATGTTCAATACTGCCTGGACACCTCCATCATGAGATATGGAGGTGTACAGGCTGCATACATCCAGTGTCACCAAAAAAGCATCATCCGAAACAGGATCCAACTTGGAGATGATGTCTAAACAATGACTGGTATCGAGCAGAAAGGAATCAGTTTTCTTAATTAGTGGAGTAAGAATCTTTTCAAGGTAAATAGAAAGAGGTGATAGTAAAGAATCCGTGGAGGCCACTATTGGCCGGCCCGGAGGTTTTTGCAAATTTTTATGTATTTTTGGCAGTATATACAATACAGGCATCATGGGATATTCATTATGTAAAAAATTGTATGTAGCTTTGTCAATAATGCCCTGATATAGTGCAGAGTTTAATAATGTATTAATTTCCTGTTGTATTCTATAAGTCGGATTGGATGAAATTAACTCATAAGTTTCTCTATCTGCAAGTTGGGTTTCTATTTCCTGAATATAATATTTGGTGTCCATGACAACAATTGCTCCGCCTTTGTCGGCGGGTTTAATTGTGATGCTGGTATCCTGCATAAGTGTTTTAAGGGCTGTGGTCTCTATGTTTGATAAATTGCCAGATATAGGATATTTACCATGTTTTTGACCATCTAATGTCATCCGGATTTCCTTGTCTACTAGATCAATAAACGCCTCGATGCTATGATAATGTTTTGGGGGCATGAAGTTACTTCTGGATCTAAGGCCCAAATGAGTAATAGACAATTTATCACTAGTGATTAGTCTATCAATAGTGTCAGACGATGAGAAATGGGCCTTTAGTCGTAATGAGCGGTAAAACTTATGTAGATCTTGCGTCAAGTTATAATGATGAAGAGGTGACACTGGGCAATAAGACAGTCCTTTCGAAAGAACCATAATCTCCGCTGGTGACAATGTTCTAGAAGAAATATTAATCACTAAATCCCTACCTGGGATCTGGTTTGCATAGGAATAGTCTCTTGTCCGGTTTGCATGTCGTCCCCTGCGTATCCTCTTTGTTTTCGTCTGGAGCGATTGCCTCGCCGATTGAAAAAACGTTGCGGTCTGCGATATGCTGATCTCTCGCTCCCAGATGAAGAAGACGCATAGTCCACATAAGAATACTGGCCATAAGTATTTGGTTCTTGCCATTGACACCTATATACCCTTTTAAGTTGATAGTCTTCAGTATCTCGAATATATTTGGATCTTTTTGTCTGTTCTATATATTTTCAGTGATCCTCCAGAATTTTGTCAGTTTTATTTTTAAGGTCAATCAAATCCTGGGGAGAAATAGTAGCTGTAAGTTGAGTTTCTATTGCCAATATCTTTTCCTTGGATTCAAAAATAGACTTCTGCAAAAAATCAATACTAAGGACCATAATGTCCATAGAACACTTGTTCAGTATCGTTTCAAACTTGTCGCAGTATTCTTTATTCGTAGAAAAGAGATTTGGCCGTAGATGAACTCTCAATCCACGAGGGATAAGTCCATTTTTATAGTACTCGGCTAAAGTGGCACAGTGTAGTTCTGAGCCTATCAATTTTTTAGATTCTCGCTCCAGGTCCCTGGATTTGACTTCACTGTGCGAAATATGCAAAAAATCACTGGAAGCTGTAACTTGAGAGACGATCCCGTCTGCAGTAGTGGTATCATAGGAAAAAGTCGAAATGGACATGAAGGCGGGTGCACAAATTCACCAACAGGTATAATAATCAAAATTATTGAACGGCACACCGCTTTTGAAAATAGGGGAATTTAAATCCCAAAGGGAGGTGCTCAATGGAGGGGCTGTCAGGCCAATCACTTATAGAACAAAAATATCCACGGCACTCTCCAAATTATGCTCAAGAATATATGTATTTTATTTTGTTAATATTTGCCAATATTTGCCAATACCAACTTTGATCATCACATAGAAAAATCAGGGCCAAAGTTTCGGTCCACCCGGGACCTTGATCACGGCCTATAGAAATACAAGTAAATATATGGTATAAGTGGCTGGAGGAGCCGATTTCACTTGAAGAACTGGAAGCTGCGCTTGGGGATATGGCGAATGGTAAGGCGCCTGGAGCTGATGGCCTCCCAGTAGAGGTATATAAAAAGCTGCAGGGGATATTACTTCCTGAATTACTTAAGGTGCTTGAGCACTCATTGGAGGCAGGTTCGCTACCACATTTGATGCAGGAAGCTATAATTGTGGTTATACCTAAACCTGGGAAGGATCCTAAAATACCGGATTCCTACAGACCAATTTCGCTTCTCACGGCCGATGTTAAGCTCCTGGCGAAGGTGTTGGCGAACAGGCTGTCCAAGGTGATTCTGACCATTGTGCACCCGGACCAGACGGGTTTTATGCCTGGGAAATCGACGGCTATTAATCTCCATAGGCTATATGCTAGTTTGAATATTCCAGCGGATAATCGTGGAGACAGGGCCTTGCTTGCTCTCGACGCCGCCAAGGCGTTTGATAGTGTGGAGTGGAGCTACTTGTGGGGGGTCTTGAGAACCATGGGCTTTGGAGCGCGGTTCATTCAGTGGCTAAAGGTCCTGTACTCTAGTCCGAGGCGAGAATTAGAGCTAATGGAGGGTTGTCAGATTGTTTCGCCCTTGCCAGGGGCACCAGACAGGGATGCCCATTGTCGCCCTTATTGTTTGCTCTTGCAATAGAGCCGCTTGCGGCGTATATCCGCTTATCAACAAATATAGAGGGGTTTAGATACGGTGGACTGCACAATAAAGTGGCTATGTACGCTGATGACACTCTGCTTTTTATGGGCAATACTGGTGCGTCCCTGGATGCGGCCATGGCATTGATTGACAGATAAATTGGCAAAAATCCTCTTTGATGCCAATCGATGGGCAGGCCCTGTCAGGCAGACGAGTAGATAGTCTGGTTCCCTGGGTGGATAAATTTAAATACTTGGGATTGTATATAACACCTAGATTGTCGGAATTTGAGGACCTTAATTTGTTTCCGTTGCTGGCTACTTTCAGGCTAAAGGTGAGGTCATGGTGTAGGCTCTTTCTTTCGGTGGTAGGTAGAGTGAACCTTTTAAAAATGGTTATGATGCCCCAGTTGCTCTATGTATTGAACAATGCTCCCGTATGGATCCCCCTGGATAGATTTAAGAAAATTCACTCTATATTTAGGGATCTTATTTGGAAATATGGTCAGGCTAGGATTAAACTGGAGACATTGCAGTACCCTAAGTCGGAAGGTGGCCTGGCTGTTCCTAATGCATGGATTTACTTTTTGGCTTCCCAATGTCAACATTTCAAGGGGTGGATTGGCTTCCAAGTGCCGGATATGACTGGGCAGATATTGCAGCATTGGTTGGGCAGTCGTGATCTCATGGGTATTCTGGAAGGGTCAGGTATGCATGCTGGGAGGGAAAAACTCCCTCTTATTGAACTTATGAAAAAAGTTTGGGCAAAGGTGAAGCAGCTAAGAGGTGTAGGTGGAATCAGTGAGCTTTCCCCTATTAGAAATAATCACCTATTGCCTGAATTTTTTGCCATGTCAGGACTTCGGAACTGGGAAACTCATGGAGTGATGAGAATTGGCCAATTAATTGAGGGCAAGATATGTAAGTCATTTCAGAACCTGCAGCAGGAATTTAATATCCCTAGGGGATGGTTCTATAAATATCTTCAAATAAGGCATGCCCTTGAGGTCACGCTGCTGAAAGGATGTGTGATAGCCCAAATGGAGGTGGTTCATAAGCTTGTTCTCCCGACAGGGGGGGGGGGAAAGAGGGCTGATATCACAGGTGTACGCTCTTCTACTTGATAAATTCTTAGAGGGGTTTCCGCTCTCAAGAATGAAGAAATGGGAGACTGACTTGGGGGATATGTCTAAGGATAAATGGGAGGATATATTGGAAGGAGTCCCCAAGGTGTCCTTGAGTGAACAGGGCAAACTGTCCCAACTATTTATTATACATAGAGTGTACAAAACACCGGTGTTCCTAAAAAAGGTTGGAGTAAGAATTGATGACAAGTGTCCAAAGTGTATGGAAGATGGTGCGGATTTGTTACATATGCTGTGGTCTTGTCCAGTAATTGGTAATTATTGGGAGGATGTAAGGAATATGATTAATAGTAAATTGACGTTGAAAATTCAAAAAGACCCCAAGGTGTGTGTATTGGGGTATGTGTCTGAGATTGGAGGGACTGAATCGGTTAAGGTTGCAGTGGGAAGGTTGTTGTATGTGGCCAGGAAGCTGGTGGCTATGAGGTGGATCCAGGGAAGTCCGCCTACACTGGGTGAGTTTGAACGGAAGGTGCATGACATGCTGATATTGGAAAAAGGGGTGTATGTGAAGAGAGGGTGTCCTCAGAAGTTTGATAAAATGTGGAGTGATTGGTTATCTCATACTCACGTGGTTATATAGGCTCGGGAAGGTTCATGGCTAGTTAACAGGGTGGGGAGGTGGTAGGGGAGGTGGTAGGGAAGGGTGGGGGGGGGGGAGGGGAGGGGATTTGAGATTGTTAGGACATATACAATTCTTTGTCTCAATATTTGTTTCTACATGTGTACACGTTATATATAGATACATGATATAACTGTGTGTTGGTATTTCTACGGATACTGCTGTACACTGATTGCACAAGGTGGATAAAGTAAGAAAAGACAATGTGTTGTTTTTGTAATATCCTGTATTTATTGATTCAATAAAAACGATTTGATTTAAAAAAAATATATGGTATAAGTAAAATATTGGGTCACAATAAACAATAAATAACATAATGATAATAATAATATGTCTCATAGAAATCAATGTAGATAGTACCAATATTGTATACTTCATAGGGTACGTCTAGAATAAGTACTGGCTTTAGGTAATAAGTCCCAAATCAATGAGTGCACAGTTTAGTCAAAAAATATTGTTTGTTTGGGTGTAATGGCGGATATCATAATTTTTTCATGGCTCTGCATTCGATTTTTCAAAGGTTCTCTAATTGTCTTGTTATTCATATGGAGATTTCCACTAGGTTTTTCTGTTATATCAGTATATTATGTGCAGTGCTTTGAGAATTCTATGGATATCCTTCATATATAATCCATTAAGTTTGGTATTAACCCTTTATTTTTTGACTAAACTGTGCACTTATTGATTTGGGACTTATTACCTAAAGCCAGTACTTATTCTAGACGTACCCTATGAAGTATACAATATTGGTACTATCAACATTGATTTTTATGAGACATATTATTATTATCATTATATTTATTTATTGTTTATTGTGACCCAATATTTTACTTATACCATATATTTACTTGTATTTCTATAGGCCGTGATCAAGGTCCCGGGTGGACCGAAACTTTGGCCCTGATTTTTCTATGTGATGATCAAAGTTGGTATTGGCAAATATTGGCAAATATTAACAAAATAAAATACATATATTCTTGAGCATAATTTGGAGAGTGCCACGGATATTTTTGTTCTATAAGTGATTGGCCTGACAGCCCCTCCATTGAGCACCTCCCTTTGGGATTTAAATTCCCCTATTTTCAAAAGCGGTGTGCCGTTCAATAATTTTGATTATTATACCTGTTGGTGAATTTGTGCACCCGCCTTCATGTCCATTTCGACTTTTTCCTATGATACCACTACTGCAGACGGGATCGTCTCTCAAGTTACAGCTTCCAGTGATTTTTTGCATATTTCGCACAGTGAAGTCAAATCCAGGGACCTGGAGCGAGAATCTAAAAAATTGATAGGCTCAGAACTACACTGTGCCACTTTAGCCGAGTACTATAAAAATGGACTTATCCCTCGTGGATTGAGAGTTCATCTACGGCCAAATCTCTTTTCTACGAATAAAGAATACTGCGACAAGTTTGAAACGATACTGAACAAGTGTTCTATGGACATTATGGTCCTTAGTATTGATTTTTTGCAGAAGTCTATTTTTGAATCCAAGGAAAAGATATTGGCAATAGAAACTCAACTTACAGCTACTATTTCTCCCCAGGATTTGATTGACCTTAAAAATAAAACTGACAAAATTCTGGAGGATCACCGAAAATATATAGAACAGACAAAAAGATCCAAATATATTCGAGATACTGAAGACTATCAACTTAAAAGGGTATATAGGTGTCAATGGCAAGAACCAAATACTTATGGCCAGTATTCTTATGTGGATTATGCGTCTTCTTCATCTGGGAGCGAGAGATCAGCATATCGCAGACCGCAACGTTTTTTCAATCGGCGAGGCAATCACTCCAGACGAAAACAAAGAGGATACGCAGGGGACGACATGCAAACCGGACAAGAGACTATTCCTATGCAAACCAGATCCCAGGTAGGGATTTAGTGATTAATACACTGCGTGCAGAATTATTAGGCAAATGAGTATTTTGACCACATCATCCTCTTTATGCATGTTGTCTTACACCAAGCTGTATAGGCTCGAAAGCCTACTACCAATTAAGCATATTAGGTGATGTGCATCTCTGTAATGAGAAGGGGTGTGGTCTAATGACATCAACACCCTATATTAGGTGTGCATAATTATTAGGCAACTTCCTTTCCTTTGGCAAAATGGGTCAAAAGAAGGACTTGACAGGCTCAGAAAAGTCAAAAATAGTGAGATATCTTGCAGAGGGATGCAGCACTCTTAAAATTGCAAAGCTTCTGAAGCGTGATCATCGAACAATCAAGCGTTTCATTCAAAATAGTCAACAGGGTCGCAAGAAGCGTGTGGAAAAACCAAGGCGCAAAATAACTGCCCATGAACTGAGAAAAGTCAAGCGTGCAGCTGCCAAGATGCCACTTGCCACCAGTTTGGCCATATTTCAGAACTGCAACATCACTGGAGTGCCCAAAAGCACAAGGTGTGCAATACTCAGAGACATGGCCAAAGTAAGAAAGGCTGAAAGACGACCACCACTGAACAAGACACACAAGCTGAAACGTCAAGACTGGGCCAAGAAATATCTCAAGACTGATTTTTCTAAGGTTTTATGGACTGATGAAATGAGAGTGAGTCTTGATGGGCCAGATGGATGGGCCCGTGGCTGGATTGGTAAAGGGCAGAGAGCTCCAGTCCGACTCAGACGCCAGCAAGATGGAGGTGGAGTACTGGTTTGGGCTGGTATCATCAAAGATGAGCTTGTGGGGCCTTTTCGGGTTGAGGATGGAGTCAAGCTCAACTCCCAGTCCTACTGCCAGTTTCTGGAAGACACCTTCTTCAAGCAGTGGTACAGGAAGAAGTCTGAATCCTTCAAGAAAAACATGATTTTCATGCAGGACAATGCTCCATCACTCGCGTCCAAGTACTCCACAGCGTGGCTGGCAAGAAAGGGTATAAAAGAAGAAAATCTAATGACATGGCCTCCTTGTTCACCTGATCTGAACCCCATTGAGAACCTGTGGTCCATCATCAAATGTGAGATTTACAAGGAGGGAAAACAGTACACCTCTCTGAACAGTGTCTGGGAGGCTGTGGTTGCTGCTGCACGCAATGTTGATGGTGAACAGATCAAAACACTGACAGAATCCATGGATGGCAGGCTTTTGAGTGTCCTTGCAAAGAAAGGTGGCTATATTGGTCACTGATTTGTTTTTGTTTTGTTTTTGAATGTCAGAAATGTATATTTGTGAATGTTGAGATGTTATATTGGTTTCACTGGTAAAAATAAATTATTGAAATGGGTATATATTTGTTTTTTGTTAAGTTGCCTAATAATTATGCACAGTAATAGTCACCTGCACACACAGATATCCCCCTAAAATAGCTAAAACTAAAAACAAACTAAAAACTACTTCCAAAAATATTCAGCTTTGATATTAATTAGTTTTTTGGGTTCATTGAGAACATGGTTGTTGTTCAATAATAAAATTAATCCTCAAAAATACAACTTGCCTAATAATTCTGCACTCCCTGTATTTCTTCTAGAACATTGTCACCAGCGGAGATTATGGTTCTTTCGAAAGGACTGTCTTATTGCCCAGTGTCACCTCTTCATCATTATAACTTGACGCAAGATCTACATAAGTTTTACCGCTCATTACGACTAAAGGCCCATTTCTCATCGTCTGACACTATTGATAGACTAATCACTAGTGATAAATTGTCTATTACTCATTTGGGCCTTAGATCCAGAAGTAACTTCATGCCCCCAAAACATTATCATAGCATCGAGGCGTTTATAGATCTAGTAGACAAGGAAATCCGGATGACATTAGATGGTCAAAAACATGGTAAATATCCTATATCTGGCAATTTATCAAACATAGAGACCACAGCCCTTAAAACACTTATGCAGGATACCAGCATCACAATTAAACCCGCCGACAAAGGCGGAGCAATTGTTGTCATGGACACCAAATATTATATTCAGGAAATAGAAACCCAACTTGCAGATAGAGAAACTTATGAGTTAATTTCATCCAATCCGACTTATAGAATACAACAGGAAATTAATACATTATTAGACTCTGCACTATATCAGGGGATTATTGACAAAGCTACATACAATTTTTTACATAATGAATATCCCATGATGCCTGTATTGTATATACTGCCAAAAATACATAAAAATTTGCAAAAACCTCCGGGCCGGCCAATAGTGGCCTCCACGGATTCTTTACTATCACCTCTTTCTATTTACCTTGAAAAGATTCTTACTCCACTAATTAAGAAAACTGATTCCTTTCTGCTCGATACCAGTCATTTTTTAGACATCATCTCCAAGTTGGATCCTGTTTCGGATGATGCTTTTTTGGTGACACTGGATGTATGCAGCCTGTACACCTCCATATCTCATGATGGAGGTGTCCAGGCAGTATTGAACATCCTGAAGTCCTCTTCACTGTCCGGGCAACAGCAGGCTTTTTGTATTGATCTACTTAAGTTGGTACTGCATTGTAATTATTTCATGTTTGGAGATAATTACTACATCCAGCGTAAAGGTACAGCAATGGGGGCTAATGTAGCCCCTCCTTATGCTAATGCCTATATGGCAAACTTTGAGACATTATATGTATATTCCAACCCACTGTTTCAACAGCACTGCAAAATTTGGCGTCGATTCATTGACGATATCTTCCTGATTTGGGAGGGCACTCGCGATTCTTTTGACCAATTCTTCCAAATTTTAAATAATACTATATCAGATCTACACTTTACCGTCACTATCAGTGAATCCACTATTCATTTTTTGGATACTTCAATAATCAAAAATGTTGATGGTAGACTAACAGTAGATCTTTACACAAAACTGACGGATAGAAACACTCTTCTTCTTTTTTCTAGCAACCATCCTCGTAATAAAAAAATTCTTTACCAAAATCACAATTTACCAGGGTCAACAGAATCGTGAGTGACCCCGACATCAGGAAGATTCGCCTACAGAAAATGTCTCAAAGATTTAAAGAGCGGGGATATCCTCAATCGCTTCTTAATATGGAACTGAAGAAGACAGTAGAGACCACTACAATATCCACTAAGTCTCTTTCCCCCCCTCGCGTACCTTTTATTACTACTTACCATCCATTTATTCCCAGGATACATCAAATCATCCGGAAGCACTGGCCTTTATTGAACAAATTTTATCCAGATATTTCTGAATTTTCACATCCCATGAGAATGTGTTACAAACGTCCTCGAAATTTGAGGGATTCCCTAGTACGTGCAGATGTAGGTTCGTATAGACCTAGATTCATTCAGACTAAGTTAGTTCCCCAAAAAAATGGCACATTTCCATGTTTAAATTGTGCCCAATGTACCCATGTCAAAAAAGATAATATGTTTACACATCCTCATTCAGGGAAAACCTATAGTATTAGGGGCTATTATACGTGTGCATCATCATATGTAGTCTACATGATTAAATGCCCTTGTGGCCTGGCATATATAGGTGAAACCTCACAATGTATTCGTGACAGGATTTCGAAGCATAAATCCGACATTAGATGTAAAAAAGCAGAACTTCCAATACCATATCATTTCCTCCAGTTGCAACATAATATTAGCCAGTTGCAATTTCAGGTCATAGATCATGTCCCTATGCCCAGGAGAGGTGGCAACCGTAAACATTTATTACAAAAAAAGGAGTCCTTCTGGATCTATGAGCTCAAAACATTATTCCCACACGGACTAAATCGCGAATTCGAATTATTATTGTGATTGGAATTGTCACTATAGTCAGACTATATTAACCTCCTCAGGACCGCCGTACGCAGGATTGCGTCTTTGCGGCGGCCCTGCTCTTCTGGGTGGACGCGCCGGTGCGTCCTCTCGCGAGACGCGAGATTTCCTATGAACGTGCGCACACAGGCGCGCGCGTTCACAGGCATGGAAGGTAAGCGAGTGGATCTCCAGCCTGCCAGCGGCGATCGTTCGCTGGCAGGCTGGAGATGTGATTTTTTTTTAACCCCTAACAGGTATATTAGACGCTGTTTTGATAACAGCATCTAATATACCTGCTACCTGGTCCTCTGGTGGTCCCTTTTGTTTGGATCGACCACCAGAGGACACAGATAGCTCAGCAATATGTAGCACCAAGCACCACACTACACTACACCCCCCCTGTCACTTATTAACCCCTTATTAGCCCCTGATCACCCCTGATCACCCCATATAGACTCCGTGATCACCCCCCTGTCATTGATTACCCCCCTGTCATTGATCACCCCCCTGTAAAGCTCCATTCAGACGTCCGCATAATTTTTACGGATCCACTGATAGATGGATCGGATCCGCAAAACGCATACGGACATCTGAATGGAGCCTTACAGGGGCATGATCAATGACTGTGGTGATCACCCCATATAGACTCCCTGATCACCCCCCTGTCATTGATTACCCCCCTGTCATTGATCACCTCCCTGTAAAGCTCCATTCAGACGTCCGCATGATTTTTACGGATCCACTGATAGATGGATCGGATCTGCAAAACGCATACGGACGTCTGAATGGAGCCTTACAGGGGCGTGATCAATGACTGTGGTGATCACCCCATATAGACTCCCTGATCACCCCCCATCATTGATTACCCCCCTGTCATTGATCACCTCCCTGTAAAGCTCCATTCAGATGTCCGCATGATTTTTACGGATCCACTGATAGATGGATCGGATCCGCAAAACGCATACGGACATCTGAATGGAGCCTTACAGGGGCGTGATCAATGACTGTGGTGATCACCCCATATAGACTCCCTGATCACCCCCCGTCATTGATTACCCCCTTGTCATTGATCACCTCCCTGAAAAGCTCCATTCAGACGTCCGCATGATTTTTACGGATCCACTGATAGATGGATCGGATCCGCAAAACGCATACGGACGTCTGAATGGAGCCTTACAGGGGCATGATCAATGACTGTGGTGATCACCCCATATAGACTCCCTGATCACCCCCCTGTCATTGATTACCCCCCTGTCATTGATCACCTCCCTGGAAAGCTCCATTCAGACGTCCGCATGATTTTTACGGATCCACTGATAGATGGATCGGATCTGCAAAACGCATACGGACGTCTGAATGGAGCCTTACAGGGGCGTGATCAATGACTGTGGTGATCACCCCATATAGACTCCCTGATCACCCCCCATCATTGATTACCCCCCTGTCATTGATCACCTCCCTGTAAAGCTCCATTCAGATGTCCGCATGATTTTTACGGATCCACTGATAGATGGATCGGATCCGCAAAACGCATACGGACATCTGAATGGAGCCTTACAGGGGCGTGATCAATGACTGTGGTGATCACCCCATATAGACTCCCTGATCACCCCCCGTCATTGATTACCCCCTTGTCATTGATCACCTCCCTGAAAAGCTCCATTCAGACGTCCGCATGATTTTTACGGATCCACTGATAGATGGAACGGATCCGCAAAACGCATACGGACGTCTGAATGGAGCCTTACAGGGGCGTAATCAATGACTGTGGTGATCACCCCATATAGACTCCCTGATCACCCCCCTGTCATTGATTACCCCCCTGTCATTGATCACCCCCCTGTAAAGCTCCATTCAGACGTCCGCATGATTTTTACGGATCCACTGATAGATGGATTGGATCCGCAAAACGCATACGGACGTCTCCCTGGAGCCTTCCAGGGGGGGTGATCACCCCATATAGACTCCCTGATCACCCCCCCTGTCATTGATCACCCCCCCTGTCATTGATCACCCCCCCTGTCAGGCTGCATTCAGATGTCCGTATGATTTTTACGGATCCACGGATACATGGATCGGATCCGCAAAACACATACGGACATCTGAATGGAGCCTTATAGGGGGGTGATCAATATAGACTCCCTGATCACCCCCCTGTCATTGATCACCCCCCTGTCATTGATCACCCCTCTGTAAGGCTCCATTCAGACATTTTTTTGGCCCAAGTTAGCGGAAATTATAATTTTTTTCTTACAAAGTCTCATATTCCACTAACTTGTGTCAAAAAATAAAATCTCACATGAACTCACCATACCCCTCACGGAATCCAAATGCGTAAAAATTTTTAGACATTTATATTCCAGACTTCTTCTCACGCTTTAGGGCCCCTAGAATGTCAGGGCAGTATAAATACCCCACATGTGACCCCATTTCGGAAAGAAGACACCCCCAGGTATTCCGTGAGGGGCATATTGAGTCCATGAAAGATTGAAATTTTTGTCCCAAGTTAGCGGAAAGGGAGACTTTGTGAGAAAAAAAAAATAAAATCAATTTCCGCTAACTTGTGCCAAAAATTTTTTTTTTATATGAACTCGCCATGCCCCTCATTGAATACCTTGGGGTGTCTTCTTTCCAGAATGGGGTCACATGTGGGGTATTTATACTGCCCTGGCATTTTAGGGGCCCTAAAGTTTGAGAAGAAGTCTGGGATCCAAATGTCTAAAAATGCCCTCATAAAAGGAATGTGGGCCCCTTTGCGCATCTAGGCTGCAAAAAAGTGTCACACATCTGGTATCGCCGTACTCAGGAGAAGTTGGGCAATGTGTTTTGGGGTGTCATTTTACATATACCCATGCTGGGTGAGATAAATATCTTGGTCAAATGCCAACTTTGTATAAAAAAATGGGAAAAGTTGTCTTTTGCCGAGATATTTCTCTCACCCAGCATGAGTATATGTAAAAAGACACCCCAAAACACATTGCCCAACTTCTCCTGAATACGGCGATACCACATGTGTGACACTTTTTTGCAGCCTAGGTGGGCAAAGGGGCCCACATTCCAAAGAGCACCTTTAGGATTTCACAGGTCATTTACCTACTTACCACACATTAGGGCCCCTGGAAAATGCCAGGGCAGTATAACTACCCCACAAGTGACCCCATTTTGGAAGGAAGACACCCCAAGGTATTCCGTGAGGGGCATGGCGAGTTCCTAGAATTTTATATTTTTTGTCACAAGTTAGCGGAAAATGATGATTATTATTATATATTTTTTTTCCCTCACAAAGTCTCATATTCCACTAACTTGTGACAAAAAATAAAAACTTCCATGAACTCACTATGCCCATCACGAAATACCTGGGGGTGTCTTCTTTCCAAAATGGGGTCACTTGTGGGGTAGTTATACTGCCCTGGCATTCTAGGGGCCCAAATGTGTGGTAAGGAGTTTGAAATCAAATTCTGTAAAAAATGGCCAGTGAAATGCGAAAGGTGCTCTTTGGAATGTGGGCCCCTGTGCCCACCAAAGCTGCAAAAAAGTGTCACACATGTGGTATCTCCGTATTCAGGAGAAGTTGGGGAATGTGTTTTGGGGTGTCATTTTACATATACCCATGCTGGGTGAGAGAAATATCTTGGCAAAAGACAACTTTTCCCATTTTTTTTATACAAAGTTGTCTTTTGCCAAGATATTTCTCTCACCCAGCATGGGTATATGTAAAATGACACCCCAAAACACATTCCCCAACGTCTCCTGAATACAGAGATACCAGATGTGTGACACTTTTTTGCAGCCTAGGTGGGCAAAGGGGCCCACATTCCAAAGAGCACCTTTCGGATTTCACCGGCCATTTTTTACAGAATTTGATTTCAAACTCCTTACCACACATTTGGGCCCCTAGAATGCCAGGGCAGTATAACTACCCCACAAGGGACCCCATTTTGGAAAGAAGACACCCCAAGGTATTCCGTGAGGGGCATGGCGAGTTCCTAGAATTTTTTATTTTTTGTCACAAGTTAGTGGAAAATGATGATTTTTTTTTCTTACAAAGTCTCATATTCCACTAACTTGTGACAAAAAATAAAAACTTCCATGAACTCACTATGCCCATCAGCGAATACCTTGGGGTGTCTTCTTTCCAAAATGGGGTCACTTGTGGGGTAGTTATACTGCCCTGGCATTCTAGGGGCCCAAATGTGGGGTAAGGAAAATGATGAATTTTTTATTTTTTGTCACAAGTTAGTGGAAAATGATGATTTTTTTTTCTTACAAAGTCTCATATTCCACTAACTTGTGACAAAAAATAAAAACTTCCATGAACTCACTATGCCCCTCACGGAATACCTTGGGGTGTCTTCTTTCCAAAATGGGGTCATTTGTGGGGTACTTATACTGCCCTGGCATTCTAGGGGCCCTAATGTGTGGTAAGTAGTTTGAAATCAAAATGTGTAAAAAATGACCTGTGAAATCCTAAAGGTGCTCTTTGGAATGTGGGCCCCTTTGCCCACCTAGGCTGCAAAAAAGTGTCACACATGTGGTATTGCCGTACTCAGGAGAAGTTGGGCAATGTGTTTTGGGGTGTCATTTTACATATACCCATGGGTGAGATAAATATCTTGGTGAAATGCCAACTTTGTATAAAAAAATGGGAAAAGTTGTCTTTTGCCAAGATATTTCTCTCACCCAGCATGGGTATATGTAAAATGACACCCCAAAACACATTGCCCAACTTTTCCTGAGTACGGCAATACCACATGTGTGACACTTTTTTGCAGCCTAGGTGGGCAAAGGGGCCCACATTCCAAAGAGCACCTTTAGGATTTCACCGGCCATTTTTTACAGATTTTGATTTCAAACTACTTTGCACGCATTTGGACCCCTAAAATGCCAGGGCAGTATAACTACCCCACAAGTGACCCCATTTTGGAAAGAAGACACCCCAAGGTATTTCGTGATGGGCATAGTGAGTTCATGGAAGTTTTTATTTTTTGTCACAAGTTAGTGGAATATGAGACTTTGTAAGAAAAAAAAAATCATCATTTTCCGCTAACTTGTGACAAAAAATAAAAAGTTCTATGAACTCACTATGCCCATCAGCGAATACCTTAGGGTGTCTACTTTCCGAAATGGGGTCATTTGTGGGGTATTTGTACTGTCTGGCCATTGTAGAACCTCAGGAAACATGACAGGTGCTCAGAAAGTCAGAGCTGCTTCAAAAAGCGGAAATTCATATTTTTGTACCATAGTTTGTAAACGCTATAACTTATACCCAAACCATTTTTTTTTTACCCAAACATTTTTTTTTTATCAAAGACATGTAGAACAATAAATTTAGAGCAAAATTTATATATGGATGTCGTTTTTTTTGCAAAATTTTACAACTGAAAGTGAAAAATGTCATTTTTTTGCAAAAAAATCGTTAAATTTCGATTAATAACAAAAAAAGTAAAAATGTCAGCAGCAATGAAATACCACCAAATGAAAGCTCTATTAGTGAGAAGAAAAGGAGGTAAAATTCATTTGGGTGGTAAGTTGCATGACCGAGCAATAAACCGCTAAAGTTGTGGAGTGCCGATTTGTAAAAAAGGGCCTGGTCTTTAGGGGGGTATAAACCTGTGGTCCTTAAGTGGTTAAGAAGAAGATATTGTTTGTTTGGGTGTAATGGCGGATATCATCATTTTTTCATGGCTCTGCATTCGATTTTTCAAAGGTTCTCTAATTGTCTTGTTATTCATATGGAGATTTCCACTAGGTTATTCTGTTATATCAGTATATTATGTGCAGTACTTTGAGAATTCTATGGATATCCTTCATATATAATCCATTAAGTTTAGTATTAACCCTTTATTTTTTGACTAAACTGTACACTCATTGATTTGGGACTTATTACCTAAAGCCAGTACTTATTCTAGACGTACCCTATGAAGTATACAATATTGGTACTATCTACATTGATTTCTATGAGACATATTATTATTATCATTATGTTATTTATTGTTTATTGTGACCCAATATTTTACTTATACCATATATTTACTTGTATTTCTATAGGCCGTGATCAAGGTCCCGGGTGGACCGAAACTTTGGCCCTGATTTTTCTATGTGATGATCAAAGTTGGTATTGGCAAATATTGGCAAATATTAACAAAATAAAATACATATATTCTTGAGCATAATTTGGAGAGTGCCGCGGATATTTTTGTTCTATAAGTGATTGGCCTGACAGCCCCTCCATTGAGCACCTCCCTTTGGGATTTAAATTCCCCTATTTTCAAAAGCGGTGTGCCGTTCAATAATTTTGATTATTATACCTGTTGGTGAATTTGTGCACCCGCCTTCATGTCCATTTCGACTTTTTCCTATGATACCACTACTGCAGACGGGATCGTCTCTCAAGTTACAGCTTCCAGTGATTTTTTGCATATTTCGCACAGTGAAGTCAAATCCAGGGACCTGGAGCGAGAATCTAAAAAATTGATAGGCTCAGAACTACACTGTGCCACTTTAGCCGAGTACTATAAAAATGGACTTATCCCTCGTGGATTGAGAGTTCATCTACGGCCAAATCTCTTTTCTACGAATAAAGAATACTGCGACAAGTTTGAAACGATACTGAACAAGTGTTTCTATGGACATTATGGTCCTTAGTATTGATTTTTTGCAGAAGTCTATTTTTGAATCCAAGGAAAAGATATTGGCAATAGAAACTCAACTTACAGCTACTATTTCTCCCCAGGATTTGATTGACCTTAAAAATAAAACAGACAAAATTCTGGAGGATCACCGAAAATATATAGAACAGACAAAAAGATCCAAATATATTCGAGATACTGAAGACTATCAACTTAAAAGGGTATATAGGTGTCAATGGCAAGAACCAAATACTTATGGCCAGTATTCTTATGTGGACTATGCGTCTTCTTCATCTGGGAGCGAGAGATCAGCATATCGCAGACCGCAACGTTTTTTCAATTGGCGAGGCAATCGCTCCAGACGAAAACAAAGAGGATACGCAGGGGACGACATGCAAACCGGACAAGAGACTATTCCTATGCAAACCAGATCCCAGGTAGTGATTTAGTGATTAATATTTCTTCTAGAACATTGTCACCAGCGGAGATTATGGTTCTTTCGAAAGGACTGTCTTATTGCCCAGTGTCACCTCTTCATCATTATAACTTGACGCAAGATCTACATAAGTTTTACCGCTCATTACGACTAAAGGCCCATTTCTCATCGTCTGACACTATTGATAGACTAATCACTAGTGATAAATTGTCTATTACTCATTTGGGCCTTAGATCCAGAAGTAACTTCATGCCCCCAAAACATTATCATAGCATCGAGGCGTTTATAGATCTAGTAGACAAGGAAATCCGGATGACATTAGATGGTCAAAAACATGGTAAATATCCTATATCTGGCAATTTATCAAACATAGAGACCACAGCCCTTAAAACACTTATGCAGGATACCAGCATCACAATTAAACCCGCCGACAAAGGCGGAGCAATTGTTGTCATGGACACCAAATATTATATTCAGGAAATAGAAACCCAACTTGCAGATAGAGAAACTTATGAGTTAATTTCATCCAATCCGACTTATAGAATACAACAGGAAATTATTACATTATTAGACTTTGCACTATATCAGGGGATTATTGACAAAGCTACATACAATTTTTTACATAATGAATATCCCATGATGCCTGTATTGTATATACTGCCAAAAATACATAAAAATTTGCAAAAACCTCCGGGCCGGCCAATAGTGGCCTCCACGGATTCTTTACTATCACCTCTTTCTATTTACCTTGAAAAGATTCTTACTCCACTAATTAAGAAAACTGATTCCTTTCTGCTCGATACCAGTCATTTTTTAGACATCATCTCCAAGTTGGATCCTGTTTCGGATGATGCTTTTTTGGTGACACTGGATGTATGCAGCCTGTACACCTCCATATCTCATGATGGAGGTGTCCAGGCAGTATTGAACATCCTGAAGTCCTCTTCACTGTCCGGGCAACAGCAGGCTTTTTGTATTGATCTACTTAAGTTGGTACTGCATTGTAATTATTTCATGTTTGGAGATAATTACTACATCCAGCGTAAAGGTACAGCAATGGGGGCTAACGTAGCCCCTCCTTATGCTAATGCCTATATGGCAAACTTTGAGACATTATATGTATATTCCAATCCACTGTTTCAACAGCACTGCAAAATTTGGCGTCGATTCATTGACGATATCTTCCTGATTTGGGAGGGCACTCGCGATTCTTTTGACCAATTCTTCCAAATTTTAAATAATACTATATCAGATCTACACTTTACCGTCACTATCAGTGAATCCACTATTCATTTTTTGGATACTTCAATAATCAAAAATGTTGATGGTAGACTAACAGTAGATCTTTACACAAAACTGACGGATAGAAACACTCTTCTTCTTTTTTCTAGCAACCATCCTCGTAATAAAAAAAATTCTTTACCAAAATCACAATTTACCAGGGTCAACAGAATCGTGAGTGACCCCGACATCAGGAAGATTCGCCTACAGAAAATGTCTCAAAGATTTAAAGAGCGGGGATATCCTCAATCGCTTCTTAATATGGAACTGAAGAAGACAGTAGAGACCACTACAATATCCACTAAGTCTCTTTCCCCCCCTCGCGTACCTTTTATTACTACTTACCATCCATTTATTCCCAGGATACATCAAATCATCCGGAAGCACTGGCCTTTATTGAACAAATTTTATCCAGATATTTCTGAATTTTCACATCCCATGAGAATGTGTTACAAACGTCCTCGAAATTTGAGGGATTCCCTAGTACGTGCAGATGTAGGTTCGTATAGACCTAGATTCATTCAGACTAAGTTAGTTCCCCAAAAAAATGGCACATTTCCATGTTTAAATTGTGCCCAATGTACCCATGTCAAAAAAGATAATATGTTTACACATCCTCATTCAGGGAAAACCTATAGTATTAGGGGCTATTATACGTGTGCATCATCATATGTAGTCTACATGATTAAATGCCCTTGTGGCCTGGCATATATAGGTGAAACCTCACAATGTATTCGTGACAGGATTTCGAAGCATAAATCCGACATTAGATGTAAAAAAGCAGAACTTCCAATACCATATCATTTCCTCCAGTTGCAACATAATATTAGCCAGTTGCAATTTCAGGTCATAGATCATGTCCCTATGCCCAGGAGAGGTGGCAACCGTAAACATTTATTACAAAAAAAGGAGTCCTTCTGGATCTATGAGCTCAAAACATTATTCCCACACGGACTAAATCGCGAATTCGAATTATTATTGTGATTGGAATTGTCACTATAGTCAGACTATATTAACCTCCTCAGGACCGCCGTACGCAGGATTGCGTCTTTGCGGCGGCCCTGCTCTTCTGGGTGGACGCGCCGGTGCGTCCTCTCGCGAGACGCGAGATTTCCTATGAACGCGCGCACACAGGCGCGCGCGTTCACAGGCATGGAAGGTAAGCGAGTGGATCTCCAGCCTGCCAGCGGCGATCGTTCGCTGGCAGGCTGGAGATGTAATTTTTTTTAACCCCTAACAGGTATATTAGACGCTGTTTTGATAACAGCATCTAATATACCTGCTACCTGGTCCTCTGGTGGTCCCTTTTGTTTGGATCGACCACCAGAGGACACAGATAGCTCAGCAATATGTAGCACCAAGCACCACACTACACTACACCCCCCCCTGTCACTTATTAACCCCTTATTAGCCCCTGATCACCCCTGATCACCCCATATAGACTCCGTGATCACCCCCCTGTCATTGATTACCCCCCTGTCATTGATCACCCCCCTGTAAAGCTCCATTCAGACGTCCGCATAATTTTTACGGATCCACTGATAGATGGATCGGATCCGCAAAACGCATACGGACATCTGAATGGAGCCTTACAGGGGCATGATCAATGACTGTGGTGATCACCCCATATAGACTCCCTGATCACCCCCCTGTCATTGATTACCCCCCTGTCATTGATCACCTCCCTGTAAAGCTCCATTCAGACGTCCGCATGATTTTTACGGATCCACTGATAGATGGATCGGATCTGCAAAACGCATACGGACGTCTGAATGGAGCCTTACAGGGGCGTGATCAATGACTGTGGTGATCACCCCATATAGACTCCCTGATCACCCCCCATCATTGATTACCCCCCTGTCATTGATCACCTCCCTGTAAAGCTCCATTCAGATGTCCGCATGATTTTTACGGATCCACTGATAGATGGATCGGATCCGCAAAACGCATACGGACATCTGAATGGAGCCTTACAGGGGCGTGATCAATGACTGTGGTGATCACCCCATATAGACTCCCTGATCACCCCCCGTCATTGATTACCCCCTTGTCATTGATCACCTCCCTGAAAAGCTCCATTCAGACGTCCGCATGATTTTTACGGATCCACTGATAGATGGATCGGATCCGCAAAACGCATACGGACGTCTGAATGGAGCATATAGACTCCCTGATCACCCCCCTGTCATTGATTACCCCCCTGTCATTGATCACCCCCCTGTAAAGCTCCATTCAGACGTCCGCATGATTTTTACGGATCCACTGATAGATGGATCGGATCCGCAAAACGCATACGGACGTCTCCCTGGAGCCTTCCAGGGGGGGTGATCACCCCATATAGACTCCCTGATCACCCCCCCTGTCATTGATCACCCCCCCTGTCAGGCTGCATTCAGATGTCCGTATGATTTTTACGGATCCACGGATACATGGATCGGATCCGCAAAACACATACGGACATCTGAATGGAGCCTTATAGGGGGGTGATCAATGAAAGGGGGTGATCATCCCATATAGACTCCCTGATCACCCCCCTGTCATTGATCACCCCCCTGTCATTGATCACCCCTCTGTAAGGCTCCATTCAGACATTTTTTTGGCCCAAGTTAGCGGAAATTATAATTTTTTTCTTACAAAGTCTCATATTCCACTAACTTGTGTCAAAAAATAAAATCTCACATGAACTCACCATACCCCTCACGGAATCCAAATGCGTCAAATTTTTTAGACATTTATATTCCAGACTTCTTCTCACGCTTTAGGGCCCCTAGAATGTCAGGGCAGTATAAATACCCCACATGTGACCCCATTTCGGAAAGAAGACACCCCCAGGTATTCCGTGAGGGGCATATTGAGTCCATGAAAGATTGAAATTTTTGTCCCAAGTTAGCGGAAAGGGAGACTTTGTGAGAAAAAAATAAATAAAATCAATTTCCGCTAACTTGTGCCAAAAAATTTTTTTTTCTATGAACTCGCCATGCCCCTCATTGAATACCTTGGGGTGTCTTCTTTCCAGAATGGGGTCACATGTGGGGTATTTATACTGCCCTGGCATTTTAGGGGCCCTGAAGTTTGAGAAGAAGTCTGGGATCCAAATGTCTAAAAATGCCCTCATAAAAGGAATGTGGGCCCCTTTGCGCATCTAGGCTGCAAAAAAGTGTCACACATCTGGTATCGCCGTACTCAGGAGAAGTTGGGCAATGTGTTTTGGGGTGTCATTTTACATATACCCATGCTGGGTGAGATAAATATCTTGGTCAAATGCCAACTTTGTATAAAAAAATGGGAAAAGTTGTCTTTTGCCGAGATATTTCTCTCACCCAGCATGAGTATATGTAAAAAGACACCCCAAAACACATTGCCCAACTTCTCCTGAATACGGCGATACCACATGTGTGACACTTTTTTGCAGCCTAGGTGGGCAAAGGGGCCCACATTCCAAAGAGCACCTTTAGGATTTCACAGGTCATTTACCTACTTACCACACATTAGGGCCCCTGGAAAATGCCAGGGCAGTATAACTACCCCACAAGTGACCCCATTTTGGAAGGAAGACACCCCAAGGTATTCCGTGAGGGGCATGGCGAGTTCCTAGAATTTTACATTTTTTGTCACAAGTTAGCGGAAAATGATGATTTTTTTTTTTTTTTCTTACAAAGTCTCATATTCCACTAACTTGTGACAAAAAATAAAAACTTCCATGAACTCACTATGCCCATCACGAAATACCTGGGGGTGTCTTCTTTCCAAAATGGGGTCACTTGTGGGGTAGTTATACTGCCCTGGCATTCTAGGGGCCCAAATGTGTGGTAAGGAGTTTGAAATCAAATTCTGTAAAAAATGGCCAGTGAAATCCGAAAGGTGCTCTTTGGAATGTGGGCCCCTGTGCCCACCAAGGCTGCAAAAAAGTGTCACACATGTGGTATCTCCGTATTCAGGAGAAGTTGGGGAATGTGTTTTGGGGTGTCATTTTACATATACCCATGCTGGGTGAGAGAAATATCTTGGCAAAAGACAACTTTTCCCATTTTTTTATACAAAGTTGTCTTTTGCCAAGATATTTCTCTCACCCAGCATGGGTATATGTAAAATGACACCCCAAAACACATTCCCCAACGTCTCCTGAATACGGAGATACCAGATGTGTGACACTTTTTTGCAGCCTAGGTGGGCAAAGGGGCCCACATTCCAAAAAGCACCTTTCGGATTTCACCGGCCATTTTTTACAGAATTTGATTTCAAACTCCTTACCACACATTTGGGCCCCTAGAATGCCAGGGCAGTATAACTACCCCACAAGGGACCCCATTTTGGAAAGAAGACACCCCAAGGTATTCCGTGAGGGGCATGGCGAGTTCCTAGAATTTTTTATTTTTTGTCACAAGTTAGTGGAAAATGATGATTTTTTTTTCTTACAAAGTCTCATATTCCACTAACTTGTGACAAAAAATAAAAACTTCCATGAACTCACTATGCCCATCAGCGAATACCTTGGGGTGTCTTCTTTCCAAAATGGGGTCACTTGTGGGGTAGTTATACTGCCCTGGCATTCTAGGGGCCCAAATGTGTGGTAAGGAGTTTGAAATCAAATTCTGTAAAAAATGGTCGGTGAAAGCCGAAAGGTGCTCTTTGGAATGTGGGCCCCTTTGCCCACCTAGGCTGCAAAAAAGTGTCACACATCTGGTATCTCCGTATTCAGGAGAAGTTGGGGAATGTGTTTTGGGGTGTCATTTTACATATACCCATGCTGGGTGAGAGAAATATCTTGGCAAAAGACAACTTTTCCCATTTTTTTATACAAAGTTGTCTTTTGCCAAGATATTTCTCTCACCCAGCATGGGTATATGTAAAATGACACCCCAAAACACATTCCCCAACTTCTCCTGAATACGGAGATACCACATGTGTGACACTTTTTTGCAGCCTAGGTGGGCAAAGGGGCTCAAATTCCAAAGAGCAACTTTCGGATTTCACTGGTCATTTTTTACAGAATTTGATTTCAAACTCCTTACCACGCATTTGGGCCCCTAGAATGCCAGGGCAGTATAACTACCCCACAAGTGACCCCATTTTGGAAAGAAGACACCCCAAGGTATTCGCTGATGGGAATAGTGAGTTCATGAAAGTTTTTATTTTTTGTCACAAGTTAGTGGAATATGAGACTTTGTAAGAAAAAAATAAAAATCATCATTTTCCGCTAACTTGTGACAAAAAATGAAAAGTTCTATGAACTCACTATGCCCATCAGCGAATACCTTAGGGTGTCTACTTTCCGAAAGTGTGAGAAGAATTCTGGGATCCAAATGTCTAAAAATGCCCTCCTAAAAGGAATGTGGGCCCCTTTGCGCATCTAGGCTGCAAAAAAGTGTCACACATGTGGTATCGCCGTACTCAGGAGAAGTTGGGAAATGTGTTTTGAGGTGTTATTTTACATATACCCATGCTGGGTGAGAGAAATATCTTGGTCAAATGCCAACTTTGTATAATAAAATGGGAAAAGTTGTCTTTTCCCACGCATTTGGGCCCCTAAAATGCCAGGGCAGTATAACTACCCCACAAGTGACCCCATTTTGGAAAGAAGACACCCCAAGGTATTTCGTGACGGGCATAGTGAGTTCATGGAAGTTTTTATTTTTTGTCACAAGTTAGTTGAATATGAGACTTTGTAAGAAAAAAAAAAATCATCATTTTCCGCTAACTTGTGACAAAAAATAAAAAATTCTAGGAACTCGCCATGCCCCTCACGGAATACCTTGGGGTGTCTTCTTTCCAAAATGGGGTCATTTGTGGGGTAGTTATACTGCCCTGGCATTCTAGGGGCCCTAATGTGTGGTAAGTAGTTTGAAATCAAAATGTGTAAAAAATGACCTGTGAAATCCTAAAGGTGCTCTTTGGAATGTGGGCCCCTTTGCCCACCTAGGCTGCAAAAAAGTGTCACACATGTGGTATTGCCGTACTCAGGAGAAGTTGGGCAATGTGTTTTGGGGTGTCATTTTACATATACCCATGCTGGGTGAGATAAATATCTTGGTGAAATGCCAACTTTGAATAAAAAAAATGGGAAAAGTTGTCTTTTGCCAAGATATTTCTCTCACCCAGCATGGGTATATGTAAAATGACACCCCAAAACACATTGCCCAACTTTTCCTGAGTACGGCAATACCACATGTGTGACACTTTTTTGCAGCCTAGGTGGGCAAAGGGGCCCACATTCCAAAAAACACCTTTAGGATTTCACCGGCCATTTTTTACAGATTTTGATTTCAAACTACTTTGCACGCATTTGGACCCCTAAAATGCCAGGGCAGTATAACTACCCCACAAGTGACCCCATTTTGGAAAGAAGACACCCCAAGGTATTTCGTGATGGGCATAGTGAGTTCATGGAAGTTTTTATTTTTTGTCACAAGTTAGTGGAATATAAGACTTTGTAAGAAAAAAAAAATCATCATTTTCCGCTAACTTGTGACAAAAAATAAAAAGTTCTATGAACTCACTATGCCCATCAGCGAATACCTTAGGGTGTCTACTTTCCGAAATAGGGTCATTTGTGGGGTGTTTGTACTGTCTGGCCATTGTAGAACCTCAGGAAACATGACAGGTGCTCAGAAAGTCAGAGCTGCTTCAAAAAGCGGAAATTCATATTTTTGTACCATAGTTTGTAAACGCTATAACTTATACCCAAACCATTTTTTTTTTACCCAAACATTTTTTTTTTATCAAAGACATGTAGAACAATAAATTTAGAGCAAAATTTATATATGGATGTCGTTTTTTTTGCAAAATTTTACAACTGAAAGTGAAAAATGTCATTTTTTTGCAAAAAAATCGTTAAATTTCAATTAATAACAAAAAAAGTAAAAATGTCAGCAGCAATGAAATACCACCAAATGAAAGCTCTATTAGTGAGAAGAAAAGGAGGTAAAATTCATTTGGGTGGTAAGTTGCATGACCGAGCAATAAACCGCTAAAGTTGTGGAGTGCCGATTTGTAAAAAAGGGCCTGGTCTTTAGGGGGGTATAAACCTGTGGTCCTTAAGTGGTTAAGAAGAAGATATTGTTTGTTTGGGTGTAATGGCGGATATCATAATTTTTTCATGGCTCTGCATTCGATTTTTCAAAGGTTCTCTAATTGTCTTGTTATTCATATGGAGATTTCCACTAGGTTTTTCTGTTATATCAGTATATTATGTGCAGTACTTTGAGAATTCTATGGATATCCTTCATATATAATCCATTAAGTTTGGTATTAACCCTTTATTTTTTGACTAAACTGTACACTCATTGATTTGGGACTTATTACCTAAAGCCAGTACTTATTCTAGACGTACCCTATGAAGTATACAATATTGGTACTATCTACATTGATTTCTATGAGACATATTATTATTATCATTATGTTATTTATTGTTTATTGTGACCCAATATTTTACTTATACCATATATTTACTTGTATTTCTATAGGCCGTGATCAAGGTCCCGGGTGGACCGAAACGTTGGCCCTGATTTTTCTATGTGATGATCAAAGTTGGTATTGGCAAATATTGGCAAATATTAACAAAATAAAATACATATATTCTTGAGCATAATTTGGAGAGTGCCGTGGATATTTTTGTTCTATAAGTGATTGGCCTGACAGCCCCTCCATTGAGCACCTCCCTTTGGGATTTAAATTTCCCTATTTTCAAAAGTGGTGTGCCGTTCAATAATTCTGAATATTTTATTGACGGACTGGAACCACGGATCACGGACGCGGATCACAAACTGTGCATTAGCCGAGTTTTAAACGGACCCATTGAAAGTCAATGGGTCCGCAGAAAATCACGAAAACTGAACAACGGACACAGAATAAAACAACGGTCGTGTGCATGAGGCCTTATATACAGGTTCCCTGGGTGCAGCAGAGAGGCCACGCCCATGGAGCAGACAGAGAGGATTAACTCCTAATAGGCACACAGGGGAGTTAACCCACAAAGAACCACAAATAACACACAGGAACGGAGCTGCAGCGAGAGCATAGACAGAAGGTCACAGCCAGAGGTAACGACTGTGACAGTAGGGTATCATTTTTTGGGATGAGATGCCGGTTTGATTGGCACTATTTTGGGGTGCATATGACTTTTTGATCGCTTGCTATTACACTTTTTGTGATGTAAGGTGACAAAAAATTGCTTTTTTAACACCGTTTTTATTTTTATTTTTTACGGTGTTCAGCTGAGGGGTTAAGTCATGTGGTATTTTTATAGAGAAGGTTGTTACAGATGCGGCGATACCTAATATGTCAACTTTTTTTTTACATTTAACACAATAAAAGCATTTTTGAAACAAAACTAATCATGTTTTAATGTCTCTATAGTCTGAAAGCCATAGTTTATTTAATTTTTTGGGCAATTGTCTTAGGTAGGGGCTCACTTTTGGCGGGATATGGTGATGGTTAGATTGGTACTATTTTGGGGGCATACGCCTTTTTGATCACTTGGCGTTGCACTTTTAGTGATGTAAGGTGACAAAAAAAGCACAGTTTTAGCACAGTTTTTATTTTATTTTTTGACTGTGTTCACCTGAGGGGTTAGGTCATGTGATATTTTTATAGAGTTGGTCGATACGGAAGCGGCAATACCTAATATGTCTTCCCTATTTTTTACAATTTTACAACTTTATTTTGGGAAAAAGACGCTTTTTTTAGCGTGACCGTGGCATACAGTGGGTTAATCCGCCGGCATCAGTGTTTTCACCGATGCTGGCAATTACAGCAGGGGCCCTGCTGCTGATCGCGGCAGCGCTTGTGGGACAGCGCGTTTACCCTAGGACGAGAATGCTCGTCCTAGGGCTTAAAGTACCTGCAAGTTAGAACAAGCATTCTCGTCCAAGGTCCTCTGTTTGATCTATTAAAGTTTTTTTTTGTATACTCCTTGTGTCTTCTTCTTTTGTACTCAGCACTAGTGATATATATATATATTTTTTTTTCACACAAGCTAATGCCACCCCATGCCATAGTTCACGTTGCTGCATCACTCTTGTAAACATGCACATGGTCCTGATCCTCATGGGTGGCATTAACTTTTGTAAAACAAACGTGAAGGGTAGTAGGCACACATATGGTTATTAAAGGGGTTGTCTCATCTTAGACAATTGGTGCATATTGCTAATATATGCCCCTTTTATAGGTGCGTTGGAACCCGCACCTATATTGGTAACTGTGAGGAATATGGATTAATATTTACTGTCAGCCATGTCCTCCCCCCCCCCCCCCATTTGCTGACAGATAGCAGATGTAGTGATCTCCACAGGAAGGCACTGCTTCAAAGCCCCAGCCATATGGCAGAGAACTCCTAGCAGGCCACATTTATTTACATTTCACACCTCCGGTCAGACAGCCTGGATCCTGCAGGAAAACCCCCAGCAGAAGGTATCAGCCCTTGCCAGGATCAATTATACCTTCCAGACATATTGGCACCTACATTTCATAAGGAATTATGAATCGCCCGGCCATCGCAGGCGCAAACCGGATACATATTTGTCTCCCGGTGGCCACGATGATCGTGACCATGGTCTTTGCTTGAAGGCTAGGGTGCCAGGAAAGGGAGACATACATATCTCCCCACAGAAACCCAATAGCAACACCATGTTTGGACTCTAGTTGTAGCCGGAACCCAGGCGGATCCGTTGGTCCCAGAACCATTTCCCTGTGACCTTCTGGACTGGAGCTATAAACCCTAAAGGGTTTTGTGGGTCATTTGCAGCCAGTCCAGCAGAAGGGGGGGTGGACCAGTCCCAAAGGCCGGGAGGGGAGGGGCCGGCTACAGGTTAAAAGGCTTGTGCCAGCAAGCGGGCGTGTCTTTTCTCTGAAGAAGGGTCACATCTTGTAATGTGTTTAGGGAGACCCAGGAACTAGCTGAGATCACTGCCCTTCATGTGACTACAGCAAAGAACACGCCACAACCGAAAGGAATTTTCATCTTACCCAGTAACTGACTTTTGCTCTGCTTAACCCTGTTGTACCCATATAACCTGTATCTATAACCTCAGACCACTGTATATATTCTCTGTGTATATTGTGTTATATCTAGTATGTCCTTAGGGCGATTAAATATATAATTTAATCTTGTGCTATCTTGTATCTCGATCACGAATCCCACATCCGTGTTTTGGCCTAGTTATAAACTACCCCGGGTTGGTTTCTCACCCTATATAATCCCGTTAGCGGACCGGGCTTATATCAAACGAGAAGCCGGTGGCAGATACCCGGGCTGAAACAGCGCTGTTTTCACTGCAGTAGTGAAAAGGCTCTCTCAGCTTGTTGCCTCTCTGTGCCCGCATGGACAGGAGGTGTTTGTGTAAACTGTACCAAGCTGACCTTACCTGCTCCTCTGAAGGGTGTAACGTCACGTTTTTGGTAACCCGTGACGTCAAGCGGGGACGAGGTGTGGTAGCCTCACAAGGTGTTGTCTGTTGGACTCCGGTTCGGCCACAACCCTGCGCTCTCTCCATAGAAGTCAATGAGAGTGCACCGCACATGACCGCCCATTGCTCCCATTCACTTCTATGGGCCTGGCTAGTTTTAGAGGACCCATAGAAAAAGAATGTAGGGAGGATGTGCGCTCACCAGCACTTTCATGTTCACGATATAGGTGCGTGCACAAGTGCTGGGATACGCAACTATTTGCTGGCATATTCTAGTGATATGGCCCCATCATCTGTGTTGAGTCAACCCCTTTAAGCTATTGGCCCTTCCTCAATATTGAATGGCACCATTGTGTTTCTGTCGTTTGACAACATCACACTATCTACCTAGTCACGAACAATAATGCTAGTTAAAGGGGTTGTCAGGGTTAACAGCTGAACCCAGACATAATACCCATATTTTCACCCAGGCTGCCCCAAAGATAAGCTGAATCGCGTTGGACAAAGTCATTTTATGGCGATTTGATGACGTCCCGGGCTCTCCATTGGACTGCCAGGCGGATGCTTGGCCCATCAGTGGCCCGGTGATGTCACCAGCACTGATGGGTGGGCTTTAGTGCTGCTTTAGCCTTTAAAACGGCTATTGCAACACTGAAGCAGGGCCATCAGAAAAGGTGATGTCACCCATCACACTGCTTGGCAGAAGCCTCTGCCTAGCAGTGTGTTATTGTAAAGAAAAAAGGAATTGTTCTGCCCAATCCTACTCAGGGCAAGGGATAGCATTGGAGCTTGAAATGTTCTGTTACTAACATCAAGGCGGCTGCCCGGGTGAAATTCAGGGTATGTCCGGGTTCAGCTCTGAACCCGGACAACACCTTTAACAGTGTATCCCTTGTGCTAATCATGCTACTTATGTGAGAGCGTCACTAACTATAGAACGAAATTGAAATTCAGTGCTCTGTAGCTAATGAATTTGGGATGATGCTGATTCACATGTACCGCGACTCCCACAAGGGCTCATGTGAAAAGGCACAAGATTGACTGATGAACAAGCATTTGCTTGTTCATATGCCAATCATAGGAAATATGATCAATAAGAAGCTAAAGGAGCTAAAAGATTTTTTTTTTATTACAGAAAAATATAACAATGTATAGATAGATATATATAAATCACAAAACAAAAAAAAATTATACTTGGAATCCCCTTCCTTAGACCGTCAAGGTGTGGACTCTCGGGCTGGCAATGCTAGACCCCCTGTCCTCCATGTAGGCTGAATAAAAATGACGGGCCCAAGGAAAGGTTGCAGGACGAATTTGTGGGGTGTGGAGAGAGGAATGGTCAGAACTGGAGGAGAGAGTTTGGAAAGAAGTGGGAGGAAGATAGTGTGGAGGAGAAGGAGAAGAAGAAAATGAGGCACAAGGGAACATATGCTCGGGGGGGGGGGGGGGGGCGGGGGATGGGATAGTGGTCGGGAATGGGAAGGTTACCGTGAATGGGAAGGTTGTCGGAAAGGGGATGGGGGTAGGTTTGGGATGGGGGGCAGGTGTGGGACTGTGCAAGATTTCCCACAACCCGTTCTCAACCATGTTTTTGAACTCATGCACCTGCTCATGCACCTGACATTTGGTCCATCACAGGGATTAAGGTTAGCACATAAAGGTGGTAAGGGCTGAGTTGACGCTCCTCTGTCTCAGACAGCCCCTTGCACTCAGAGGGAGAGGAAAGTAGACGCTTTTTCAAGTCCTTAAAAAATTATAATAATAATTACCCTAAGGCCGTATGATACATATATGGCGGTCTTGAAGTTGCTGCGGATCCACTCGAGGACTGCCACGGAATGAGAACCTTTTGAACTGTGAAAAAAATAAAAATACATTTGTATGCTGTTAGGTTAACAACAATATGAATTAAAAATACATATTTCTGTACTTACCACATTGCCTCTGAGCCGCCCTGGTGAGATCCCCACAGGTGGTGAATAAGGCCTTACCGATCTCCCTCCAGAGACGCTGGGTCCGCTGATGGTCGTCATGGTCATGGTCGGTGTGGTCCCATAAAGCGGGACGCGCCTCCACCAGTTGGATGAGGAGTTCATTATCGATGTGAGGGACAACAAACTCCTCATCTTCCCTGGTGGAGACTCTGGAACCCTGGAAGAAAAACAAAATCCAAAAACCAAATGCGAATTAGAACTAGGTACTCGATACTTACACGTCCCCGACCGCCACGGGCTGTCCCACGAACTCTGGAGGAGACTGGGGGATTCTGCCTGGCGGCTCTAGGTGCAGGTTCCTAACAAAAATAAATAAAAAAAATGCTAAACCATAATTATATATTTTTTTAAAGAGAATAATTATAAATATACTTATTTCTTGCCGGCCCTGGTCCCTGCTTGGTTCACCTCCCCTTGATGCGGCTGACGTCCCATTGGAGGAGCGATGATCCTCCTCTGCAGATTATGAAGAAGACTACAATAAAGTACATATCGATTAATGTAAATAATACAACTGTATTTCAAACTCCAAGCTTTGCTTGTTATACTTACTGGCTGTGCAATTCACCTTCTCCTTCTGGGTGGGCTTAGATCCTCGCATCCAGATGGTGAAGACATCTGTACGAGACATAATACAAGACCAAATGCAGATTAAAAATGGTATATGAACATGTTTAGAGCACCATTGACAGAGATATCACATTTATAAAAGATTTATTTCAAGAACTTACTTTAAAGTGGATAAGCTCGTGCTTGCCCACCACAGAAAATCCTTCTTATCATCTTTTTTTTTTAATGGGTTTTTGAAGATGCTAAAAAAAAAAATTATTCCCATGATCATGTTTTGGAAGTAGAAAAAAAAAGGGTGTGTGGGTGTGAGGCACGGTGGAAAAAGTGAGGCACGGCGGCTGAGGAGAGGCATATGGCGGCTGATGAGAAGCATTGGGCTCAAAAATGAGATCTGAATAGGAGTCATTCACATTAGGGTCTGAGCAGAGGTCTGACTGTGGGTCTGATCCGAGGTCTTGTTGGGCTCCAGCAGAAGTCTGATTCTGGGGCAGGGCAAGATATAGGTTGTATAGCTATCTATATTAGGGCAGCAGCTATCGATTATTTTAGTAATCAAGTAATCTATCGATTAATGCAACGATTAATCGAGTACTCTAATAAGAAAGAACTAATAAAAAAGAACATTTTCTTTTATAAAATGTCTTTAGACCCCTGTGCAATAAGTCCTCTGTGCCATCACCCCCCAATGCCCATTAGTCCTCAGTGCCATCAGCTCCCCCATGCCATTATCCCCCCTCAGTGCCATCAGCTCCCCCATGCCATCAGCCCCCCCCCCCTCATTGCCCTCAACTCCCCCCAGTGACATTAGCATGCACAGTTCAACATACACAAGAAAAACCGACATAAATGTTGTGTTGGGCAAAATTGTCTGACCCTAAAGAAGCCAGCTCAGCATCAAGAAGTAATCCGAAAAAAGCAAACTGAGACTAAACAGGCTAAAATAATCAGTAATTTTATTAAATACATAAATATGACAAAAGACACAAAAGCACATCAAAAGATGTGGTACGAATCACTCCTGAGGAATAGTATAACACAGATGTATATAAATGGCGGCTTGTAATAAAATGCTAAAACGTCCCTGGAGGTGGAAGGGAAGATAAGTGATCAGGTGGGCTGCCATAAAAAAATAAAATAAAAAAAAAGTCTTGTTAGTGTTAAATCGCAAGGTAGCAATACTAAGGCCTCTTTCAGACGGGCGTTGCGGAAAAAGGTGCTGTGGCGAAACCAACCTCGCCACTGGGTTTTGGAGAGGCCTGTTTATCAGCCTCTTGCCTCAGGATTATGGCCCATACTAACTTTAAAGGAGCAGACAGACCGGCCGCACAGCTTAAATCTGTCTTTGCAATTGTATTTTGTTATGTGAGGGTACCCAGATAGCTAATTGTATTGTATTTGTGTATTCTGAGTGCCATTCACCTAATGATATGCACTCAGACTTGAGCTATCTGGGAATATGTTAAATGTCTGTGTTTGCTGTGGGGGGGTGACATTGTGTGTTTGGGTGGTGATTTCTGTCCGGTTGTCCCCACATGTGTATTGGCGATTTCCCTTTGTCTTGAGAGATAATTGGATTACTCCTCGGGTGTCTCCAGGGCAGAGAGGAGGAAACCATGATGCATTGTAGGGGTTGTGTTGTGTCTGTGTATCCTGAGTTGCTACATATCTGTCCTGTGTCGCAGTCTTCCTTCTGGTCCACTAGGGGCGTGTCCACCAGATGGGGACCTGCATAAATACGGGCGGGTAGCCCTCAATAAAGGAGTTCCTGTTTTATACCTTCATGAAGTCTTGGCTCATGTTTGGGGGATGGAATAACTACACTCTCGGGGATTGCTATATTACAATACTCCCCTGAGTATAAGCTCTTGTAAGAGCTTGCTCCTGGTTCCTGTCTCTGGATTTAGGAGAGGTTCACCCACTGGAGCCTGAAGCCTTGTCGTAGGTCCAGGGAGGGTAGGAGACGGCGAGACCTCCACCAAGCTTCGGCTGTTCGTGGGGTCTGCAGTGCTGACGGTGTCAAGTGGAGTGCTTGGAGTCCTCTGGAAGCACTAGGAGCATCTATCGACGGAGGTACCCGGTCGGGGTGCTCGGCGTTCCGTTACAGGTGCGGGTGCGTTGTGGGAACATGCACGATTTTTCAGCGCGAGTGCAAAACATTGTAATGCGTTTTGAAGGTGTTCTGTAGATTGTATTATTTTCCCTTATAAAATAGCATTCTGAATACAGAGTGCTAAGTAAAATAGTGCGGGAGGGGTTAAAAAAAAAATTAAAAAAATGTAACTCACCTTAATCCACTTGGTCGCGCAGCCGGCATCTCTTCTGACTTCTTTCTTTGCTCTGTGCAGGAACAGGACCTGTGGTGATGTCACTCCAGTCATCACATGGTCCATCACATGATCCATCACCATGGTAAAAGATCATGTGATGGATCATGTGATGACCGGAGTGACATCACCACAGGTCCTGTTCCTGCACAGAGCAAAGAAAGAAGTCAGAAGAGATGCCGGCTGCGCGATCAAGTGGATTAAGGCAGTGATTCTCAAATAGTGGGGCGCGCCCCCCAGGGGGGGCGCCAAGCTCCACAAAGGGGGGCTCGTTCAGGGCCGGCCTTTGGGGTGTGCGAATTTCTTCTGTATAATGCCGGCAGGCAGGCCGGGCGGCCGGCGTGTCCCTCAGTGATGTCACGTGCCTGCGCCGCCTGCTTTATGAATGAAGCAAGCGGCGCAGACAAGTGACGTCACTGAGGGACGCGCCGGCCGCCTGGCCCGCCTGCTGGCATTATACAGAAGAAATTCGGATATACGGTACTATTAGGAGTAAGGGGGGCATGTTTAATAACTTTAAACGGCGGCGGCGGGCACACGGAATCTGTGGATGGCACAGTTAAGGGTTGGGGGTCTGTGGATGGCACTGTTATGGGCTGGGGGGGCACTGCGGATGGCACTGTTATGGGGTGGGGGGTCTGTGGATGGCACATATATAACAGTGCCAGCCACAGATCCCCCTGTAACAGTGCCAGCCACAGATCCCCCCCATAAGTGTCCATCATCCACAGATCCCCCCATAAGTGTCCGTCATCCACAGATCCCCCCATAAGTGTCCGTCATCCACAGATCCCCCCATAAGTGTCTGTCATTCACAGATCCCCCCATAAGTGTCCTTCATCCACAGATCCCCCCATAAGTGTCCGTCATCCACAGATCCCCCCATAAGTGTCCGTCATCCACAGATCCCCCCCATAAGTGTCCGTCATCCACAGATCCCCCCATAAGTGTCCGTCATCCACAGATCCCCCCATAAGTGTCCTTCATCCACAGATCCCCCCATAAGTGTCCGTCATCCACAGATCCCCCCATAAGTGTCCGTCATCCACAGATCCCCCCATAAGTGTCCGTCATCCACAGATCCCCCCATAAGTGTCCGTCATCCACAGATCCCCCCATAAGTGTGTGTCCGATCCACATTTCTTTCTTTTTTTATTCTCTTATACGTTAATAAGGATACAGTGTTATGCAGAGGTGTACTTATAACAATTTTATAGACAAATGATACTATTTACAGTCGCGCGGGGGGCGCAAAATATTTTCTTCTTCCTAGGGGGGGCATGACAGAAAATAATTGAGAAGCACTGGATTAAGGTGAGTTAAATAATTTATTTTTATTTTTTTAACCCTTAACCCCTCCAGCGGTATTGTACTATGCATTCTGTATTCAGAATGCTATTATTTTCCCTTATAACCATGTTATAAGGGAAAATAATAAAGATCGGGTCCCCATCCCGATCGTCTCCTAGCAACCATGCGTGAAAATCGCAACGCATCTGCACTTGCTTGCGGATGCTTGCGATTTTCACGCAGCCCCATTCACTTCTATGGGGCCTGCGTTGTGTGAAAAATGCACAAAATAGAGCTTGCTGTGATCTTCACGCAACGCACAAGTGAAACACAGAAATGAATGGGTCGGGATTCAGTGCGGGTGCAATGCGTTCAACTCACGCATCGCATCCGCGCGGAATACTCGCCCGTGTGAAAAGGGCCTAAGAGGTAGTGCAACACAAAGGTAAGATATACACTCACCTAAAGAATTATTAGGAACACCATACTAATACGGTGTTGGACCCCCTTTTGCCTTCAGAACTGCCTTAATTCTACGTGGCATTGATTCAACAAGGTGCTGATAGCATTCTTTAGAAATGTTGGCCCATATTGATAGGATAGCATCTTGCAGTTGATGGAGATTTGAGGGATTCACATCCAGGGCACGAAGCTCCCGTTCCACCACATCCCAAAGATGCTCTATTGGGTTGAGATCTGGTGACTGTGGGGGCCATTTTAGTACAGTGAACTCATTGTCATGCTCAAGAAACCAATTTGAAATGATTCGAGCTTTGTGACATGGTGCATTATCCTGCTGGAAGTAGCCATCAGAGGATGGATACATGTTCTCATTCTGTTTACGCTAAATTCGGACTCTACCATTTGAATGTCTCAACAGAAATCGAGACTCATCAGACCAGGCAACATTTTTCCAGTCTTCAACAGTCCAATTTTGGTGAGCTCGTGCAAATTGTAGCCTCTTTTTCCTATTTGTAGTGGAGATGAGTGGTACCCGGTGGGGTCTTCTGCTGTTGTAGCCCATCCGCCTCAAGGTTGTGCGTGTTGTGGCTTCACAAATGCTTTGCTGCATACCTCGGTTGTAACGAGTGGTTATTTCAGTCAACGTTGCTCTTCTATCAGCTTGAATCAGTCAGCCCATTCTCCTCTGACCTCTAGCATCCACAAGGCATTTTTGCCCACAGGAATGCTGCATACTGGATGTTTTTCCCTTTTCAAACCATTCTTTGTAAACCCTAGAAATGGTTGTGCGTGAAAATCCCAGTAACTGAGCAGATTGTGAAATACTCAGACCGGCCCGTCTGGCACCAACAACCATGCCACGCTCAAAATTGCTTAAATCACCTTTCTTTCCCATTCTGACATTCAGTTTGGAGTTCAGGAGATTGTCTTGACCAGGACCATACCCCTAAATGCATTGAAGCAACTGCCATGTGATTGGTTGACTAGATAATTGCATTAATGAGAAATAGAACAGGTGTTCCTAATAATTCTTTAGGTGACTGTATATTGAATCCTAAAATAAGGGAAAATGTCAAAAAGTATATGTAACTACCTAAATTGTATATGAATGTAAAAAACGACAAACAATGAACTGGCAGTCACAGTGAATCACTCTCAATGTATGCTTCTCAAACCTCCTAACAGAGATAAAGTGCAAAAGCAAACACAATGCCCTCATATTACTGACAATAGAATCCCATGAACCTACCCATAAAGTTAGGGGGAGATGATTCCTCAGGAGAGCCGTACACCCCAACGCACGTTTCGGCATCTGCCGTCTTCCGGGGGCGCACTACCTCTTTGTATTGCTACCTTTGCGATTTAACACTAACAAGACAACTTCTTTTTTTTTTTTTTTTTTTTTTTATGGCAGCCCAACCTGATAACTTATCTTCCCTTCCACCGCCACATACGCTTTAGCATTTTATTACAAGCCTCCATTTATATACATCTGTGTTATACTATTCCTCAGGAGTGATTCGTACCACATATTTTGATGTGCTTTTGTGTCTTTTGGCATATTTATGTATTTAATAAAATTACTGATTATTTTAGCCTGTTTAGTCTCAGTTTGCTTTTTTAGGATTCCCCCAGTGACATCAGCTCCCCACATGCCATCAGTCCCCCCTCAGTGCCATCATCTGCCCTAGTTCCATGAGCTCCCCCATGCCATCAGCCCCCCTCAGTGCCATCAGCTCCTCCCAGTGCCATCAGCTCCCCCATGCCATAAGCCCCCCTCAGTGCCATCAGCCCCCCTCAGTGCAATCAGCTCCCCCCAGTTCCATCATCTCCCCCATGCCATCAGCCCCCCTCAATGCCATCAGCTCCTCCCAGTGCCATCAGCTCCCCCATGCCATAAGCCCCCCTCAGTGCCATCAGCCCCCCTCAGTGCAATCAGCTCCCCCCAGTTCCATCAGTTTCCCCATGCTATCAGCCCCCCTCAGTGCCATCAGCCCCCCCTCAGTGCCATCAGCCCCACCTCAGTGCCATCATCTCCCCCAGTGCCATCAGCTATACTTACCAGTTTGTTTGCCAAGTTGGTCTTCCAAGATGGCCAATCCTATTATGACTGCTGGGGGAGGGGACTATTCTTGAGCATGCTCAGTGAGCAAAACGTTTTGAAATGGATCCGCCTCAAACGGATCCGTCACCCATATTATATTGGATGGTGGATCAGTTTGGCTTCAGCAAAACGCTGCAGGCAGCCTCCAGAGTGGAATGCTGACTGAACGGAGGTAAACTGATGTATTCTGAGCGGATCCTTTTCCATTCAGAATGCATTAGGGCAAAACTGATCCGTTTGGTTGTGTAAATTGTATATTTCCCCTTATAACATGGTTATAAGGGAAAATAATAGCATTCTGAATAAAGAATGCATAGTACAATAGGGCTGGAGGGGTTAAAAAAAACTCACCTTAATCCACTTGTTCGCGCAGCCGGCATCTCTTCTGTCTTCTTCTTTGAGGAATAGGACCTTTAGCGAGTTAATTCCCTTTATGTATTTAAACGTTTCTATCATATCCCCTCTGTCTCCTCTTTCTTCCAAGCTATACATGTTAAGGTCCATTAATCTTTCCTGGTAAGTTTTATCCTGCAATCCATGTATTAGTTTAGTAGCTCTTCTCTGAACTTGTCATAAATTAGGCATAGCCTCCTGCAGTCTGTGCGCCTAGACTCAAATCTTTGGCAGCTTCAAGCTACTGTAGATTTCAGTCTTCTTTTATGCCAGAAAACTGGAGTAAAAGAAAATAAACGTGCTAAGGGAGCCGAATCACAAACACACCACGCCAAGAACTCAAAACCAGGAAGTCACATTAGGTCAAAATCGTCAAAGGGCTAGTATACGAAACACACAGAGGTCCAAGGAATCCATAGGACAAAATCACAATAAGGGCTCATGCACACGAACGTGTCTTCCTTCGGCCTATTGCACACGACCGTATGGCTTTTTCAGTGTTTTGCAGTCCGTTTTTCACGGATCCGTTGTTCCGTTTTTTGTTTCCGTTTTTGTTCCGTTTTTCCGTATGGCATATACAGTATACAGTAATTACATAGATAAAAATGGGCTGGGCATAACATTTTCAATAGATGGTTCAGCAAAAAATGGAATGGAAACGGAAGACATACGGATGCATTTCTGTATGTGTTCCGTTTTTTTTGCGGACCCATTGACTTGAATGGAGCCACGGAACGTGATTTGAGGGCAAAAATAGGACATGTTCTATGTTAGAACAGAAAAACGGAAATACGGAAACGGAATGCATACAGAGTACATTCAGTTTTTTTTGCGGAACCATTGAAATGAATGGTTCCGTATACGGACCGTATATGGAACGCAAAAAACGGCCAGTAAACGGAAAAAAAAACGGCCGTGTGCAGGAGGCCTTCTGCACCCATTCCGTTTTTTTTGCGGACCATATGCGGAACCATTCATTTCAATGGATCCGCAAAAAGAACCTGAAGGTTCTCCGTGTGCATTCCATTTCCGTATATCCATTCCGCAAAAGAATAGAACATGTGCTATTGTCCACATTACGGACAAGGATAGGATTGTTCTATTAGAGGCCAGCTGTTCCGTTCCGCAAAATATGGAATGCACACGGATGTCATGCACATTTTTAGGATTTCAGGTGCTGCACATCTCATATCTTCACAGCATAGATGATTGCCTTCAGATGATACGAGATGTGCAGCACCTGAAACTACGGATACTGGAAGCCTGTGCTAGCATTTCTCCTGCGGTGTTGCTATCCGTGTGTGAAGAGTGGGAGAAGAGGGTTGCATTGACAATCCAACACAATGGGCAGCACATTGAACACATTTTATAAGTGGTCAGAAACTTGTAAATAACTCATGAAAGAATAAAGTTACGTTAAAACCAATTTTTTTTCTTGTGAAATTCCCAATAAGTTTGATGTGTCACATGACCCTCTTCCTATTGAAAAAACAAAAGTTGGATTCAAAATGGCCGACTTCAAAATGGCCACCATGGTCACCACCCATCTTGAAAAGTTTCCCCCCTCACATATACTAATGTGCCACAAACAGGAAGTTAATATCACCAACCATTCCCATTTTATTAAGGTGTATCCATATAAATGGCCCACCCTGTACATGGCCAATCATGCAGAAAGTCTTTAGGTGTACACTTGCATATCTCTGCTTATATGTAATGAAACTGTTTCCTGGAATGTACATAGACTGAACATGACCTGGTAGATACCAAACAGGGTGGACATTTTAACGTAGGATGTTTTTGAATGCTGCTTTTAAGTAATGTTTCTTTAAAATATTTTTAGTTTACAACATAGGCCATAATGAAAGGGTTTTCTGCAATTTACTACCAATCCAGAAAAGCTCTGTTGCATTAAATTATCTGACATCTCACGGTAAATGGCTGTAATAATTTTGGCTCAAATGTCAACTATGTCAAGCCTGAAGTAAATGTGCTGCACAACTACAACCTTTTGTTTCCTGTGGTTGTCATTTTAGGTAGATGATTGTACTGCCCTTTAAAAAAAGATTCCTACTAATACAGTACCGAATAGGGTGGTTGTCACAGATGAGACACCAGCAGATAGACAACCGGAGGTAACACATGTTGGCTTGGAAAAATACATTTAAATGACATGCAAATGATCGCTTGAATTTTCCTAAAGAACTGGATTCTTAGATCAATTTTGTGTTTGAAGATATCTATCTATCTATCTATCTATCTATCTATCTATCTATCTACAGTGCCTTGCAAAAGTATACACCCCCTTGACTTTTTTCGTGTTTTGGTGCCTCAGAACCTGGAATTAACATGGATTGTTTGAGGATTTACATAATTTAATTTACAGAACATGCCCATAACTTTGAAGATGTTTTTTTTATTTTTTATTGTGAAGCAAACAACAAATAGGACAAAATAACAGAAAAAGTCAATGTGCATAACTATTCACCCTCTAAAGTCAATACTTTGTAGAGACACCTTTTGCGGCAATCACAGCTCCAAGTTGCTTTGGATAAGTCTCTATGAGCTTGTCACATCTTACCACTGGGATTTTTGCCCATTCCTCCTTGCCAAACTGCTTCAGCTCCTTCAAGTTGGATGGTTTGCGCTTGTGAACAGCAATCTTTAAGTCTGACCACAGATTTTCTATTGGATTGAGATCTGGGCTTTGACTAGGCCATTCCAACACATTTACATGTTTCCCCTTAAACCACTCAAGTGTTGCTTTAGCAGTGTATTTGGGGTCATTGTCCTGCTGGAAGGTGAACCTCCGTCCTAGCCTCAAATCACGCACAGTGGTACAGGTTTTGCAGAAAGATATCCCTGTATTTAGCACCATCCATCTTTCCCTCAACTGCTGCCACCACCATGTTTCACTGTGGGGATGGTGTTCTTTGAGTGATGTGATGTGTTGGGTTTGCGCCAGACATAGCATAGTGAAAAGTTCCATTTTAGTCTCATCAGACCAGTGCACCTTCCTACATTTTGGGCGTCTCCCACATGCCTTTTCGCAAACTCACAACATGCCTTTTTGTTTTTTGCTGAAAGTAATTGCTTTCTTCTGGCCACTCTGCCATAAAGCCCAACTCTATGGAGCGTACGGCTTATTGTCGTCCTATGTATAGATACTCCAGTCTCTGCTGTGGAACTCTGCAGATCCTCCAGGGTTACCTTAGTTCTCTGTGCTGCCTCTCTGATTAATGCCATCCTTGCCCGGTCCGTGAGTTTTGGTGAGCGGCCGTCTCTTGGCAGGTTTGCTGATGTGCCATGTTCTTTCCATTTGGTTATGATAGATTTGATGGTGCTCCTGGCGATCATCAAAGATTTAGATATTTTTTAATAATCTAACCATGACTTGTACTTCTCAACAACATTGTCCCTTACTTGTTTGGAGAATTCCTTGGTCTTCATGGCAGTGTTTGGTTGGTGATTAGGGTTGAGCAAACCCGAACTGTAAAGTTTGGGTTCGTACCGAACTTTAGGATTTTTGGACCCCGAACCCGAACATTTCAGTAAAGGTTCGGGTTCGGTGTTCGGCGCTTTCTCTGCGCTTTTTGAAAGGCTGCAGACCTTAGAAGCCATCACAGCCATGCCTACTAATGTCATGGCTGTGATTGGCCAGTGCAGCATGTGACCCAGGCTCTATATAAGCTTGAGTCACGTAGCGCTGCACGTCACTCTGCTGTTACAAGTGTAGGGAGAGGATGCTGCTGGACTGGTGATTTCAGGGAGAGAATAGGAGAGAATCGAACTCAGCGATCTACATACAATTAGTTGTGTGGGTGCAGGGCACAATCTTTTTACCCTGCTCTGAGCCCATTGACTGAAAAAAAAAAACTTTTATCCGTCTGTTAGTTAGGTGTGCGGCGGCGGCCATTTTATGCAAGCTCAGTGCACCAGCACTGCATCTGAGCTTTTGTGACAATCTAATCCAAGCTTGAAAAACTGCACTAATAATTTGGTTGTAAAAAATCACCCTTTTTTGGCAATATACAACATCTGATGCATTTGCAGGATTAGTCAGTGTGCAATTTTAGCTAGAAATAAAGGCATAATTTTCAGTTTTTTTTTAAAACACCCTTTTTGTGCAACTTTCATATTCTGTTAGTAAAAAAAAACCACTTTTTTGGCAATATACAACATCTGGATTAATCAGTGTGCAATTTAAGCTAGAAATACAGCCATAATTTTCTGGGTTTTTAAAAACACACTTTTTGGCCAAAATACACCATTTTACAGCCCTTGCAGCATCAGCACGTGTGAAATTCCAGGGTTATATACTTCTGTCATATTCAGTTATTAAACAAAAAGTTTATTTGGCAGCCTTTGCTGCAGATGTCATTGTGAGATACACCCTTTAAATACAGGGGTTCTATTCATGTATTTGAAATACAGGCATTTTATGCACAAATCTTTAATTGCGGCCTAGTGTGGGTCAAGGCGTGTGAGATACACCCTGTATATACAAGGCTTATATTCTTCTATTAATAAAACACCCTTTTTGAGGCAAAATACACAATTGTTGCCCCCTTACATCATCAAGACGTTTGAAATTCCAGGGTTATATACTGCTGTCATATTCAGTTATTAAACTAACATCCGTTTGGGAAAAAAAAAAAATTTGGTAGCCTTTGCTGCAGATGTCATTGTGAGATACACCCTTTAAATACAGGGGTTCTATTCAGATATTTGAAATACCGCCATTTTGTGCACAAATCTTTAATTGTGGCCTAGTGTGGGTCAGGGCATGTGAGCTACACCCTGTATATACAGTGCTTATATTCTATTAATAAAACACCCTTTTTGGGGCAAAATACACAATTGTTGCGACCTTACATCATCAAGACTTTTGAAATTCCCTTTAAATACAGGGCTTTTATTCAGGTATTTGAAATACAGCCATTTTGGGCAAACATAGAAACATAGAAACATAGAATGTGTCGGCAGATAAGAACCATTTGGCCCATCTAGTCTGCCCAATATACTGAGTACTATGGATAGCCCCTGGCCCTATCTTATATGAAGGATAGCCTTATGCCTATCCCATGCATGCTTAAACCCCTTCACTGTATTTGCAGCTGCCACTTCTGCAGGAAGGCTATTCCATGCATCCACTACTCTCTCAGTAAAGTAATACTTCCTTATATTACTTTTAAACCTTTGCCCCTTTAATTTAAAACTTGTGTCCTCTTGTGGTAGTTTTTCTTCTTTTAAATATGCTCTCCTCCTTTACCGAGTTGATTCCCTTTATGTATTTAAAAGTTTCTATCATATCCCCTCTGTCTCTTCTTTCTTCCAAGCTATACATATTAAGGTCCTTTAACCTTTCCTGGTAAGTTTTATCCTGCAATACATGTACTAGTTTAGTAGCTCTTCTCTGAACTCTCTCTAGAGTATCTATATCCTTCTGGAGATATGGCCTCCAGTACTGCGCACAATACTCCAAGTGAGGTCTCACCAGTGTTCTGTACAGCGGCATAAGCACTTCACTCTTTCTACTGCTTATACCTCTCCCTATACATCCAAGCATTCTGCTGGCATTTCGTGCTGCTCTATTACATTGTCTTCCCACCTTTAAGTCTTCTGAAGTAATTACTCCTAAATCCCTTTCCTCAGATACTGAGGTCAGGACTGTGTCAAATATTCTATATTCTGCCCTTGGGTTTTTACGCCCCAGGTGCATTATCTTGCACTTATCCACATTAAATTTCAGTTTCCAGAGTTCTGACCATTCTTCTAGTTTTCCTAAATCCTTTTCCATTTGGCGTTTCCCTCCAGGAACATCAACCCTGTTACATATCTTTGTGTCATCAGCAAAAAGACAAACCTTACCATCGAGGCCTTTTGCAATATCACTTATGAAGATATTAAACAAAATCGGTCCCAGTACAGATCCCTGTGGAACCCCACTGGTAACATGACCTTGTTTTGAATGTTCTCCATTGACTACAACCCTCTGTTGTCTGTCACTCAGCCACTGCCTAATCCACTCAACAATATGGGAGTCCATGCTCAATGACTGCAGTTTATTGATAAGTCTTCTATGTGGGACAGTGTCAAAAGCCTTACTAAAATCTAGATATGCGATGTCTACTGCACCTCCACCATCTATTATTTTATTCACCCAGTCAAAAAAATCTATAAGATTTGTTTGACATGATCTCCCTGAAGTAAACCCATGTTGTTTTTCATCTTGCAATCCATGGGATTTTAGATGTTCCACAATCCTATCCTTTAATAGGGTTTCCATTAATTTGCCTACTATTGATGTCAGACTCACTGGTCTATAGTTGCTCGATTCCTCCCTACTACCTTTCTTGTGAATGGGCACGACATTTGCCAATTTCCAATCTTCCGGGACGACTCCTGTTACTAATGATTGGTTAAATAAATCTGTTAACGGTTTTGCCAGCTCACCACTAAGCTCTTTTAATAATTTTGGGTGTATCTCATCAGGCCCCTGTGACTTATTTGTCTTCACCTTAGACAGCAAACTTAGAACATCTTCCTCTGTAAAGATACATGCATCAAACGATTTATTAGTCATTCTTTCTAGTGAAGGTCCTTCTCCTTTTTCTTTTGTAAAAACTGAACAGAAGTATTCATTAAGGCAGTCGGCTAGCCCTTTATTCTCTTCTACATACCTTCCGTCCTTTGTTTTTAATTTAGTTATTCCTTGTTTTAATTTCCTTTTTTCATTTATATATAATTGAGGCCTAGTCTGGTTGAGGGCGTGTGAGATTCACCCTGTACATACTGTCGTTCTATTCTACCATTAATTAAACACCCATTTAGGGCAAGATCCTAAATTCGAGAAATATGAGGAGAGCGTCAAATAAGGGACGTAGCCCAGGTCGTGGTGCTGCTGGTGGACCTCCTGTTTCAGGGAGAGGACGTGGTCGATCTGTGCCAGGTACACGCACAACTGAAACCCCTTCCTCAGGTGCGAGTAGGCGACATAACCTGCAGCGGTATTTGGTCGGGCCTAATGCGGCTCTACGAATGGTGAGGCCTGAACAAGTACAGGCCATAGTAGATTGGGTTGCTGACAGTGGCTCCAGTTCCTTCACATTGTCTCCCACCCAGTCTCCTGCTGAAAGACCACAGTTGGCACCTGCAGCCGATGTCCATCAGTCTTTCACCTCACCCCCTTGCAAATCAGCCAAGCAGTCTGAGCCCCAAGTCATGCAGCAGTCTCTTCTGCTTTTTGATGACTCTATTAGCAGGGTTTCCCAGGGCCATCCACCTAGCCCTGCCCCAGAAGTGGAAGAGATTGAATGCACCGATGCCCAACCACTTATCTTTCAAGATAAGTACATGGGAAGACCATCGCAGCACGTCTCGGATGATGACGAAACACAGGTGCCAACTGCTGGGGCTTTCGAAAGTGTGCAGACCGACAAGGAGGGCAGGGGTGAAGACTGGGTGGAAGATGATGTGGACGATGAGGTCCTCGACCCCACATGGAATCAAGGTCATGCGAGTGACCTATGTAGTTCGGAGGAAGAGGCGGTGGTCGCACAGAGCCACCAGCACAGCAGAAGAGGGAGCAGGGTGCAAAAGCGGAGCGGCCGTCCTCTAGACAGTACGCCTGTGTAAAGGGGGGATATTAATTACTAATATTTATGCAAATATCAATAATTAATATTCATAAATAGGAGGAGCCATCTATCGATGACTCCGCCTATTTATACCTTTATATAACAACACAATAATTTCAACTTGCCTTACGCTAATCACTAAACTAGCTGCATGCGCCTTACTGAACTAACTATCGCCAATAACCACACGTTACACAGATAGTTACAAGTAAAACAAGATATTTATTACTACCTAGTACACTAAGCACGCAATACACTAACAATACGGCACTATAAACACAGTACTAAACTACACTACACGGTTCCCGAACTCCACCCACTCTATCTGTACATTACAATAATACATTTACATACACACCAATATCAATAACCCACCCGCCTGGCTACTCACTGTCCCTATGGGAGAACAAAGGGTTAAACACACAATTGTGGCACTGCAGGGGTTAATACATGCAGGCCAGGGTTCACAGGGTTGTACAGTAAGAGTTAATGCTCTGCAGGACTTGTGGGGGCAGGACAGGGGAGCAGGGGCACTTAAGGGGTTTATGCTCTGTAGGGGTGTCAGGGCAGACAGAGCACTGGTTAGAGGGAAGGGGAAATCGTTGGTGGGGTAGCAGTATCAGGGGTGTATGGGTTAATTAGGCAGGGGAGATAGTTGGTGGGATAGCGGTATCAGGGGTGTAGGGGTTAATTAGGCAGGGGAGATCGTTGGTTGGATAGCGGTAGATCAGGGGTGTAGGGGTTAATCAGGGGTGAAAACTCAGCGCTTTGTTGTTTGCTCGTTGTCCAGGGGGATCCTCCTCAGGTGGGGCGGCTCGGCTTGTCCCCCTAGTGCAGGGGCCACCGGATATTTATGTCCGGCGGCCCGCACTGCTGCACCGCCCACACAGTGGCGTGCGCCACCATCAGGGACACGTGGGCGGGCACAGTGAGATGACGTCACTGCGCCAGCCCGCGTGTCCCCGAACGAGCACATCGGGGCCGCGCCATTTGCTAACAGGCGGGAGAAGCCTTTGATCTCCCGCCTGTAGCACTTTACATTCCGGGCAGCGCTATGGTAATCGCGCTGTCGGAATGCGCATAATAGAAGGAGGGGAGGTTTCTCCCTTCCTTCTATCATGTATAATTATCTACAGCAGCGCTGGAGATAATTAAAACAAAGGACTCAGATTCTATTGAATCTGAGTTCTTTGTAGTCATCAGGATGACCGGACCTTAGTCCGGTCATTCTGATGCAATCAACCAGATTGCATCAGTGTGAATGCTTGGGGCACATTCACACCGATGCACCTGGTTTCAGGTCCTATGTGTACATTTTATAAGGGGGCACAGATATATATATATATATACACTAAGGGGGCACAGATATATATATACTAAGGGGGCACAGATATATATATATATACTAAGGGGGATTATAAAGGGGCACAGCTTCCAGGGACCACATATTTCCCACAGGGGCCACAATGAGCCCCTGTGGGCCACCAAGGCCAGATGTGCGCAGATGCTGGGCACATCTGCGCACATCATCCTATGATGTGGCAGTCCGTGCATGCATATATATCATACATGCACGCATGTGTTTGCATGCATGTATGGATATATATGCATACATCTCAACCCTTCCTCAACAATCCCCCTGTTGTCGGAAATACAACAATATCTTGGGGGAAAGGGTAGAGATATATTTGCCCCCCCCTCAACCCCATCCTTGGTGGAAGTTCAGGAAGGACTGTAGTGCACACTGATCTTTAGGTACCTAGACATCCCTCATCCAGCTTCCTCGGACCTGCCCTTCACCGTAACCTACTCCTCCATCCACAGGATACACCGTCTTCTTCTCGCGGGAACTTTCTTGACCTCTTTTGAATAGTCTTCCAGTGTTGGCCACTCCCAATGTTTGGAGTGACCACACCCCCACAGTCTCTCGGTAGTTGCCGTTCTTCAGGTGTCGTCGTCCCCCCCCACCAAATCTGGAGCGGGTTCACCCTTGCAGTCTTTAACTGGCCTTTCTTTCAAGTAATAGTCTTCTAGTGTCTGCCACCCCCAATGTTGGGAGTGACCACACCCCCACAGTCTCTCGGTAGTATTGCCGATCTTCAGGTATGGCTCACCTCCAAGGATCTGGAGCGGGTTTACCCTCACAACCTTTAACTGGCCTTTCTTTCAAGTAATAGTCTTCCAGTGTCGGCCACCCCCAATTGGAGTGACCACACCCCCACCGTCTCTCGGTATCATTGCCGATCTTCAGGTATGGCTCGCCTCCAAGAATCTGGAGCGGGTTCACCCTCACAACCTCAGTCTCCAACTTTCTTCAAGCACGACTTTCGTCCAACGTCTTTTGTTCCATCTTGATGGGTGCGGTTCTCCCATGGACAGATTAATAGGTCTTTACACGGCAGGTCAGAGCGAGGTGATGTCATGGTACCTAAATTCGAACTGCGGAGAACACCTCCGCCACACTACACATCCAGCCCTCCCTTTAAGAACTTTACCGTTCCAGGGTTCAAGGTGGCAAATGGCAAACATAGGAGGCCTGTCCCTATCCTAATCTTATCCCCATTCACACAAACACAGGTCACATCCCTCCCAACACCACCAAATTCCATTATATGTGTGTACCCATAGAGACTCATGCAACATGGCCTATCTCTCTACCTCCAAACATACAGGTAGGTCACAGACCCCCGTGTCAATGGGAAACGACTATAGAATGAAAATGTGTACAGCCAAATTATAACTCACCGTAGTGTGTTGGGCGAGTTTACCTGGGTATAGGCTGTCACACATTTGTACCTAGAGTGTCTATGGGTACACAATCGACCAACAAACAAAATCAATATGTGTACAATGTGCTATGGGGTTTCAGGATAGCACAAGTTATACGTCCTGAACCCTCATAGGAAATAAAGTGTGTCCATAAGATATTTGGCTACAGGACAATGTTGGAGTTATGTCCTGAGCCTCCTCCTCCGGTTAGTTCGGTAAAGTTCTGTCTGGTTCTGGTGTATTTGGTCAATAAGTCCCTTGACCCTCCGATACACTGTCTAATGTAGATGACGATGACCAGAACCAGAAGAAGTTTCACTGGGTGAAACAAGCGATCGTAGAATAAGCTCTTCCACCCGAACATCTCCAAGTCTTTCTCCAGAGCCTAAATGCTCCCGCTGGATTGTGGCACAGTCCTCCATCTCTAGAACACCTTTGAACAAAGGTCGCTTGGTTGCCAAAATCCAGTGGGATCCTCTGGAGCCTCACCAGAGTGTCAGGGCGGATAGCTAGTCTCTTCTGTGGCATCATCTGGGTTTTTCCTCTGCTCCATAGTAAACACACCTATGACAGAAGAAAATATCAGGTGCTCCTGGGGGATTTCTCCCCTCAAGGTGAAATTACATGTCAAACCCCAGCACCAATACCTTTGACCCAAGGTACAGAAAGGTATTGGGCTGCCCTTCACCTCACAGGACCCCTCGTTATCCCAACACTGGTGTCTGAACACCCTACCTTCAGAGGATCGCGTCCTCTGCTACACATCCCTCTGCACCAACAGATAAGGATGGCCACCCTATTAGGTTAGGACATCCGAGGTGAGATGCGGGCAAAGCACCATCTTGTATTGATGGCACTGCATCCTTGTCCACTCATGAGTACCCAGGCTGATTTCCCCCTGTGATCCTGTCTTGTGGAGGCCTGCAGAATCAACGGCATGGGTCATGCCCTGGCTCTCCAGGACTCCACAACACAAGGACACAGTCCACACTCTGCTGCCAATAACATCAGCGACTGGACTCTCAGCAGGGAATGCGAACAATCAGCAGGGTGAGACACATTCATAGACAAGGACCCCTGCTGTCCACATTAAAAAAAACATACAAACAGGTAACAAACACACAACATGGACATACACGGGAAACAGACGGTGTAACAAATAGTACAAGGGTATCAAATGTTGCCTAGCTTGGCCATTCTGACCCCCCAGCGCCTGATGAGGCATGTGTCGCTGAGAGGTAACCCCTTTATGGCCAAACTGACTAGACCCCGCTGCACGATTTGTTACCTGGATCCCATCACTGGACACATTGCAATTACTTGCACAAGGGCAATTCCTTGCAATGTGTCCTTTGTTCCCACACCTGAAGCACCTGATTGGGCTTTCTGTCCTGTGTGCATTGTTCTCACTTGTTTTGCAGTGCTTCGCTATATGACCCAAGCCACCACACGCAAAACATTTGATGTTTGCCCTGCATGGCTTAGGTCTGTCCACACTGCAACCGCGCTCCCTGAATTGTTCCATCCTCAGGGAGGCACTTTTCACAATCTTTCTTTTTCCCAGAGTCAGGGAAAAATCTCTGTTAGTCTGGACAGGCTTGGTCTGGTGATTTGGCCTGTCACAGACTACTCTCCCCCCTTTTTGCCCTGCAAAGGGCAAAGTTTTGGGAGATTCCGACCCTGACTTTACAGAAAAAGAAAGGGCCGGCACCAACTTGGTGATGACTTGTTGCATGCCAGTCATTTTCTGGGAGCTTACAGCAACCTGAGCCTTCAATTTGGCTACCGTCACATCAGTAGAGGCAGTCTGCTCCTTGAAGGCCTTGACCTCAGTATAAGACTGAGTCAACTTAGCCCTTAATTTCCTCCTTCTGCCTCTGCAGCTCTACTAACTGTGACTCTACCCTAGCCACCAGCGCATCTCGGTCAACAGTAGACTGCACATTCTCCGCCAGCTGTGCCCGCAATGCCGAAACCTGGTCCGAATTACTGGCACAGCACTGGCAGTGAATGGTCGGAGGAATTGTCTCCGTTGACAGAGACACCAGCGCAACTTCCTTTGGCTTGCAGAATCTAGCCTCAAATGTATGAACCAGTTTGGCTAGCATCCGAAGCCGTTTGGTGGCCTTGTTCAACACCGTCCGTTTGTTAACACAAAGCTTGTCGTAACTACAAGCCTGTGCTAACAAATCGGACCACAGCATTTCTGCTGACTTGTATGTGGTGGGGAGGATGGGATGTGTCTGCTCAAGTGTTGCAGTGTGGGGAAGTCCATACTCACTTTTTGATGAGCGTCCATCTTCTCATTGGGGCCGTACCTCTTCGTCCTACGCAGCTGGAAGAAGTCCTTTTTCTCCCGGATCGCTTCTTCCCGACCAGCCGGACTTGTACACTGCTCCAACGAAGATGGATCTCCTTCAGTGACGTGTCCTCTTCTCCCTTGCAATCACTCGAGCGATGCAGTGACCGTGTAAAGCAAATAGCAAAATATTAGTTCCACAGATAAATTATAGATTCTCTGCTAAAGATTTTGATCTGCGTTTGGTGTTATAAGGAAGAGTTGCGTTACCTGTCCGAATTATCAGGTCCTAGACACTCAGACCACTGACCGCGTCTCTCTTGCCTGATAATTCACAGTATAACCGACCTTTGACTCAAAACCAAACACAGATTTCAAAATCTGAGCAGTGGGCCTGGCTCGCCAATGTAAAGGGGGAATATTAATTACTAATATTTATGCAAATATCAATAATTAATATTCATAAATAGGAGGAGCCGTCTATCGATGACTCCGCCTATTTATACCTTTGTATAACAACACAATACTTTCACCTTGCCTTACGCTAATCACTAAACTAGCTGCATGCGCCTTACTGAACTAACTATCGCCAATAACCACACGTTACACAGATAGTTACAAGTAAAACAAGATATTTATTACTACCTAGTACAGTAAGCACGCAATACACTAACAATACGGCACTTTAAACACTGTACTAAATTACACGGTTCCCAAACTCCACCCACTCTATCTGTACATTACAATAATACATTTACATACACACCAAAATCAATAACCCACCCGCCTGGCTACTCACTGTCCCTATGGGAGAACAAGGGGTTAAACACACAATTGTGGAGCTGCAGGGGTTAATACATGCAGGCCAGGGTTCACAGGGTTGTACAGTAAGAGTTAATGCTCTGCAGGACTTGTGGGGGCAGGGGAGCAGGGAACTCAAGGGGTTAATACTCTGCAGGGACTGCAAGGTTGATGAGCAGGGGCACTGAAGGGGTTTATGCTCTGTAGGGGTGTCCGGGCAGACAGAGCACTGGTTAGAGGGAAGGGGTTCATGCTGTGTTCAGCAGCCGGGGTCTGGTGGCGATGCAGGGGTTAACCCAGGAATGGGTTGGCATCGGGACAGGGCAGGGGATTGGTGGAATGGGTAGAGGTAGGGGAGAGGACAAGTAGGGGTACGTTGGTGGGTCCGGGTAGGTAAGGGTTAATCCGGGGATAGTGGCAGGGGAAATCGTTGGTGGGGTAGCGGTATCAGGGGTGTAGGGGTTAATTAGGCAGGGGAGATTATTGGTGGGATAGCGGTATCAGGGGTGTAGGGGTTAATTAGGCAGGGGAGATCGTTGGTGGGATAGCGGTAGATCAGGGGTGTAGGGGTTAATCAGGGGTGGTGAATACTCAGCGCTTTGTTGTTTGCTCGTTGTCCAGGGGGATCCTCCTCAGGTGGGGTGGCTCGGCTTCTCCCCCTAGTGCAGGGGCCGCCGGATATTTATATCCGGCGGCCCGCACTGCTGTACCACCCACACGGTTGCGGGCGCGCCACCATCAGGGACACGTGGGCCGTCGCAATGAGATGACGTCACTGCGCCAGCCCGCGTGTCCCCGAACGAGCACATCGGGGCCGCGCCATTTGCTAACAGGCGGGAGAAGCCTTTGATCTCCCGCCTGTAGCACTTTGCATTCCAGAATGCGCATAATAGAAGGAGGGGAGATTTCTCCCTTTCTTCTATCATGTATAATTATCTCCAGCAGCGCTGGAGATAATTAAAACAAAGGACTCAGATTCTATTGAATCTGAGTTCTTTGTAGTCATCAGGATGGGTTGAGATCTGGTGACTGTGGGGGCCATTTTAGTACAGTGAACTCATTGTCATGTTCAAGAAACCAATTTGAAATGATTCGAGCTTTGTGACTTGGTGCATTATCCTGCTGGAAGTAGCCATCAGAGGATGGATACATGTTCTCATTCTGTTTATGCCAAATTCGGACTCTATCATTTGAATGTCTCAACAGAAATCGAGACTCATCAGACCAGGCAACATTTTTCCAGTCTTCAACAGTCCAATTTTGGTGAGCTCGTGCAAATTGTAGCCTCTTTTTCCTATTTGTAGTGGAGATAAATGGTACCCGGTTGGGTCTTCTGCTGTTGTAGCCCATCCGCCTCAAGGTTGTGCTTGTTGTGGCTTCACAAATGCTTTGCTGCATACCTCGGTTGTAACGAGTGGTTATTTCAGTCAACGTTGCTCTTCTATCAGCTTGAATCAGTCGGCCCATTCTCCTCTGACCTCTAGCATCCACAAGGCATTTTTGCCCACAGGACTGCCGCAAACTGGATGTTTTTCCCTTTTCACACCATTCTTTGTAAACCCTAGAAATGGTTGTGCGTGAAAATCCCAGTAACTGAGCAGATTGTGAAATACTCAGACCGGCCCGTCTGGCACCAACAACCATGCCATGCTCAAAATTGCTTAAATCACTTTTCTTTCCCATTCTGACATTCAGTTTGGAGTTCAGGAGATTGTCTTGACCAGCACCCCCCTAAATGCATTGAAGCAACTGCCATGTGATTGGTTGACTAGATAATTGCATTAATGAGAAATAGAACAGGTGTTCCTAATAATTCTTTAGGTGAGTGTATATATATACTAAGGGGGATTATAAGGGGGCACAGCTTCCAGGGACCACATATTTCCCACAGGGGCCACAATGAGCCCCTGTGGGCCACCAAGGCCAGATGTGCGCAGATGCTGGGCACATCTGCGCACATCATCCTATGATGTGGCAGTCCGTGCATGCATATATATCATACATGCACGCATGTTTTTGCATGCATGTATGGATATATATGCATACGTCTCAACCCTTCCTCAACAGCCTGCTACTGCCCACCGCAGCAAGGGACCGAGCACACCAAAGCCAGCTCCAAAAAATTCCCTGGCGTGGCAGTTCTTCAGACTTATGCAGCACGCCAGACCTGCAGGGTATTGCGATAGTGAGGTCACGGTTATGGGCAATCGAGGGTTACTCACTTTTTGGAGGACCCTGGGCAGGCATGCGGCAGTGAAGGAGAGGTAGACACAAGTTCCTCTGGGGCACACTCTGTATGTAGGGACCAGGCCTGATGGTGGATGAGGTGCCCTGGATGTTACAGGTATTTTGAGTGCCTGGGGCAAGGTCCCTTTAAGGATCGTGACGCCAGTGCCTGTAACGGTGGCACACCGATTTATAGGAGCAGTAATTGAGGTACACAGATGATATGGTGAACCAAACGTTGCTTTACTTGGAAAACAGTCCAAACTTTATACAGACAGTTGGTGATGCAGTCCCTTGAATCATATCATTCACAAACAGGTTTACTTCTTAATATGGCAGGTAACAATCTTGCAAGATACTTGGAGGGTAAACAGTTAATGCTTCACAGTCAAGGCTGCTCTATCCCCTCAGCGATTCTAGCTGGCTGGATCCCAAGGCCCAGATGCATAAATGCTGGCTTTAATCCTTGGTAATAAATCTTCCTCCCGTATTGACCCTTGCTTTTATCTTATAGTACCTCTGCCCATCAGCTTACTTATCTGAGCTGGTTGTATTGTTCCTGTTGTGAAGGAAGCTGCAGGTTTCTCCCAGGAGGTTCATTCCTACTATTGGGGTCATCTCTTCTGTGCTTGTTGGATTACTGGTCTCAAGGCAGGCTGTACTCCTTCACTAGCCTCCTGGGGCAACTAGAAGCCTGGACTATCTAGCTGCATGTCAGGAGGAGGCCCTCAGCATATCTCTGGCTGGTGCCTTCTCACTTCTGTCTCCACAGACTCCTGACTACAGACTTCTGACCCCTCCCTGTCTGGGCCTGAACATTTATACTACGGGCTCTCTATCTCCCTCTAGTGTCTAGGATGCCTAACTACACCCTAATAGGCCTGCTATGCATGACACAGGGGAAACAACACATGTAATAACACATAGAAAAATACATTAAATGCATAGTTAAATATAATATCGCTGTCCCTTGTGAGCAGAAGTAACACGTGACCCAATTGACCTTTGTGTAGTGCCCACTCCTACCTAGTGGGACACTACACAATGTGCTTACGACAAGAAACAAGTGGTTTGCACACTGTGCAATCAGACCCTGAAGCGAGGCATAAAACGTTCTCATCCTGAGCACAACCTGCATGACCAGGCATTTAAGTGCAAAGCACGAGCTGCAGTGGAGTAGACACCTCAAAAACCAAGAAAGGTCTCTGGCTCCTCCTGCTTCCTCTTCTGCTGAAGTCTCGGCCTCTTCATCCACCTCTGGAGTGACAGTGCCACCTGCCACCCCGCAAACAGAGGATCTTCCAGCAACACCACCACCTGGGTCACCAAGCATCTCCACAATGTCCCACGGAAGCGTTCAGCTCTCCATCTCCCAAACGCTGGAGAGTTAGAGGAAGTACCCCCCTACCCACCCGCGATTACTAGCCCTGAATGCCAGCATTTCTAAATTACTGGCCTTTGAAATGCTGTCATTCCGTCTGGTGGAGACGGATAGTTTTTAAAGGCCTTATGGCGGTGGCTGTCCCACAGTACGTCGTGCCCAGCCGCCACTGTTTTTCCAGGCGAGCCTTCCTATCCCTGCACAACCAAGTAGAGGACAAAATCAGGTGTGCACTGCGCAACGCCATCTGTGGCAAGGTGCACCTCACTACGGATACGTGGACCAGTAAGCATGGTCAGGGACGTTATATCTCCATAACAGCACACTGGGTAAATGCAGTGGCGGAGGGCCTGAGGCGTTTAGCAGTTTGGCGCATGTCTTTCCACCACAAGGATTGCAGGGCGCTTCAGTTTGCCTCCTGTTGCTTCCTCCTCCTATTCTGCTTCCTCATCCTCTACCAGCTCCTCATCCGGTCAGCGTAACACCTTCACCACCAACTTCAGCACAGCCATGAGTGGTTTGTGCCAGTCAGCCTCAAGCCCGGCCTGGTGGTGTGCGATAATGGACAAAATCTCATAGCAGCTCTGGGACTAGCCGGTTTGATGCACATCCCTTGCCTAGCGCATGTGCTGAATTTGGTGGTGCAGAGATTCCTTAAAAATTACCCCGATAGGTCAGAGCTACTGCATAAAGTGCGGGCCGTCTGTGCGCGCTTTCACCGTTCTCACCCTGCTGCTGCACGCCTGTCAGCGCTGCAGCGTAACTTCAGCCTTCTCGCTCACCGCCTCATATGCGATGTGCCCACAAGGTGGAGCTCCACCTTACACATGCTGTCCAGACTATGCGAGCAGCAGCAGGCGATAGTGGAGTTTCAGCTGCAGCACGCACGGGTGAGTCGCTCGGCGGAACAGCACCACTTCACCACCAATGACTGGGCCTCCATGCGAGACCTGTATGGACGACATACTTGGTCATTTGTCATAATGCCGGAGATATGACTGCAAACATCGATCGATGCGCCACTAAGTGAAGTGCTCCACTTAAGTCATCCACTGATAGCGGTAGCCTGTAGCCGGCTCTCTATAGGAAGTAACACTTAGCTAACATATTCCCAGCACCTGAGCTCTGTTCAGCCAGAGACACGTGGGACGCCTAAAAGACGGAGCTGATAGAACAGTAAGCCGGGATTCCGGGACCGCGATAAAACAACAGCCTGGTATAGTATTACACCGCTTCAAAGACATAGCGGAATGTACCTGCTGTATGGATGATCTAAACGAGGGATCCCTATATTGAATACAGCCATTGGTAAGCTTACCTTTCAGCCATCACATGTGGGACGCCACGAATGAACACTGAACTGTGAGTACCATTAACTTCTATTATACCAAGTTTGACCAAACAGTTTGATCAAATAATATCAATTGGAGGAGTATCTGAATCACAGAGAAACCTATTATGAATAACAACATCTTGCTATTATTCCAGTTGATTGTGGAGCTATTACAAACCAACAACGAGAGAGATATTTGCAACAATTGTGACTAAATCAAGCTGTATCATTCTTTTCTAATACCAATATAAGAAATGTTTAAGACAGAATGAGTGATACCTTCTGACTATAATCAACTATATCAATTTATATATTGAATACGCTGTCCATTTGGGAATCTATCAACTTTAACCAGTATCCTCTAGGAGGACTTATACGTCCTGCTTAGGCCTTTTTGTTCATCGATATGTACTATTACATAAGTCGTCTATAACATCATAAGATCTACTACGGTGATTATATATCACACTACCTTAGGCGCAATTTTACCATCTGGACTGATTCGACTCACAAGTCTTTGGCACTACCTGATATTCTAGACATCATCGTGTTTTTACATTTTTTTACTTCTATTTTTATTTTTTCTCTTGTATATATTTTTTATATCCTTTGATATTTTTATATATCACTTATTCATTGATTTTATTGATATTGATTGTATTTAACATTAAAATTCCATTGATTGTACATAGAATTTATGTGATTCCATCTATCAGAGTGCCCATTCAACTTTTCAGTTTGCATTTATTTGGTTAATAGGGCGCAGCACTAGTTTGGAGCACCAACACATCACCAGTCAGTAGGTGAGCCGTCCTTTACTACCTTTCCTTCTTTTCCCACATTCTAACCTGTGCTGATTACTGGGTGGCTACGCTACTGGATCCCCGTTACAAGGACAATGTACTGTCCTTAAAGGGAACCTGTCACTTGGATTTGGGGTATAGAGCTGAGGACATGGGTTGCTAGATGGCCACTAGCACATCCGCAATACACAGTCCCCATAGCTCTGTGTGCTTTTATTGTGTATAAAAAACGATTTGATACATATGCAAATTAACCTGAGATGAGTCAAAGCTTGAAAATATGACTCTTCTCTGGTCACACAAGTAAGATATGACTCTTTTATGTTAATTTGCATATGTATCAAATATTTTTTTTTACACAATAAAAGCACACAGAGCTATGGGGACTGGATAGTGCAGATGTGCTAGTGGCCATCTAGCAACCCATGTCCTCAGCTCCATACCCAAAATCCAGGTGACAGGTTCCCTTTAATTCCGTCACTGAAGCGTGATCTTAAGATGCGCGAGTTCAAGCGCATGCTGGTAGACGCACTGCTGGTGACATTCCCACCTGACAGCGGGGGCACAGTGGAAGCACAAGGCGAAGGCAGAGGACGAGGAAGAGGTCGCCAATGCAGCTGGGGCACCGCCAGCACCTCAGAAGGCAGGGTTAGCATGGCCGAAATGTGGAAAAGCTTTGTCAGCACGCCCCAACAACCAGCACCACCAGCTGATATGGAACATCTTAGCAGGAGGCAGCATTTCACCAACATGGTGGAGCAGTATGTGTGCACACGCCTACATGTACTGAATGACGGGTCTGCCCCCTTCAACTTCTGGGTCTCCAAATTGGGCACATGGCCTGAGATTGCCCTTTACGCCTTGGAGGTGCTGGCCTGCCCTGCAGCCAGTGTATTATCTGAACGTGTGTTTTGCACGGCAGGGGGCGTCATCACAGACAAGCGCAGCCGCCTGTCCACAGCCAATGTAGACAAGCTCACGTTCATTAAAATGAACCAGGCATGGATCCCACAGGACTTGTCCGTACCTTGTGCAGAATAGACATGTATACCGGCACTAACCAGCCATTGTTATACTGCAGCGCAATTGCCCATTCTTTTATTTTCGATATTTCACACTCTTTTGGAGTGTACCCTAATTTTAAAAAATAAAATTAAAACCAAAAACCTGTGTTGGCTACCTCGTCCTCCTCCACCGCCACTTCCACCTACACCGCTACATCCACCGCCTCCTCAAACTCTTACTCCATATGGAACTCCACCTCATAAATATTTTTTTATTTTTTATTTGTACGTATTTTATTCATTTCACTACTTTGTCAGTTACATTTTCTGGTGAAATTCACCAATTTTTGGGTGTGAAGTACCACTGCTATACCTAGTAGACAGGTTAAAAAATAAATAATTTGTTACATTTGTGGGTGAAATTCACAAATTTTTGGGTGTGATGTACCAATGATATACCTAGTAGACAGGTTAAAAAAAAAAAATTGTTACATTTTTGGGTGAAATTCACTAATTTTTGCGAGTAATATACCCCTCCTCTACCTAGTTGACAGCTTAATACATTTTAATAATTTTTCTTTAACATTTTCGGGTGACAATAAACAATTTTTTTCTGTCATAGACCCCTGCTCTACCAAGTAGACAGGTTAATACATTTCACTAATTTTTCTGTTACATTCTTGGGTTGACATTATACAATTTTAGACGTGAATAAACCCCTGCTCTGCATAGGTGACAGGGAATAAAATTTCAGAAATTCTTCTTTAATTGATGCGCGCCACCTCCTTTGATTCAATGCTTAAACTTTAACAGGTTGTACCACATTTGCGCTTCAATAATTTGCCCCACATTTCCGCTTTACTCTTTTAGCCAACATTTGCGCTTCAATACTTTGTCCCACATTTTCGCTTTACTCTTTTGGCCCACATTTGGGCTTCTGTAATTTGTACCACATTTGCGCTTTAACAGCTTTTCCCACATTTCCACTTTACTCTTTTGGCTCACATTTGGGCTTCTGTAATTTGTCCCACATTTGCGCCTCAATAACTTTTCCCATAATTCCGCTTAACTCTTTTGGCTCACATTTGGGCTTCTGTAATTTGTCCCAAATTTTTGCCTCAATAACTTTTTCCATAATTCCGCTTTACTCTTCTGGCCCACATTTGGGCTTCTGTAATTTGTCCCACATTTGCAATTTAACAGCTTTTCCTACATTTCTGCTCGATTCCCAATTTTTTAAAATAAATTTATCTCCCTTAAATTTGGTCTCCTTTTTTCACGCTCCCTCTCCGGCGTGGAACCATGATTCGCCGATAACCGTGATCAACAGGGTAGGCTCAGAAAAGAACATCGAAAGTTGATAGAGAAGATATCAAAATGGATGGTGGATGTCACTGGGGCACCTCTACATAGGTGACAGGAACATAAATAAAAAAAAATCGTCAATTACATTGTCAGGTGACATTTTTCTAATTTTGCTGGATGGAAACCCCTGCTCTCCATAGTTGACAGGGATTTTTTTTTTATAAATTCTCCATTAATTAATGCGCGGCACATCCTTTCATTCAATGCTTAAACTTTAAAAAGTTGTCTCACTTTTACGCTTTAATAATTTGTCCCATAATTCCACTCTATAATTTAAAATTTGAAAAAATTAATCCTCCCTTGGATGTGGTCTCTCTTTCTCATGCTCCCTCTCCGGCGTGGAACCCTGATTCCCCGCCACCCATGATCACCATGGTAGGCGCAGAAAAGAACATCGAAAGTAGATAGAACAGATATTAAATTAGATCGTGAACATCACGGGGACGTGCAACATGGTGGGGCAGTAAGTGTGCACACGCCTACACGAACTGACTGACAGGGGTCAGCCCCTGCAACTTCTGGGTCTCCAAATTGGGCACATGGCCTGAGCCTGCCCTTTACCCCTTGGAGGTGCTGGCCTGCCCTGCAGCCAGTGTATTGTCTGAATGTGTGTTTAGCACAACTGCAGGGGGTTATCACAGGTTATATTTGCCAATGGTTTGGGGTGTACCCTATTTAAAAAAAATTTAAATAAATTTAAAAACAAAAAGCAGTGTAGGCTACCTCCTCCTCCTCCACTGCCGCTTCCACCTACACCGCCACATCTACCGCCTCCTCAACCTCCTACTCCATATGGACCTCGTTCTCCTAGATCAAGATTATTATTTATTTTTTACGTATTTTATGTTATTTAAAGTCATTTCCCTATCCACATTTGTTTGCAGAGCGATTGCCATGCTCTTAACCACATTTTGATGCCCTTTCCAAAAAGGTAATGTAATGACAGATCATGTGACACTTAGATTGCACACAGGTAGACATCATTTCACTAAGTATGTGACCTCTGAAGGTAATTGGTTGCACCAGAGCCTTTTATGGGCGAATACATATGCACATGCCAATTTTCTGTTTTCTATTTATAAACAATTGTTTTATTTATATACTTTTCTCATTTCACTTCACCAACTTAGACTATTATGTTCTGATCCATCACATAAAATTCAGATTAACAAAACATTGAACTTAAGGCTGTAATGTAACAAAATACGAAAAAGGTCAAGGGGGGTGAATACTTTTGCAAGGCACTGTATGTATCTATCTATCTACCCATTCCATATGTCTATATCTATCTATCTATCTATCTATCTATCTATCTATCTATCTATCTATCTATCTATCAAGAACTGCAATGAGGTAAATTTCCATCTGGGGATCTTGACAATTTTAGTTGCAGATTATTATTGGCCTAATTTCTCAAAACTGTCTAACAAGAAAACTGTTTTAGTTGGCCATAGCAACCAATCAGAGCTCATCTTTCATTCTTTCAGAACACTTTAAGTAATAAAAGGTGAGCTCTGATTGGTTGCTATGGGCAACTAAGATTGTTTTCCTGTTAGTTTTGATAAATAAGACCCTATGTGTCTGTGGTAATTAAAGATTGTGATATGCAAATGAACATTTGGGCTCAAGCACATGACTTTGTTATGGTTCTGTGCTAGCTCCCAGGGAAGAACATCTCCATACGCATGGCCCCCAGCAATGCCTGTATGGCATTGCCCAGAGGGAGTATGGCCCTGTACTAAGGGTACAACCAAATGTACCCTGTACTAAATGATTAAAATTGATTAAGCAGTGGTATGTTTATCTTTAATGGCCGTGTGATTTTGTGTGAACCATGTGCCAATTAATCATAAGTAAGCAAATGCCAATTTTTTTTATTGATCTAATTCCAAACAGCTCACAAAGGTGTGCAGTTTTCAATTGTATCACGATCAGTTATCTACCCTCTGGCCATACCTATATAGAGGCAAAACAGGCTTCATGCACTTTTGTATAGGCCTTGTGCACAGGGCTCTTCTGTGTATTGAATAAAATATCCGTGGATGTAACATGCAATGTCACATAGCAAAAAACAATGCAACAGCACTCAGCAAGCACAAATAATAAAGTAAATACAATAGTGCCATGCTAAATGTACTAATGCTAATGACACATTATAAACTTGAGATTCTTAGGAAATAAATGGTGTACAAAATTATTTGTGCCTATCCGCCAACGACAAGGCGATCTCTTTAGGACAGCAACCTACACTAAATACTACGTCCTCTGGTGCCATACTGGCCTCCATTAAATTCAGAGAATGCAGGTTCCACATGCATGTTAAAGCCCACACTGTATTATACCTCTTTTGGTGCCACAATGGTCTCCATTAAATTCAGGGAATGCAGGTTCTACATGCCATTGTGGCACCAAAAGAGGTATAAGAAAGTCTGGGCTCAGCATGCATGTGGAACTTGCATTCCTTGAATCTAATGGAGCTGGTTTTGGGTCAAACTCACTGATGGAAATTACTGAGCGAAAACTAACTGTGTGAATAAGGCATTAGACAATTGCTAAACAGGGAGGAAGAGAAAAGGATTAACTCTTTTAGTTCTGAAAGAAAGTCACCATGCACTAGTTCCAATACACACATGGAGAGAAGAGTGACACCTGTGCCTGCCCAGGACAGCGCCACTGGTGGGACAATGTACCAGTGGATCCGCACAAAATGAATCCCATTGTAATGGGATGGGATTAATTTACAGCTATCCTGTGTGGAATCAGTGCAATATTCAGGATGCTGGATGTTGAAAAAAAAAAATCTGCAGTGCAGACATTATTCTGGGTTTTTTCCATTACATGTAAATGGGGTAATAAAGTACATTGTTTGCTTGCTATGGATGCAGAATGTTTGCACTCTTCTTGAATATACCCTTAGTTTTCAATAAAGGGGTTATCCAAGACCTATAATGACCCCCCAAATGCCCGGGCACCTCAAAGACATTGTACTTACTTTGCTCCCTGCACCTGTGTCGCTTCTGATGCTGTTGCTGCATCTCCTTGTCAGGCGGATGAAAACATTCGGGATGGGGGGGGCAGCCAATAGCAGGCCGCGACGGGAACGAGCCTCCTTAGCATCACGGGTGATGCAGTGGCGGCTGTGAAATGCAGCAACGTCTGTGTTGGCATTAGAAGCTACGCGCATGCCGGGGGAGCGAGGTAAGTACAACCTCTGTTAGGGGCACAGGCATATGTGGGGGCATTATAGATCTTGGATAACCCCTTTATCCTCCATGGTGTAGTATTGCCATAAAGCAGTATGCTAAATATACTGCTGGTGCAAGATTTTTCTATTCATCTATGCTTATAATGATATTGAAGAAGTAAGCTCTATTTTTATAAGAATATTAGAGAAGTAACAGTTTCAGATACATGAGACTCTGCAGCCACAAACATACTGAAATATATCAGTGAATGGTGCATGAAGCAACATGTGACTGCCTCTGCATCCAAATATCAAATAGCAAGCTTACTTCTGCACCGTGGGATTCAAACATTGATATGTCATTAATAGTTTTAGGAAGGTGAGAAATATGATGGATGAGGAAGTGTTCCAGAGTGGATCTACGCTGAATTATGCTAAAATATTCCAAGATTTTATCACAAAAAAATAAACTTGCTAAACAGGTGTTTTGCTGAATTGTTTGCTGTTTAATGCTTGCATTTTTATTTAATGTAATTTGCCCTGTATACCCAGTATAGTTATGGATAGAAGTGACAGAGTTAATCAACTGTGGTACATCCCCTGAAGGAAGCTTGGGTGTAGATCCTGGATCCACCCCCAGCTGAGTCTAGAGAGTTCTAGCCTGGAGTTAGCTCATAGAGGAAGAGTGAGGAAGCAACTCCATTTCTCACAAAACAGGCCCCTTTCACACTGGCGAGTTTTCCGCGGGAGTGCAATGCGTGAGATGAACGCATTGCACCCGCACTGAATCCGGACCCATTCATTTCTATGGGGCTGTGCACATGAGAGGTGATTTTCACGCATCACTTGTGCGTTGCGTGAAAATCGCAGCAAGCTCTATTTTGTGCGTTTTTCACGCAACGCAGGCCTCATAGAAGTGAATGGGGCTGCGTGAAAATCTCAAACATCTGCAAGCAAGTGCGGATGCGGTGTGATTTTCATGCACAGTTGCTAGGAGACGATCGGGATGGGGACTCGATCTTTATTATTTTCCCTTATAACATGGTTATAAGGGAAAATAATAGCATTCTGAATGCATAGTACAGTAGGGCTGGAGGGGTTAAAAAAAAAAATATATTATATAACTCACCTTAATACACTTGTTCGCACAGCCGGCATCTCTTCTGTCTTCTTCTTTGAGGAATAGGACCTTTGATGATGTCACTACGCTCATCACATGGTCCGTCACATGATCCATCACCATCAGACCAGGCAGACATAGCAGAGCTGGAGAGGGTCCAGAGGAGGGCAACTAAAGTAATAACTGGAATGGGGCAACTACAGTACCCTGAAAGATTATCAAAATTAGGGTTATTCACTTTAGAAAAAAAACAACTGAGGGGAGATCTAATTAATATGTATAAATATATCAGGGGTCAGTACAGAGATCTACCCCATCATCTATTTATCCCCAGAACTGTGACGAGGGGACATCCTCTGCGTCTGGAGGAAAGAAGGTTTGTACACAAACATAGAAAAGGATTCTTTACGGTAAGAGCAGTGAGACTATGGAACTCTCTGCCTGAGGAGTTGGTGATGGTGAGTACAATAAAGGAATTCAAGAGGGGCCTGGATGTATTTCTGGAGCATAATAAAATTACAGGCTATAGCTACTAGAGAGGGGTCGTTGATCCAGGGAGTTATTCTGATTGCCTGTTTGGAGTCGGGAAGGAATTTTTTATTCCCCTAAAGTGGGGAAAATTGGCTACTACCTCACAGGGTTGTTTTTTTTTTGCCTTCCTCTGGATCAACTTGCAGGATAACAGCCGAACTGGATGGACAAATGTCTTTTTTCGGCCTTATGTACTATGTTACTATGTTACCCCTACTTTTGTTGCCCCACCTCCTGTCAATTTAGACCCTCCTACAATATGGGGCCCCTTTTAGTTTTTTTTTAGGGCCACTTTAGGTTCCCAATCTGCCCCTGACTGAATCTGATTTAAAAATAGTATACGTACATGCTTTATTCTTCTACAATATCTTTACATCAAGAAAGTAAATATCACATACATTAAATGGTGATGAAAACCATGTTCAGCATGTGCCAGAAGTTTGCTGCTTTGTTACTGAGGATGCAGAGTCCCCGCCCATGCTAATTGAATGGGTGTTCACATTACAGGACCAGGGGCCGATTAAGGCCCCTTGCAGACGAGCGTGTCCGGATAAGGTCCGGATGCGTTGCGGCAAACCTGCGCGAGTAGGTGCGCAATTGCAGTCAGTTTTGACTGAGATTGCGTTCCGTTGTTCAGTTTTTATTGCGTGGGTGCAATGTGTTTTGCACGCGCGTGATAAAAAACTGAATGTGGTACCCAGACCCGAACTTCTTCACAGAAGTTCAGGTTTCGGTTAGGTGTTGTGTAGATTTTATTATTTTCCCTTATAACATGGGAAAATAATTGCATTCTTAATACAGAATGCATAGTACAATAGGGCTGGAGGGGTTAAAAAAAATAAAAAAATAATTTAACTCACCTTAATCCACTTGATCGCGCAGCCCGGCTTCTCTTCTGTCTTCTTCTTTGCTGTGCACAGGAATAGGAGCTTTGATGACGTCACTGTGCTCATCACATGGTCCAATCACATGGTTCATCACCATGGAGAGGGACCATGTGATTGGATCATGTGATGTGACGTCACCAGGTCCTTAGCCGGCAGCTCAACATTACAGAAGAAGACTCACCTTAATCCACTTGTTCGCGCAGCCAGCATCTCTTCTGTCTTCTTCTTTGAGGGATAGGACCTTTGATGACGTCACATGGTCCATCACATGATCTTTTACCATGGCGATGGACCATGTGACGGACCATGTGATGAGCGCAGTTACGCCATCAAAGGTCCTTTTCCTGTGCACAGCAAAGAAGAAGACAGAAGAGAAGCCGGGCTTCGTGATCAAGTGGATTAAGGTGAGTTATATTATTTTTTATTTTTTTTAACCCCTCCAGCCCTATTGTACTATGCTTTCTGTATTAACCACCTCAGCCCCCCTAGCTTAAACCCCTTTAATGACCAGACCACTTTTTACAATTCTGCACTACACTACTTTCACGGTTTATTGCTCGGTCATACAACTTACCACCCAAATGAATTTTACCTCCTCTTCTTCTCACAAATACAGCTTTCTTTTGGTGGTATTTGATTGCTGCTAAGATATTTCGTTTTTCCGATATTAATCAAAACAGGCCGCAATTTTCTCAAAAAAAGTGTATTTTTAACTTTCTCTGGTTAAATTGTTCAAATATAATTACATTTCTATACAAGCTTGTGTCAGAATTTATTGTGCTACATGTCTTTGATAAAAAAAAATCCAATAAGTGTATATTTATTGGTTTGCGCAAAAGTTATAGCATTTACAAACTATGGTACAAAAATGTGAATTTCCGTATTTTGAAGCAGCTCTGACTTTCTGAGCACCTGTCATGTTCCTTGAGGTGCTAGAATGCCAGGATAGTATAAATACCCCCCAAATGACCCCATTTTAGAAAAAAGTATTCGCGTAGGGGAATGGTGAGTTCATGCATGATTTAATTTTTTTTCACAAGTTAGTGGAAAATGACACTTTCTGAGAAAAAAAATATATAATAAAGTTTCCATTTCTGCTAACTTCTGGCAAAAAAATATAAAATCTCCCACGGACTCACTATGCCCCTCAGTGAATACCTTGGGGTGTCTACTTTCCGAAATGGGGTCATTTGTGGGGTGTGTTTACTGTTCTGGCATTTTGGGGCGGGGTTAAATTGTGAGCAACCCTGTAAAGCCTAAAGGTACTCGTTGGACTTTCGGCCCCTTTACGCACCTAGGCTGCAAAAAAGTGTCACACATGTGGTATCGCCGTACTCAGGAGAAGTAGGACAATGTGTTTTGGGGTGTATTTTTACATATACCCATGCTGGATGAGAGAAATATCTCTGTAAATTGACAACTTTGTATAAAAAAAAAAAAAAAAAGTTGTCATTTACAGAGATATTTCTTACACACAGTATGGGTATATGTAAAAAGACATCCTAAAACTACTTCTCACGCTTTAGGGCCCTTAAAATGCCAGGGCAGTATAAATACCCCACAAGGGACCCCATTTTGGAAAGAACACACCCCAAGGTATTCCGTGAGGGGCATGGCGAGTTCCTAGAATATTTTTTTTTTTGGCACAAGTTAGCGGAACATAGTTTGGAATCCAAATGCGTAAAAAATGGACTGTGAAATCCTAAAGGTGCTCATTGGAATTTGGTCCCCTTTGCGCACCTAGGCTGCAAAAAAGTGTCACACATGTGGTATCGCCGTACTCAGAAGAAGTAGGGCAATGTGTTTTGGGGTGTATTTTTACATATACCCATGCTGGGTGAGAGAAATATCTCTGTAAATGACAACTTTCCCCATTTTGTTATACAAAGTTGTCAATTTACAGAGATATTTCTCTCACCCAGCATGGGTATATGTAAAAAGACATCCCAAAACACATTGCTCTACTTCTCCTGAGTATGGCGATGCCACATGTGTGACACTTTTTTGCAGCAAAGATGCGCAAAGGGGCCGAAAGTCCAACGAGTACCTATTAGGAGGGCATTTTTAGGCATTTGGATTCCAGACTTCTTCTCACGCTTTAGGGCCCCTAAAATGCCAGGGCAGTATAAATACCCCACATCTGACCCCATTTTGGAAAGAAGACACCAAAAGGTATTCCGTGAGGGGCATGGCGAGTTCCTAGAATATTTATTTTTTTGGCACAAGTTAGCGGAAAATGATATATTTTTTTTTTCTCTTACAAAGTCTCATATTCCACTAACTTGTGACAAAAAATAAAATTTTACATGAACTCGCCATGCCCCTCACAAAATACCTTGGGGTGTCTTCTTTCCAAAATGGGGTCACTTGTGGGGTATTTATACTGCCCTGGTATTTTAGGGGCCCTAAAGCGTGAGAAGTAGTTTGGAATCCAAATGCGTACAAAATGTCCTGTGAAATCCTAAAGGTGCTCATTGGAATTTGGGCCCCTTTGCGCACCTAGGCTGCAAAAAAGTGTCACACATGTGGTATCGCCGTACTCAGAAGAAGTAGGGCAATGTGTTTTGGGGTGTATTTTTACATATACCCATGCTGGGTGAGAGAAATATCTCTGTAAATGACAACTTTTCTTATTTTGTTATACAAAGTTGTCAATTTACAGAGATATTTCTCTCACCCAGCATGGGTATATGTAAAAAGACACCCCAAAACACATTGCCCTACTTCTCCTGAGTACGGCGATACCACATGTGTGACACTTTTTTGCAGCCAAGATGCGCAAAGGGGCCGAAAGTTCAACGAGTACCTTTTAGGAGGGCATTTTTAGGCATTTGGATTCCAGACTTCTTCTCAGGCTTTAGGGCACCTAAAATGCCAGGGCAGTATAAATACCCCACATGTGACCCCATTTTGGAAAGAAGACACCCCAAGGTATTCCGTGAGGAGCATAGCGAGTTCATAGAAGATTTTTTTTTTGGGCACAAGTTAGCGGAAATAGTTTTTTTTTTTTCTCACAAAGTCTCCCTTTCCGCTAAGGGCTTTTTCACACTTGCGTTGTTGGGTTCCGGCACAGAGTTCCGTCGTCGGGGCTCTATGCCGGAAGAATCCTGACCAGGATTATCCCAATGCATTCTGAATGGAAAGAAATCCGTTCAGGATGCATCAGGATGCCTTCAGTTCCGGAACAGAAAGTTTTTTGGCCAGAGAAAATACCGCAGCATGCTGCGTGTAACGAACCCCGTAGTAGTAGCCTCTGGTTCGTCTGGTTTACCCGAACGGAAAAGCACGCAGTGAGTATAGCCCTCCGTTCGGTTGCTTGTTCGGTAGATTCCCAAGGTATAACATCCAGCAATCTGAGCGGTATCACTCTCACACACATCACAGGTACCCAAACATCAGCCTCAACATGATGAAAGTTGTAAAAAGACTCTCTTTTATTGAACAGAACTTGTATTTATACTGTACCCCATGCAAGGGGGAGGCAGGAGACAACCTATAGTACATGCTTTACAGTTTGGTCTCTCCCTTTGTTTGGCTGGAGACAATTAGTCCAGACACTGTATAACTTAACTGTCTCCAGACACTAAACCCACGGAAATTTCCCAATAGACAAATTACAGGGTACAATTGCAGGCCACACAATACACATATATTCACAGGTCTCTCTCTTTGTTTGCCTGAAGACAATTAGTCCAGACACTGTATAACTTAACTGTCTCCAGACACTAAACCCACGGAAATTCCCCAATAGACAAATTACATAGTACCATTGCAGGCCACACAATACGCATATCTTCACACGGCTCCCCATAAGTCCATGGGTCGGCATATCCGCCTAGACCCTGTCGGGTTGGCTCAGAGATGTCCGAAGAACGGAAGTTTTTATGTGTCCAAGTCCGGTTGACGGGACAATCCATCCGCATTCCCATGATGTTTGCCTGGCCTGTACTGCATAGTAAAATTGTACGGTTGTAAGGCCAGGCTCCAGCGTAATAGTCTTGGATTGTCCCCTGAGACGCGGTTCAACCATACAAGCGGATTGTGGTCCGTCATCAACGTAAAGGGGCGACCATACAAATAGGGTTGGAGCCTCTTTAAGGCCCACACCAGAGCTAAGCATTCTTTTTTCACAGTGGCGTAGCTGACCTCCCGGGGTAAAAGTTTCCTGCTGAGATACGCCACTGGGTGCGCCAACCCATCTTCCCCCACCTGGCTCAGCACGGCTCCCAGCCCATACATGGAGGCATCTGTGTGCACAAGAAAGGTTTTGTTATAGTCTGGTGCTGCCAACACAGGTGCCTTGCTGAGGGCTAACTTTAGTTGCTGGAACGCTTCTGCGCACTCCGGAGACCAGGTTACGAGCTTGGGAAGGGCTTTTTTGGTTAGGTCGGTCAGGGGTTTGGCCAGGGCGCTATATTCTGGGACAAATTTCCGGTAATACCCCGCCGTTCCTAAGAATGCTAATACTTGAGTCTTGGTAGTAGGACGGGGCCAATTAGCAATGGCCTCTACTTTGGCCGGCTCGGGACGCTGCTTACCTGACCCCACTCTATGCCCTAAATATTGGACCTCCGCCATTCCTAGATGGCATTTGTCCGGTTTCAACGTTAGTCCGGCGGTCTGGAGGCGCTCTAAGACCCTGGCTATGTGTTCTAGATGGGATTCCCATGTGCGACTATAAATGGCAATGTCATCCAAGTACGCACATGAGAAGTCCTGAAACCCCTCCAGAAGTCTGTCAGCCATTCTCTGAAAGGTAGCCGGCGCATTCTTTATTCCAAAGGGCATAACCTTGAATTGGTATAGCCCGAATGGAGTGACGAATGCCGACTTGGGAATGGCTGCTGGCTCCAGAGGGATTTGCCAGTAGCCTTTGCATAAATCTAGAGTGGTTAGGTAATGACCCCCAGCCATCTTATCCAGTAACTCGTCAATTCTAGGCATAGGGTATGCGTCTGTTATAGTGCGGTCGTTGAGCTTCCAGTAGTCTACGCAAAACCGAGTCGTACCGTCTCGCTTTGGCACCAGTACTACCGGAGAGGCCCAAGGACTTTGGGATGGCTCTATCACCCCTAGCTGCAGCATCTCTTGTATCTCCGCTAACATATTATCTCGAACAGCTACAGGGATACGGTAAGGCTGTTGTCGCAGGGGGTGTCTCCCTGAGTCTCTACTCGGTGGACTGCAGCAGATGTATACCCCGGGACAGCAGGAAATATCTCCTTGTATCCCTGTAGTAATTGAGAGTCTGACTGTTTCTCCTCAGGGTTTAACCCCTCGCCTATTTGCACTTGGTCTATAGAGATAGGGTCAGTGGTGAGTAAATCTGGTAGAGGTAAGTTTTCACTATCTTCCCCTGCCGGCGCGCACACCGCCGCTATATCCTCTGCCTGTTCGTAATGAGGTTTTAACATGTTCACATGAAAGGCGCGTCTGAACCTCTCATCTGAACTCTTGCACACTATGTACGTAGTGTCGCTTAGCTTCTCTACTACTTTAAAAGGGCCTTGCCAAGAGGCCTGTAATTTGTCCTGCTTAACCGGCTTCAGAGCCCAGACTTGCTGACCTATGTCAAAGACCCTATCTCTGGCACCCCTATCGTACCATCTCTTTTGGCGTGTCTGAGCCGTCTGCAGGTGTTCCCGCACAGATTCGGTGAGAGCCTGCAACCGGTCCCGAAACTCTAGCACATAGTGGACGATAGGTACCCCCTCCTCTCCCGTATTGCCCTCCCAGTGCTCCCGTATGAGATCCAGGGGTCCTCGGACTCTTCTTCCGTACAGAAGTTTGAAGGGGGAGAACCCCGTGGATGCCTGGGGCACCTCCCGGTAAGCAAACAGGAGGTGAGGTAGGAATCTTTCCCAGTGAGGATTGGACACTGTGAAGGTTCGGAGCATCTGTTTCAGAGTGCCATTGAACCGTTCACAGAGTCCATTCGTCTGCGGGTGATAGGGTGTACTGAACAGGAGTTTCACGCCACAACTTTTCCATAATTGTTGGGTCAGATAGGACGTGAATTGAGTCCCTCTGTCCGATAGAATTTCTCTCGGGAATCCTACTCGGGTGAAGATCTTTACTAGGGCTTCTGCCACGGTTTCGGCCTCTATATTGGACAGAGCCACAGCCTCCGGATACCGAGTAGCAAAATCTACCACTGTGAGGATGTAGCTCTTTCCAGATGTGGCCGATTTGCGGAGCGGCCCTACTAAATCAATGGCTACCCTGCTAAAGGGTTCTTCAATAATAGGGAGGGGGTGAAGTTTAGCCCTCTGGCGATCCCTCCTCCTACCTGTCCGCTGACATATCTCACATGTCCTACAGTATAGTTTAATGTCTTGAGAAATTTTTGGCCAAAAGAAGGTCTGCATTAACCTATTCTTCGTTTTGGTCACTCCTAAATGCCCAGCCAACGGAATATCGTGGCTAAGCTTTAGCAGTTCTGCCCTAAACTTCTGAGGTACTACTAGTTGCCGTTTAACTACTTGGGTATCTCCCTTCCCGACTCCCCCCGTTATCCTATACAACAGCCCCTTTTCCCAACTAAACCGTTCTCCTCCCTGCTCTTCCATGGGTTTCTCTGCCTCCCTCCTGTAACCTGCTAAGGTGGAATCCCCCCTCTGAGCCTGCTCAAACTCTGCTGGGGTATCCCAAAAGGGAGTAGGGGTCAAGGGGGGCAATAGGGACGAATGTCCTACCTGAGGTTCCTCCGTGGGCGCAGGTTCTCCCCTCCGTGCTTGAGCCCTGGTAGTAACGGGTAACCCTTCCATTGGAGATTGGCCAGCCAAATGGGATGTAAGGCAACCCACATCATTCCCCAACAATACTTCGGCCGGCAAAGTTCGCATAATGCCCACATCCATCTGTTTACTGCCGGTGCCCCAATTCAAAAGCACCCTCGCTGTAGGAAGCTTGTGGATAGCTCCCCCTGCTACTCGAACTGCCACAGTGCAGTTGGTGCGGGGCAGACGGCCGAATTTTGTGTGGCTGAACGAGTGTAATTGTGGCCCCAGTGTCGCGTAGAGCTTCGGCCTCCTCCCCATCTACGGTAACCCACTGTCGGTGATGATTCTGGTTGTCAGTTTCCGCCTGTGCCGTATTGGCCTCGTACAAAATGTTCCACTGTTCTTTACTGGACGCAGGGTTGACATTGGGCTCCTGCTGGTAACAGTGAGCGGTGGCCTTGTAAGGATGTGCAGCTGGTGAGCCCCCTCTGTTTCTGAGTGGACAATGGGGCTTAATGTGCCCAGGTTGGTTGCACAGAAAACACACTTTGGGTTGATGCCTGGGGTTTGTAGTTGCTTGGTAGAGTACGGGCTTTTGTATTGGGGAAAAAGGGACAAACGGTTTGGAGCTGGCTCGTACCTCTTTGACTTCCGACCGTCTGGTGTCCTGATACTCATCCGCCAATTTTGCTGCTTCTTCTACTGTTTTGGTTTTTTTATCTCTCACCCAATGTCTGAGATTCTTCTCCAGATCATCATAGAATTGTTCCAACGTGAGGAGCTGCAAAGCATCCTCCAACGTTGATGCTTGGGATCCCTGCAGCCAGTTGTGTGCTGCCTTCTTTAACCTGCAGGCCCATTCGGTGAAGGAGTCTTTCCCAGTTTTTTTTAATTCTCTGAATTTCAGGCGATATGCCTCTGGGGTGACGGAAAATCGGGACAACAGTACCTCCTTTATCTTTTGATAATTCCGAATGTCCTCGTCCGGTACTGCTCTATAAGCCTCTGCCGCCCGCCCAGTTAACTTGCTGCTGAGTACTGAGACCCATCTTTCCTCCTCCATTCCCTCTAACATGCATTGGCGTTCAAAGTCTTTTAAAAAAACTTCAATATCTGCTCCGTTGTCATCAAAATTTTTAAAAGCAGCATGATTTACCTTTTTAGGATATCCATTTGTAAATCCAGGGTAAGGTAGCGAGTCCCCTTGCATTGACCCGATTCTGGATTGCTGCGCTACATGTGCACTGTGGGTGTCCGCAATCACCTGTACGACAGCCCCTTCCGAGGGATTTGGTCCTAGCAGCCGAATAAACATCTGCAGTTTCTTTTCCAGCTCATCTGGTTCCGTATTTCCTCTCTCCATATTGCTGGCTCTGTGACTCTGCATTAGTTCGGTAATTAGTGTAGCTTTCGACTTGTTACTTGCCGCAATGCCTCGAGCTTCCAGCAGGTCTTTTAATGTGGTTCTCTTTAGTAGCTCGTACTGCTGAGCCATTCACTTATTCTCCTGTCCGGGACGTCCCTTCAGGATACGACATCCCTCTGCTTGCCACCAATTGTAACGAACCCCGTAGTAGTAGCGTCTGGTTCGTCTGGTTTACCCGAACGGAAAGGCACGCAGTGAGTATAGCCCTCCGTTCGGTTGCCTGTTCGGTAGATTCCCAAGGTATAACATCCAGCAATCTCAGCGGTATCACTCCCACACACATCACAGGTACCCAAACATCAGCCTCAACATGATGAAGGTTGTAAAAAGACTCTCTTTTATTGAACAGAACTTGTATTTATACTGTACCCCATGCAAGGGGAAGGCAGGAGACAACCAACAGTACATGCTTTACAGTTTGGTCTCTCCCTTTGTTTGGCTGGAGACAATTAGTCCAGACACTGTATAACTTAACTGTCTCCAGACACTAAACCCACGGAAATTCCCCAGTAGACAAATTACAGGGTACAATTGCAGGCCACACAATACACATATCTTCACAGGTCTCTCCCTTTGTTTGCCTGGAGACAATTAGTCCAGACACTGTATAACTTAACTGTCTCCAGACACTAAACCCACGGAAATTCCCCAATAGACAAATTACATAGTACCATTGCAGGCCACACAATACGCATATCTTCACACTGCGCTTTTTGCTGCGGCCAAAAATCCTGAACACTTGCCGCAAGGCCGGATCCGGAATTAATGCCCATTGAAAGGCATTAATCCGGATCCGGCCTTAAGCTAAACGTCGTTTCGGCGCATTACCGGATCCGACGTTAAGCTTTTTCTGAATGGTTACCATGGCTTCCAGGACGCTAAAGTCCTGGTTGCCATGGTAAAGTGTAGTGGGGAGCGGGGGAGCAGTATACTTACCGTCCGTGCGGCTCCCGGGGCGCTTCAGAGTGATGTCAGGGCGCCCCACGGGCATGGATGACGTGTCGCATGGATCACGTCATCCATGCGCATGGGGCGCTCTGACGTCATTCTGGAGCGCCCCGGGAACCGCACGGACTGTAAGTATACTGCTCCCCCGCTCCCCACTACTACTATGGCAGCCAGGACTTTAATAGCGTCCTAGGTGCCATAGTAACACTGAACGCATTTTGAAGACGGATCCGTCTTCAAATGCTTTTAGTTCACTTGCGTTGTTACTGATCCGGCGGGCACCTCCGGCAAATGGAGTGCACGACGGATCCGGACAACGCAAGTGTAAAAAGAGCCCTAACTTGTTACAAAAAGTTCAATCTTTCATGGACTCAATATGCCCCTCAGCGAATACCTTGGGGTGTCTTCTTTCCAAAATGGGGTAATTTGTGGGGTGTTTGTACTGCCCTGGCATTTGAGGGTCTCCGCAATCATTACATGTATGGCCAGCATAAGGAGTTTCTGCTATTCTCCTTAGGCCTCATGCACACGACTGTTGTTTGGGTCCGCATCCGAGCCGCCATTTTGGCAACTTGGATGCGGACCCATTCATTTCAATGGGGCCACAAAAGATGCGGACAGCACTCCGTGTGCTGTCCGCATCCGTGGCTCCGTTCCGCGGCCTAGCTGAAAAAATATAACATGTCCTATTCTTGTCCACGCTTTGCGGACAAGAATAGGCATTTATATTGCCACCGCCCGTTCCGTTCCGCAAATTGCGGAAGTCAACACGGGCGCCTTCCGTTTTTTGCGCATTCACGGTTTGCGGACCACAAAAAACGGCACGGTCGTATGCGTGAGGCTTTATATTGAGCATACGGGTAATGAGATTATTTTTTTTTCGTTCAGCCTCTGGGCTGAAAGAAAAAATGAACGGCACAGATTTCTTCATTCGCATCGATCAATGTGGATGAAAAAATCTCTGCAAAAAAAAAAAAAAAGCTACGATCGCTAATAAAGATCCAAAAAGCTTAATAGTTCCGCAAATTGCGATGACGCTAATCAGCGACTAATCAGTGACTGTGGTGCGGTGGGCGCTAACTACCTAACAAGTGGCTAACTAACTGGCGGTGATAAGGGTTCCTTAGGCCCCATTCACACGTCCGCAATTCTGTTCCGCATTTTGCGGAACGGAATTGCAGACCCATTCATTTCTATGGGGACAGACTTTGTCCCGCTCGGATCCGGAATTGCGTATCTGCACTTCCGGGTCCGCACTTCCGTTCCGGAAAAATATAGAACATGTCCTATTCTTGTCCGGACAAGAAAAGACATTTTCTATATGGTTCTGGCAATGTGCGGATCCGCAAAATGCGGAAAGCACATTGCCGGTGTCCGTGTTTTGCGGATCCGCGGATCCGTAAAACACATATGGACGTCTGAATGGAGCCTTATAGGGGGGTAATCAATGACAGGGGGGTGATCAGGGAGTCTATATGGGGTGATCAGGGGTTAATAAGGGGTTAATAAGTGACAGGGGGGGTGTAGAGTAGTGTGGTGCTTGGTGCTACTTAGAGAGCTGCCTGTGTCCTCTGGTGGTCGATCCAAGCAAAAGGGACCACCAGAGGACCAGGTAGCAGGTATATTAGACGCTGTTAACAAAACAGCATCTAATATACCTTTCTGATGTTAAAAAAATCGCATCTACAGCCTGACAGCGAATGATCGCCGCTGGCAGGCTGTAGATGAACTCGTTTACCTCGCGATCCCGTTCACAGGAAATCTCGCGTCTCGCGAGATGACGCGTAGATGCGTCGAGGAGGAATAACCCGGCCGCCCGCAGGACGCATCCCTGCGTTAGGCGGTCGGGAGGTGGTTAAGAATGCTATTATTTTCCCTTATAACCATGTTATAAGGGATAATAATAATGATTGGGTCCACATCCCGATCGTCTCCTAGCAACTGTGGTGAAAATCGCACCGTATCCGCACTTGCTTGCGGATGCTTGCGATTTTCACGCAGCCCCATTCAATATTATGGGGCCTGCGTTGCGTGACAAACGCAGAATATAGAACATGCTGCGATTTTCACGCAACGCACAAGTGATGCGTAAAAATCAGCGCTCATGTGCACAGCCCCATGGAAATTGCGTTCACTTTACTCATTGCACCCACGCAGAAAACTTGCTCGTGTGAAAGGGGCCTAAGGGTTTCAGGAGTATGGAGCAGTCCACTCATTGGGGCCCCTAAACTAAAGAGAAGCCATGAGAAATTTTCAGTGCACTATGTGCACCATACTGTAGCATACTTTTCAACATGAACAAGCTGGCTCAAGGGGAGTAGGAAGATACCAGGCAAGATTTTTTTTTCCAGGTATGGATATGTCCCTGTTTGTGAGACTCCACCCCATTCTGTGTCTGCCCCCCACTGCTTTTATGATGCGCCCTCAATGTGCTGTGCAGGGGATTTGCCAATTCCGCTTGGAGTTTGAGAGGTCTCCCCTTTTATCAAGGAACTTAATTATAGACCTACAGTATACAGTATGTACATCATATGTGTGGACAGCAAATGTACAATGCACTCAGATAAGAAAAAGATGTACAGTGTGCACAGTATTATTTTGACATCCCCTAAATACAGGTTTTAGTGTTAGGTACAGTTCACAAGCACATTATTACATTCAAGTGTTTGTGTTCCATTATAGGAGCAGAATAGTGAAAATAATGGAAGCGTCAAATTCTGCACATAACTAAATCAAACAGAGATAAGCAGACTCCAGAACCAAACTCATACCATGAATACAACCCTAGAATTAATCTTAGCATATAAATACAGCCCAAGAACCAAACATAGTACATATAGTATATATATATATATATAATAAAGAAAGACACCGCAGCACATCCGTATGGTGAAAAAAGTGGGACCCTTTATTCACCTGTGCGACGTTTCGGTCCGCTTACTGGGACCATTCTCAAGCAAGCGGACCGAAACGTCGCACAGGTGAATAAAGGGTCCCACTTTTTTCACCATACGGATGTGCTGCGGTGTCTTTCTTTATTCTTTATTGTACACCTTGGTAAGGTGTTTATCGCCGCTGGCACCCACACCCGACCACCAGGAGTGCTGCCCTGATTTCTTTTCCTATATATATATATATATATATATATATATATATATATATATAGGATAAAAATCGGACTGCACTCCAGATGAATCTTCAATGAAACAGTGTGTTTTTATTCACCCATAAAGTGGCAAAGAGCAACGTTTCGGCTCATACATGAGCCTTTCTCAAGCATTGGTACAAAGTGAGCGGCATACATATAAAGGTGTGTCAATCAGTACAATCAATACATCAACATAATTGGGAATTAGAAAAAACATGTGTAAAATATATCAAAATATATAAAAACGAATCCAAGATCATCATAGAAGATAAAGTGACAAGTGCTTATAGTGAATCAGATACATAATATGATAAATTACATACATAATCCCAAAAACTACATAATTGAATCCAACTGTATCGCATCCATACATGATTAGTGCATAACCTTAATTGTGATCATACGGGGGAGGAGGAGACTAATTAATTAATACCTGGAAGAGTGATATGGCCCACGTATACCAATTCGCTGTTCAGCGCGTCTATGGGTTACCTCTGCGCATGTCCCGATCGCACCACGTCATCAGCCAGGTGCCGCGAGGAGACGTATGCATGTCGCAGGGTCGCCAATTGATGATCCAAGCGGCGCACACAACAGTCACCCACAGCGCCCTCCCACCGATGACAGAAGAAGGCGGCGCATGTGCAACGGCGTCACCTTACTGACCACCGCCATGTTGGAAAAGGGAACATTGCCAGGTCTCTTGTTTATACTTTATCATTATAACCAAAATCCGTCACCGTTCATCTAAAAGCAGTCACTGTGGGTAAATCCCACTACCAAGCAAGTTAGGCGAGTCACCATCTTTTCCAAGATGCATGACTCCAACCCAATCGTTACCCCAATGTTGCCAACACGTCAGTGCTAGCCACATTATGGGTCCCTGCCCTGCTCCAATACGTGACTGAGAGGGTTCTCCTCAATTGAATGTGACAGAATGGTAATATGCAGAATAGTAATATATCGGCAACCTAAACTAGAGCATTATCTCAATCAACACAAAAAAACACCTCCTCCATTAAGTGCAGGCGGGACATACGCAAGGAACCTCAAAGATAAAAAACATGGCGATGTTATAGCAAAATTATACTTCATTCAGGGCTCCTCATGCAACGTCCAGGCTCATTAATTTTCCAAAATACCTTCTCCCAATTGTGCAAAAGTGTTTGGAATGATAAAAAAAAGTATCAGTGATACATATAATTAGGGATGTCCCGATACCGATACCAGTATCGGTATCGGGGCCGATACCGGACATTTGCACGAGTACTTGTACTCGTGCAAATGTCGCCGTTACCACGGCCAATACCTTAAGGGCCCGGATCAGCGGTTGTGGCGGCTTGTCCCATCTTCTTCCGGGCGGCGGTGGCGCTGCTCCCAGCTGATCGGCGTGTGGGCGGGACTTCTTTGCGGCAGTGTTTTAAGTCCCATGCAGTTTCATGTCGACTACGCACAGACCTGGGGATGGCAGCGGATATTATCCACCTGGGGACGTTCTGGCTTGGCAGCGGCAGGAGGAGGCCGCCCCTGGCTGGGGTTCTGGATATTACCCTCAGGGAGTCAGGGGACTGCAAGAAGCTGGCCCGGAGGTGGAGAGATGGCAGGAGCTCCCGGAGCCCAGGTACTGCAGTCCATGCTTATGTCTGCCAGCCACATCTGAGTCGGAGAAAGCTGGGTGACGGCCAATATGGCCGCCTCTCATCCAGAGCAGGAGTGGGAGGAGCTGGCATTGAGAACTTCAGGGAAAGTGGGTGACAACCCCTGTGACTGCTGTGATGCTGGCTGCTGTGGTTGTCACCAAGGATCTACCAGACTGGGAGCACTCATACAGTCTGTGACTACTCAGTCGCCTTCATTATGCTAGCGTCGGATCTGCCTGCTGGATCCATCAAAACATATACCAACTGATGGTATTTGTCAGATGGATCAGGATCCTGATCAGTCTTACAAATGCATTGAAATGCCGGATCCGCCTTTCCGGTGTCATCCGGAAAAACGGATCTGGCATTACTTTTTTTTCTAATTTTTTTGCGGTCTGACCGCAATGCCGGATCCGTTTTGCCGGAACACCCGCACTGGGAGGAAGTTAAAGCCACTTCCTCCCAGGTGCATCTGCATGGGAAGGATTGCAGCAGGCCAGGTGGGTACGGTGCATTAAATGGCGGAGAAATACAGTTAATTTCTCTCCATTTCATGTTAAAACAGACAAACAATGAATACTAAAATAAGGTTTGGGGGGGGGGAATGGGCATATAATAGTGATCCCCAAAGAGTGTGCCTCCAGCTGTTGCAAAACTACACCTCCCAGCATGCCCGCACATCCAAAGGCTGTCCGGGCATGCTGGGAGTTGTAGTTTTGTCACTTTTGCAACAGTTGGAGGCACGCTGGTTGGTAAACACTGGCCCATTCTCTTCCTTCATGTGCCCATTCCCCTCCTTACAGTATATGCCAGTGTTTCCCAACCAGTGTGCCTCCAGCTGTTGCAAAACTACACCTCCCAGCATGCCCGGACAGCCTTTGGCTGGGAGTTGTAGTTTTGCAACAGCTGGAGGCACATTGGTTGGGAAACACTGTTTTATGCCCATTTATTAACCCTTGTACAAAGGAAAAGTAAAGCAGTTATCCATAGCAACCAAATTCCAGCTTTAATCTTTTTCATTGCTATCAGCAACTGTGCCGGTGTTTCTTTGTACAAGGTTTGTAAATTAAATTAGAATTTGCTGTGAAAACATTACCACACCATAATTGGTATCGGTAATTGGTATCGGTGAGTACTTAAATAAAACTATCGGTACTCGTACTCGGTCTTTAAAAAATGGTATCGGGACATCCCAATCAATATACCTTATTATCCCTATAATACAAGAAATATACTTTTCATTATCTTATTTTTACATATATCATTATTTTTTCATTATTTTTTGTTTTTTTACCAATGAACCTGTCAACCGCAGGTAGGAATACTTCACGTATATCAAGGGCGATCAAGGACAAACCACCATCTCACATACTCCCACAATATCTGTAATCTATGTTCAATCCATTAGGATACAGACTATTCAAAGTCTGGATCCAGTATAATTCTCTTTTTTTAAGAAGAGATATACGATCTCCACCCCTCCGTGGCATTTGGATCTGATCTATGATCCAACATCTGAGATCTTTTTCGTTGTGTTTTTGCAGCACAAAATGTCTAGGGACCGGTAAATCTGTACGTCCCTTTCTAATGGTGTAACGATGATTGTTAAGCCTAGTCTTTAAATCTGTAGAGGTTTCGCCTACATAGAGCAATTGGCAGGGACAAGATAAAATATATACTACAAAAGCAGAATCGCATGTCAAATGGAGCTTGATAGGATATACACAACCCGTATTAGGGTGTACGAATGTCCTAGATCTACAGACATGAAGACAGTTGACACAATGAAGGCATGAAAAACAACCAGTGCCCGATGGTGCCAACGTTGTCTGTCTGATGAGTGTTTTAGGGCCCACATCCGCTCTCACTAACTGGTCTCTGATGTTTTTACATCTGCGATACACACATAGGGGTAATGCCCTGAATTCAGGTACCGCTTTTAAACAGCTGCTCAATATTGACCAATGTCTCTTCAAGATTTTGTTAATTGCACCACTATATTCAGAATAAGCGGAAACAAATGTAATTCTGTTTTGCACCTTCCTATTATTACTACCTAGAAGTAGAGTCCCTGTCTACAGCTAGCGCTTTGTGTTTTTGTACAGTAAGCAATTTGATGGATAACCCCGTTGTCTGAATTTGATGACCATGTCATCTACTGTCTTGTCCAAGGTATTACTGTCTGTTACAATCCTCTTTGCTCTCAAGAACTGTATGGTAAGTGAGTATGGTAAGTGCTTCACCAAACTGCGAGGGTGACAACTCTCATACCTCAACATTATATTTTTGTCAGTTGGTTTTGTATAGAGTTGTGTAGTAAGGGCCCCATTAGAAACTAGTATGTTGGTGTCAAGGAATTGGACAGCGGTATCTTAATAGGTGACAGTGAACTGTAGCTCATCGTCAATGCCATTGAGATACCGGTGAAAGTCCTGCAACTGTTGTTCAGTCCCAGACCAGATGAGGAAGATGTCGTCTATGTATCTCCACTACCCCAAAATAAACTGCTCAAAAAAAATAAAGGGAACACAAAAAAAACACATCCTAGATCTGAATTAATTAAATATTCTTCTGAAATATTCTTCTGAAAACAGAGTAAAACTAACCCTAAAATGTTCTTCAATTATATAAATGTTAAAAAGTATAAATCTGAAGGTGTCGGCCCTTTAAAGAGTAATGAGGGGGGAGTCGCAGAGAGCGACGAGGAGAAAGCAAAGCTGTTAAATATTTTTTTCTCCAATGTATTCACTGAGGAAAATAAACTGTCAGATGAAATGCTGAATGCTGAAATAAATTCGCCATTAAAAGTGTCCTGTCTGACCCAGGAAGAAGTACAACAGCGACTTAAAAAAATCAAAATAGACAAATCGCCAGGACCGGATGGCATACACCCCCGTATCCTAAGGGAATTAAGTAATGTCATAGCCAGACCCTTATTTCTGATATTTGCGGACTCTGTACTGACAGGGAATGTCCCACAGGATTGGCGCATGGCAAATGTGGTGCCAATATTCAAAAAGGGTCCAAAAACAGAGCCTGGAAACTATAGGCCGGTAAGTTTAACATCTGTTGTGGGTAAACTGTTTGAAGGTTTTCTGAGAGATGCTATGTTAGAGCATCTTATGGGAAATAAGCAAATAACGCCATATCAGCATGGCTTCGTGAGGGATCGGTCATGTCAAACTAATTTAATCAGTTTCTATGAGGAGGTAAGTACTAGACTTGACAGCGGCGAATCAATGGATGTCGTGTATCTGGACTTCTCCAAAGCATTTGACACTGTACCTCATAAAAGGTTAGTATATAAAATGAGAATGCTCGGACTCGGAGAAAACGTCTGTAAGTGGGTAAGTAACTGGCTCAATGATAGAAAACAGAGGGTGGTTATTAACGGTACATACTCAGATTGGGTCACTGTCACTAGTGGAGTACCTCAGGGGTCAGTATTGGGCCCTATTCTCTTCAATATATTTATTAATGATCTTGTAGAAGGCTTGCATAGTAAAATATCAATTTTCGCAGATGACACTAAACTGTGTAAAGTAATTAACACTGAAGAGGACAGTATACTACTACAGAGGGATCTGGATAGATTGGAGGCTTGGGCAGATAAGTGGCAGATGAGGTTTAACACTGAGAAATGTAAAGTTATGCACATGGGAAGGAATAATGCAAGTCACCCGTACATACTAAATGGTAAAACACTCGGTAACACTGACATGGAAAAGGATCTAGGAATTTTAATAAACAGCAAACTAAGCTGCAAAAAACAGTGTCAGGCAGCGGCTGCCAAGGCCAATAAGATAATGGGTTGCATCAAAAGGGGCATAGATGCCCGTGATGAGAACATATTCCTACTACTTTACAAGTCACTGGTCAGACCACACATGGAGTACTGTGTACAGTTCTGGGCTCCTGTAAACAAGGCAGACATAGCAGAGCTGGAGAGGGTCCAGAGGAGGGCAACTAAAGTAATAACTGGAATGGGGCAACTACAGTACCCTGAAAGATTATCAAAATTAGGGTTATTCACGTTAGAAAAAAGACGACTGAGGGGAGATCGAATTACTATGTATAAATATATCAGGGGGCAGTACAGAGATCTATCCCATCATCTATTTATCCCCAGGACTGTGACTGTGACGAGGGGACATCCTCTGCGTTTGGAGGAAAGAAGGTTTGTACACAAACATAGAAAAGGGTTCTTTACGGTAAGAGCAGTGAGACTATGGAACTCTCTGCCTGAGGAGGTGGTGATGGTGAGTACAATAAAGGAATTCAAGAGGGGCCTGGATGTATTTCTGGAGTGTAATAATATTACAGGCTATAGCTACTAGAGAGGGGTCGTTGATCCAGGGAGTTATTCTGATTGCCTGATTGGAGTCGGGAAGGAATTTTTTATTCCCCTAAAGTGAGGAAAATTGGCTTCTACCTCACAGGGTTTTTTTGCCTTCCTCTGGATCAACTTGTAGGATGACAGGCCGAACTGGATGGACAAATGTCTTTTTTCGGCCTTATGTACTATGTTACTATGTTACATAGTTGAATGTGCTGACAACAAAATCACACAAAAATAAAAAAATGGAAATCAAATTTTTCAACCCATGGAGGTCTGGATTTGGAGTCACACTCAAAATTAAAGTGGAAAAACACACTTCAGGCTGATCCAACTTTGATGTAATGTCCTTAAAACAAGTCAAAATGAGGCTCAGTAGTGTGTGTGGCCTCCACGTGCCTGTATGACCTCCCTACAACGCCTGTGCATGCTCCTGATGAGGTGGCGGACGGTCTCCTGAGGGATCTCCTCCCAGACCTGGACTAAAGCATCTGCCAACTCCTGGACAGTCTGTGGTGCAACGTGACGTTGGTGGATAGAGCGAGACATGATGTCCCAGATGTGCTCAATTGGATTCAGGTCTGGGGAACGGGCGGGCCAGTCCATAGCATCAAGGCCTTCGTCTTGCAGGAACTGCTGACACACTCCAGCCACATGAGGTCTAGCATTGTCTTGCATTAGGAGGAACCCAGGGCCAACCGCATCAGCATATGGTCTCACAAGGGGTCTGAGGATCTCATCTTGGTACCTAATGGCAGTCAGGCTACCTCTGGCGAGCACATGGAGGGCTGTGCGGCCCTCCAAAGAAATGCCACCCCACACCATTACTGACCCAATGCCAAACCGGTCATGCTGGAGGATGTTGCAGGCAGCAGAACGTTCTCCACGGCGTCTCCAGACTCTGTCACGTCTGTCACATGTGCTCAGTGTGAACCTGCTTTCATCTGTGAAGAGCACAGGGCGCCAGTGGCAAATTTGCCAATCTTGGTGTTCTCTGGCAAATGCCAAACGTCCTGCACAGCATGTGAAATTGATTGTCACTTAGTGTGGCTTCCTAAGTGGACAGTTTGATTTCACAGAAGTGTGATTGACTTGGAGTTACATTGTGTTGTTTAAGTGTTCCCTTTATTTTTTTGAGCAGTGTATATTGGGCATGGTGGGAGCCATAGACGACATCCTCCTCAAACCGGTGCATGAAAATATTGGCATACGTGGGGGCCACATTGGACCCCATCGCCACGCCACGTTTCTGGACATAATACGTATCCTGGAAAAGGAAGTAATTATGTTCCAGAACTATCGTAAGAAGTGAAATGATAAAGGAGCAGGCCTCAGGTGTCCATCTTGGAAAAGATGGTGACTCGCCTAACTTGCTTGGTAGTGGGAGTAAACGCACAGTGACTGCTTTTAGATGAACGGTGATGGATTTTGGTTATAATGATAAAGTATAAACAAGAGACCTGGCAATGTTCCCTTTTCCAATATGGCGGTGGTCAGTAAGGTGATGCCGTTGCACATGTGCCGCCTTCTCCTGTCATCGGTGGGAGGGCGCTGTGGGTGACTGTTATGTGCGCCGCTTGGATCATCAATTGGCGACCCTGCGACGTGCATACGTCTCCTCGCGGCACCTTGCTGATGACGTGGTGCGATCGGGACATGCGCAGAGGTAACCCATAGACGCGCTGAACAGCGCGATGGTATACGTGGGCCATATCACTCTTCCAGGTATTAATTAATTAGTCTCCTCCTCCCCCGTATGATCACAATTAAGGTTATGCACTAATCATGTGGAGTTTTTGGGATATTGTATGTAATTTATCATATTATGTATCTGATTCACTATAAGCACTTGTCACATTATCTTCTATGATGATCATGGATTCTTTTTTATATATTTTGATATATTTTACACATGTTTTTTCTAATTACCAATTATGTTGATGTATTGATTGTACTGATTGACACACCTTTATATGTATGCCGCTCACTTTGTACCAATGCTTGAGAAAGGCTCATGTATGAGCCGAAACGTCGCTCTTTGCCACTTTATGGGTGAATAAAAACACACTGTTTCATTGAAGATTCATCTGGAGTGCAGATTTATCCTATATAAGCGGGTAAGCACCTGTTGCCATACTTGGACATTGCACCCGCCTTTTTCTCTTTAACTTTTTTTGGGTGGTGCTGCCAGTGGTTTTTTCTATTATATATATACAGTACAGACCAAAAGTTTGGACACACCTCATTCAAAGAGTTTTCTTTATTTTAATGACTATGAAAATTGTAGATTCACACTAAAGGCATCAAAACCATCAATTAACACATGTGGAATTATATACATAACAAACAAGTGTGAAACAACTGAAAATATGTCATATTCTAGGTTCTTCAAAGTAGCCACCTTTTGCTTGGATTACTGCTTTGCACACTCTTGGCATTCTCTTGATGAGCTTCAAGAAGTAGTCCCCTGAAATGGTTTTCACTTCACAGGTGTGCCCTGTCAGGTTTAATAAGTGGGATTTCTTGCCTTATAAATGGGGTTGGGACCATCAGTTGCGTTGAGGAGAAGTCAGGTGGATACACAGCTGATAGTCCTACTGAATAGACTGTTAGAATTTGTATTATGGCAAGAAAAAAGCAGCTAAGTAAAGAAAAACGAGTGGCCATCATTACTTTAAGAAATTAAGGTCAGTCAGTCAGCCGAAAAATTGGGAAAACTTTGAAAGTAAGGGCTATTTGACCATGAAGGAGAGTGATGGGGTGCTGCGCCAGATGACCTGGCCTCCACAGTCACCAGACCTGAACCCAATCGAGATGGTTTGGGGTGAGCTGGACCGCAGAGTGAAGGCAAAAGGGCCAACAAGTGCTAAGCATCTCTGGGAACTCCTTCAAGACTGTTGGAAGACCATTTCAGGGGACTACCTCTTGAAGCTCATCAAGAGAACGCCAAGAGTGTGCAAAGCAGTAATCCAAGCAAAAGTTGGCTACTTTGAAGAACCTAGAATATGACATATTTTCAGTTGTTTCACACTTGTTTGTTATGTATATAATTCCACATGTGTTAATTCATAGTTTTGATTCCTTTACAGTCATGAAAATAAAGAAAACTCTATGAATGAGAAGGTGTGTCCAAACTTTTGGTCTGTACTGTATATATATATATATATATATATATATATACACACACACACATATATATATATATATATATATATATATACATACATATATACACACACACACTCAAGTAGGTTTGAGCGAATTGACCTTTGGATCGAAGATCCGAACTCGATTGGTTCAAATACTTCGATATTAATGCTGTTGCCATACAACATTAAAATGTTTTGGCTCAGTGGGGCTAAAGTTCGTTTAGCCTGAAGTCGCCTGAGACTTTGGTGACTTCCTACTGTATTCATGTCTGCGTAATGAAAAACAATCTAAAATAGCAATCCACACTGGGCTTTGGTACCAAGGTACCAGCCAGTACCAAAGCCCAGTTTGGATTGTTATTTTAAATAGTTTTTCAATACACAGATACTGAAAGGATTTGCTCTGGTAGGCAGGGTAAGCGGACGCAGTACAGAGGCAAGAACACGGTAATAAAGCAAAAGTTCTGTGTTTATTCACACAAAAAGCAACAAAGCAAAAATAACACTGTGCAGAGTCCTGGTGTTAATTCACACCACATAAAGTTCACAGCACAAACGTGTCACCTGGTGGACTGTTTTGTCCAGGGCAATCCACAGCCGTCCACCGCAGGCTTTGGGGGCGCCTGATTTTCAGCGTGCGGCTCTCCAGCACGCTACCAACTGGTTGGAACTAGTGTTGATCACGAATATTCGAATTGTGAATTTTTATCGTGAATATAGGTACTTCGAAAATTCGCGAATATTTAGAATATAGTGATATATATTCGTAATTTCGAATATTCAAGATTTTTTTATTGCGAATTTTCAGAATGCGAATTTTTAAATTGCCGAGTAAAAACATGATTCCTCCCTGCTTCTTGCTTGTGGGCCAATGACTCATTGGCCCACAAGCAAGAAGCAGGGAGGAATCATGACTTTAAATGGGAAAAATTATGAATACCGGTATATATCGAATATATTCGAACACTATATCGAATATATTCATAATATTCTAAAACAAGAATACATAGCAATATAGCGAATATAAAAAAAAAAAAAAAAAATGAATATAGAGCAATTTAGCTAATATAGTGCTATAATCTTTGTCTAATAGTTGTAATTTTTTTCTCATCTGAAGTTCAGATCGGATTTTTTTTTTCAACTATTGAAAAAAAGATTATAGCACTATATTAGCTAAATTGCTCTATATTAGTTTTTTGTTTTGAATATTCACTGTATTGCTTTATATTCTTGTTTTAGAATATTACGAATATTTGAAAAAACAAATATATTCGATAGAGTTCTATGACTCATTGGCCCACAAGCAAGAAGCAGGGAGAAATCATGTTTTTGCTCGGCAATTGAAAAATTCTCAATAAAAATTTGCATTACAAAAATTCGCATATTACGCGGTCATTACCTTGTCAATTTTTTGAGTAAAAATAAATCGTAGAATATAACGAATATTCGAATTCGCTAATATTCGCCGAATATTCTACAAAATATTTGCGAAATATCGCAAATTCAAATATGACCCCTAGCGCTCATCACTAGTTGGAACCCAAAAACCACAGTGCTTCACAGATCCACTATGAAAATGCAGGGTAATCCACACCCAGCTGTGATTGCTGGCTGGGTTTTTATTCCCAGCCCAAAACATGGCCTGTACGTGGGGAACAGCCACCCACCCTGCTCTTTTGCTGCTCCCAATAAGAATCGGCCCAGATTGGCTTTACAGCCACACTAAGTAAAACAGTGTCAGCGAGTACTAGCTGCCGCTGACACACAAAATCTCCGGTTCTTATCTCACTGAGGCCAGGAAGCTCGGTGACACGTACCTTCCGTCAATGACGGACCCTTGCGCCTTCCTACATACCTCCCCCCTTTGTTCAACCCTGAGGGGGTGAACACACACCAGACAGTGTACTCGGGACAGGGCATCCGCGTTTCCCTGTAACCGGCCTGCCCTGTGTTCTACTGTAAACTTTACAAAGTTTTGTAGAGACAAGAACCACCTGGTGACCCGAGCATTCCTCTCTTTGGCCTGGCTCATCCACTTGAGAGGGGAGTGGTTGGTCACCAGACGGAACTTTCTCCCCAACAGATAATAACGGAGAGACTCGAGTGCCCACTTGATGGCCAGGCACTCTCTCTCCACTATACTGTACCGGGTCTCCGCTGGAGTGAGCTTACGGCTGAAGAAGACAACGGGGTGCTCCTCCCCATTGACTTCCTGAGACAGTACTGCACCGAGGCCTACTTCGGAGGCATCGGTCTGTACCACAAATTCCCTCTTGAAGTCGGGCGTCACCAAAACCAGGGACCCAAACAGGGCCGACTTCAAAGCGGAGAAAGCCTCTTCCGCCTGGTCATTCCAGCGGATTATTACGGACTTCCGTCCCTTTAAGAGCCCTGTCAATGGAACCGCTAAAGTGGCAAAATGGGGGACAAACCTCATATAATAGCCCACCATTCCCAGGAACGACTTTACTTGTCTAGAGGTGGCAGGTCGGGGCCAATTCCGTATCGCCTCTATTTTGTTTACTTGGGGTTTGATGACTCCGCGCCCAATGACATACCCAAGGTATTTAGTCTCCTCTAACCCTATCGCACATTTGTTTGGGTTAGCTGTTAGTCCCGCCTTTCGAAGGGAGTCCACTATGGCCTGTACAAAATCGTAACGTCCCATCTGGTTTAGGAATTAAGACTATAGGACTGGCCCACTCACTTCTAGATTCCTCAATGACGTCTAGCTGCAGCATGAGCTGCACTTCCTCCGAGATGGCTTTTCGCCGAGCCTCGGGTACCGGGTATGGCTTTAACCGGACTTTTGCCTGAGGCTCAGTGACAATGTCATGTTGGATTACGGAAGTGCGTCCAGGGAGGTCTGAGAACACATTCGTGTTCCGATTAACGAACTCCCTGGTCTCCTGAGCCTGTTTAGAGGAGAGGCTGTCAGCAATTTTTATTGTGGCAACTGCTTCCCTTGCATCAGACAGAGGAGCTGGAACCTCTTCCCCTAGAAAACCCGGTCGCGGGCTGTCTTCCGTACAGGTCTCCCTATCTTTCCAGGGATTTAGTACATTAACATGGTAGACCTGCTCCGACTTTCGCCTTCCCGGCTGGTGTACCTTGTAATTTACCTCTCCAATTTTTTCCAATACCTCGTAGGGCCCCTGCCACCTGGCTAGGAACTTACTGTCCACGGTCGGCACCAGAACCAAAACCCGATTGCCCGGGTTAAAGATTCAGACCGGAGCCTGCCGATTATAGATCAGACGCTGAGCTGCCTCCATATGCTCCCGGACAAGAGGCAAAACGGTCTCTATTCGCTGTCGCATCTTGGTAACATATTCAAGGACGCTTTTATGCGGAGTAGGTTGTTGTTCCCACTCCTCTTTGGCTACGTCCAACAAGCCACAAGGATGTCTGCCATATAGCAATTTGAAGGGCAAGAACCCAGTAGAGGCCTGGGGCACCTCTCGCACTGTGAACATGAGATAGGGCAGAAGAAGGTCCCAATCCTTCCCATCTTTGGACACCACCCCTTTTAACATGGTTTTTAGAGTTTTATTAAACCTTTCCACCAGACCGTCCGTTTGTGGATGGTACACAGACATCCGTAACTGTTTAATATGCAGCAACTTACAGAGTTCCCTCATGACCTTGGACATAAAAGGGGTCCCCTGGTAAGTCAGAACCTCTTTTGGAAGTCCCCCTTTGGAGAACATCTCCATTAGCTCCTTAGCTATAAGTCTTGCCGATGTATGTCGCAGTGGCACTGCCTCCTGGTACCGAGTGGCGTAATCAAGGACAACCAAGATGTGTTGGTGTCCCCTAGTGGACTTCGGTACTGGGCCTACTAGGTCCATAGCGATTCGCTCAAACGGTACCTCGATGATCGGGAGGGGTACCAAGGGACTGTGAAAAAGGTGCTGGGGGCTAGTTGCCTGGCAGGTCGGGCAAGACTTACAGAACTCATCCACCTCTTTAAACACACTGGGCCAATAAAACCGTTGTAGTATCCGATCCTGTGTTTTCTGCATTCCCAGATGACCCCCGAGAACATGCTGGTGGGCTAACTCTAACACGAGTTTCCGATAAGCCTGGGGCACCATCAACTGCTTAAAGGATTCACCTCGCAGCTAATTTACCTGATACAACATATCCTGATGAAACACAAAACGGGGGAACACCGACTCTGCCCCTGGTTGTTGTGGTTCACCATCTATTATTAGTACATTTTCCCAGGCTCGGGATAAGGTTCGATCCCGGTGTTGTGCAGTACCAAAATTATCCCCGGAGACATTGAGACATTAAGGTCTGCCAGCTCAGATCCCCAGCGGCAAGTCCTCCATGTCTCCCACCATTACACTTAGCGGGGTTGTTTCCCCCTCTTCCACAAAAGTTGCGGTCACCCCTACCGCTGGCCCTTTGGACTCAGGTTCCCAGGGTTCTGGTTTCCCCCCTCAGCCGGGCCACTCTGCTAGGGTTACACCTGTCTCATGGGTATCAGTTACTGTCGGAACAGTGCCGGGAAGCCCGGGAAGTCTCTCCCTATTATAAGTTCATAGTGCAGTTTGGTTGCGACAGCCACCTCGTGGGTCCACCTGCTGGAAACCATGGACAGAGACACTATAGCAGTAGGGTAGTCTTTTAAGTCCCCATGTATACACATGACTCCGACCTTACGGCTGGTGTACTCAGCGGAGTGTACCAGGGAAGCCCTTACCAGGGTCACCAGACTCCCTGAGTCTAAGAGAGCCTCCGCTGGAGTGTCTCCCACCTCAACCTGGCACAGGTGGTTCAGAGACTCCGGAGCACCCACTGCACACAGTTTCGTGGCTTATCTTTCTCTCCGGTTGGCAGATTTGACTACTTTGAAGTAGTCAAAGATTTAGAACTATTTGCCCGGAAATTACTGTTTAAAAAATACTACAATCGTGGCCATGAGGCTACCGCCTCTATGTCACCAGTTGAGAGACAGGCGATTAGAGACCTGGAATCCCTTTTGGAAGATCAGGTGGAAGCGACACCTAGTAGATCTCCCATACATCTGCACAGGCGCTCACAGACGTTCCCCTCCAAAACATTATGTCCCGCAGTGGATGTCTTTGTGAAGCTTGTCAAACAAGATCTAAATATCGATCACCCATATATTAGGGGGGATAACTTGACACGATCACAGAGACAGGCACTGCGTGAGCTTCAAGATCTTAAAGAGGTAGTGATTAAACCTGCCGATAAGGGGGGGAATGTCGTGATATGGCCTGTGCAGATGTATGAAAAGGAGGTTTTTCGGCAATTGAATAACTAACAATGCTACAGCAGGATTGAGAGAGACCCCACCTCCATCTATAAGAAGGAACTTGATGACATCTTGAGGGATGCCTATGATCAGGGCATCATTACCCTTAAAATGATGGAGGGTTTGCGGGTTGATTTTCCCGTTAAACCTACTCTTTACCTGCTCCCCAAGGTGCACAAGAGCCGTACCCATCCTCCTGGACGCCCGATCGTTTCGGGGATCGGGAGTCTGTGTACCAATGTGGGGGGGTTCATTGACTTTTTTCTGCAAAAAAGTGTGGAGATTCTCCCGTCTTTCGTAAAAGATACGACTGACATGTTGAGACGGCTGAATGGAATTCACGTCGATCATGACGTAGTTCTCGTCACATGCGATATTGAATCGCTATACACGTCTATATACCACGACCAGGGAGTGCGGGCATCCAGATCCTTTCTAGTCATGACCGATTACGAGAATGACATGATTGAATTTATTTTGGCGTTATTGGAATTTACATTGACGCACAATTATTTTCTTTTTAAGGACCGCCTCTTCCTGCAGCTCCAGGGGACAGCAATGGGGGCATCTTGTGCCCCCTCATATGCCAACCTGTTCCTGGGGCTGTGGGAGAGGGAGGTCGTCCATGATACACCTGGATATGATGCCGCACTCCTATGGTCGAGGTATATAGACGATGTGTTCTTCTTATGGCAGGACACCATTCCTGCCCTAGAAGACTTTTTGGCTCGTCTTAACACGAATACACGCAATATCAAACTTACCTGGAAATACAGTCTTACGAATGTCTAATTTTTGGACATAATGATTATAAAGGGTCCTGATGGATATTTGTCCACCGATCTCTTTAGGAAGTCCACAGCTGTCAATGCCCTTCTCCACGCCTCCTCTGCTCACCATCCGAATACGATACAAGCAATACCCACAGGGCAATTCCTAAGAACTCGCAGGATTTGCTCTAATGAAGAGCATTTCGAACAGCAGGCATCAGCTTTGACGCAGCGATTCCTTGAAAGAGGATATCAAAGCAATACGATCCAGCAGGGCTATGAGAGGGCCAAAAAAACATCAAGAGACTCGTTGCTGGTGAGTAGAATTAATAACAAAACCAAAAAAGACAATAATGTGAGATTTATCACCCCATTTAACAACAAGTGGAGGTTTATTCAGTATATTCTACGTAAACACTGGCCGGTCCTGCAAACGGATGGTGATCTGGCAGTGAGCCTTCCGGCATATCCTCAGATTACTTGGAGAAGGTCGCGCAATCTGCGCGACATCCTCACTAAGAGCCACTATATACCCAAATCTGTGGGAGGTATCTTTGGAAGTAAGGGCCCAAGCTGGGGTTCTCTTTCCTGTGGATCCTGTGCAGCTTGTAGATATATGGCCCGCTCCACTGCCTTTTGTGATTCGTCTGGAACAAAGAATTTTAAGATTGTACATCACATCAATTGTAACACGGAGGCAGTGATATATCAGATCACATGCCCATGTAACTTGTTTTACATTGGCATGACTAAAAGAGCCCTCAAGGTACGAATATTGGAACATATTTGCAAGATTCGGTCAGCTGCAGGGACTCCAGAGAGAGATTGGGAATCACTACAGGCAGTCCCACGACACTTCTGTAAGTTCCATAGATCCGATCCAGGGGGACTAACGGTGAAAGGCATTGACAGAATCCATCTAGGATCCAGAGGCGGGAATATTAAAATAGCTTTACTCCGCAGGGAAACTAAATGGATAGTCACCCTGGATACCGTTATACCCCATGGCCTCAATGAATTTAATAGCTTTTCTTCCTTCCTATGAACATCTCGCAAATTTTTACTGCAGGGTATATTTTTGTGTTTTTTATTCATATTTTTCTAAACTATAATATTGTATGTCTCTCTTTTTTTCTTTTCATGAGATCCATATATTCAGTTCCGTGGGATTTGGTGGCGGTAGATCCTATAAACCAACCATGAGAAAATACGACCGACATGTAGAATAACATCAGATACGAACTACTAGCAACATACATATATGCAGAAATTTACTTATTACTAAACATATTGTATTGTTTTATCATGTCTGGAATAATACTTCTGGTTTCGTATTGCCTATGATCTTTTTTGGTTCTCTCGAGTTAGGGCCTATTGTTGGTTTATAGATTAGGATGCCCCACATGTAGGTGGAACGTCTATGATTGATCCTGCTCCGCATAACCTGTGTCCTTTGGGCCCTGGAGACATGGGAGTTCCTTGGTCGACCCCATTGGCGGCCGTTGCTGCCAGTGGTGCCGCCCCTGGTACTTCCAGTCCATACCTTAGGCAATTTTTGCTCCACATATTCTGTATCCCCCAGACCTTGGTGGGCTGGGAGTTCCTCGGTCGACCCCATCGGCGGCCGTTGCCGCCCGTGGTGCCGCCCTTGGTACTTCCACCCCACGCTTCTGGTCATATAGTCACTTTGGATGGGTCGATTAGGTGACCCCCATGAGTACTAGCGCACTGAGTCTTGTTATTCACCAGGAAGCTATTTCCTGTAATTTATTAATTATTTATTAACTGTCACTTTTTGTTTATGTATAGACAAGATCTTCTATGCCCATATGATAGTATTTCCTTTTTAATTATGAATATAGGATGCGTCTCGAATTATTAGGTTTTGTCGAATAATTATATAAGCCACTTGCGCATCTTACATAGATTGGTTTTTAATCATGTGACTCATTATTACATATCGTGTATTATACCATCTCTGTATTTACAATATATAGACATTAATATATGGCGCATGTACTTAGATATATATAACAATCTGTGTCTTGTCACAATATCTTATTATATTCACATGTATTTATGGCACTTTTGGTTCCATGTATCATGGTCCCCTTATATAAGCCTTTTGTATTCACTGGTTTTTTCAGTGTATGTGTGGGCCAGAGCAACGATTTGTATTTGAATGGGCTCTGTCCCATACACTCACATATTTATATTCTACTCTATTCTTATATATTTAACTTTTTTTCACATATAAGTCATTCTTTTGGTTTCAGGCCCGTGTTATTTGTTGGGGGACTCAATATGGATATGCGAAGTGTAGATCTCTAATAGCGCCATTGCCACTTACGGGATTACGGCGTTCGTTGGTCCTTTATTTACTTCCTGGGAGTTGCGGGTCACCTGCGTTCCACTGGGCCGCGGACTGCGCATGCGCTGCGCGACGACATCTCGACGCGCTCCGTGACGTCTGTAAGCGCCGCGCATGCGCGGTGAGCAGATGGGGACGCGCTGAGTGATGTCGCCGTGTACCATGGAGCTTTCCGCGCCCGTGCATGTGAACCAGAGGTGTGTTTCATGAAGGTAATTCCCCCAACCCACCCACCTCAATTTCAGCCTATATATACCCTGCCTACATATAATTCTGTACCTCCTGACGAAGCCGTTAAGATGAAACGCGCGTCGAGGTCTCGCGCTCAGGGTTTGACTTTCCATCCATCACCATGTCCTCAGGTACGTCCTGTCACTAGTACTGTATCACATCTTGCATGGGATCTTTGCTTGTATCCATAGTGAGTCTCCCATATATATTTTTTTTCTGTGCATATTGGTACCATCCCCTCTCTCTGACTGAGATATTTATTTCTATCTTTAGTATCTACCATTATATTGGCCAGTCTAGGTATTTATGTACTGTGTCAGGTGTGAATCAGCCCATGGACTATCAGGTATGGTCATTTGTACAGTGGGTGCATAGCCCAACAGTGGCACTCACCATCCTGGTTCTCCTTGAGCTCTGATTTGGATTCATGGACTGTATCCTACTGTATGTTATATTTCACAGTAGTACTGGTGATTGATTGGTGTCATTTACCCTGTGCTTTTCCGTATCTTTGTATATCATCCTGTAGTTTCTCCACATTTTATATTTTATAATAAACTTATATTTTGATACATCATTTCCACTTGTTCGTTCTCGTGGCATACAATGACTGACAGAAGCCATAGTTCGTGTCCATGGGTTCCCCCTGATGTGGACAGTCAGCTCGAACATGGCCAGGCTTCCGACACCGCCAGCAGATTATTGGAGCGGGGTCCACAGGGGTTACATCCCGGGCGGGTTTGGGGGGCACCAGTCGCCGGGGCCAGGGTGGATAGTTACGGATTTGATTGCCCCCCTCCCAAAGGAACCCCCCTGCAAGTTCCGGGCCGCCTCATAGCGCTCCACCAAGTCGACCATCTTAAGCGCGTTACCTGGAGAGACCTGGCCAATCCATTGCTGGAGAGGGGGTGGCAGAGCCCTCCAGAACATATCTGCTAACAACCGGTACAGCATAGCAGTGGGGCTCAGCACGTCAGGCTGCAGCCACTTTTGCAAAAGGTTGAGCAGGTTATAATACTGGGGTCTCACAGGCTCAGACGGGTTAAACCCCCACTGATGCACCCGCTGGGCCCGGACCAGCACATTCACCCACAGTCTTGCCAAAATCTCACCCTTTACCTTTGGGTAGTCAGCCGCTTGATTGTCCAGCAAGTCGAAAAACACCCGCTGAGACTCTGATGTCAGGAAAGGAGCGATGACCTCTGCCCACAGGTCCTGGGGCAGCCTTTCCCTGGCTTTCTCATACATCACCAGGTAGGTTTCGATGTCATCTGTGGGAGTCATCTTAGGGATCACTGCATGGACTGCTTTCCGGGCATCGTGGGCGCTTGGGGTTGCTCCTGCTGACTGAAAAGCCATCACGTGTTGTAGCAGCAACTGGTTGGTCTCTTGCTGCTGCTTGTTAGCCTCTCGCTGGTGCAGGTTGGTCTCTCGCTGCTGCAAATTAGCCTCCATGAGGGCCTTCACAACAGCCTCCATTTTGTCGTGTGACACAGGTTTGAATTTAGCAGGCTTGATAACTGACATACAACCGTGCCCAAAAATGCAAACCAAAAATATTTTGGCGTTCACGTCAGCCTCACTGCCCTTGCCCGCTCCAAGCCACCAATTGTAGGGATTTGCTCTGGTAGGCAGGGTAAGCGGACGCAGTACAGAGGCAAGAACACGGTAATAAAGCAAAAGTTCTGTGTTTATTCACACAAAAAGCAACAAAGCAAAAATAACACTGTGCAGAGTCCTGGTGTTAATTCACACCACATAAAGTCCACAGCACAAACGTGTCACCTGGTGGACTGTTTTGTCCAGGGCAATCCACAGCCATCCACCGCAGGCACGCTACCAACTGGTTGGAACCCAAAAACCACAGTGCTTCACAGATCCACTATGAAAATGCAGGGTAATCCACACCCAGCTGTGACTGCTGGCCCAAAACCTGGCCTGGACATGGGGGACAGCCACCCACCCTGCTCTTTGGCTGCTCCCAATAAGAACAGGCCCGGATTTGCTTTACAGCCACTGACACAAAATTTCCGGTTCTTATCTCACCGAGGCCAGGAACCTCGGTGACACGTACCTTCCATCAATGACTGCTTACAATACGAATACAGTGGGAAGTCTCCAAAGTATGGAAACAGCATTAAAATCTAAGTATTTGAATGAATCGACTTCCAATCTCTGATCCGAAGGTTTAGGCTACTTTCACACTAGCGTTCAGAGCGGGTCCGTCTGATGTCTGCTCAGACGGATCCGCTCCTATAATGCAGACGTTTGTATCCGTTCAGAACAGATCCGTCTGCATTATAGTTTGAAAAAAATTCTAAGTCTGAAAGTAGCCTGAACGGATCCGTCCAGACTTTACATTGAAAGTCAATGGGGGACGGATCCGTTTGAAGATTTAGCCATATGGTGTCATCTTCAAGCGGATCCGTCCCCATTGACTTCCATTGTAAGTCTGGACGGATCCGCTTGCCTCCGCACGGCCAGGCGGACACCCGAACGCGTTCAGGTGTCCGCTTGCTGAGCGGAGGCTGAACGCCGCCAGACTGATGCATTCTGAGCAGATCCGCGTCCACTCAGAATGCATTAGGGCTGGACGGATGCGTTCGGGGCCGCTTGTGAGCCCCTTCAAACGGAGCTCACGAGCGGACACCCGAACGTAGGTGTGAAAGTAGCCTTATTCGCTCAAACCTAATCACAAGCTTAAAAAAGTTCAATACAGATACTACTTGAATAGCCAAGTTAGCTGTTGTCATATGAGCTGGTACAGTGTGAAACTACAGCTCCCAGTATGGGCTGAATAGTAGTAATGGAAGGCAGAGAGTTGTTTCAAAAACAGAATGCTACCACCCATCATCAGCTGTAGATCATTCAGTGACTAAATGTCTTCTCCAGAGTTCTTTTCCATCTGGTTCTGACCACCATGATGACTTCTCCCAGCCATAACTCATCCCTATAGATTTTGCCAAGAAGATGTCTTCAGCTCCTTGCTTTACCAACACATTTGCACCCTATATACTAACAAAAACTGATTTTAGCGCCCTGAATATAATAGCAACATACACTGTGCTCCTAAATGCAATCATATCATATACTATGCCCCCTGAAAATAAAGTGCTACACTCACTGCTCCCTTTATATATTATCTCTGTGCTCCTTTTATTTTTGGAGCCTCTTGTCTGTGCCCTTTACATATAGTGCCGCTTGTCTGTGCCCCGTTTATATTTACTGCTTCTTGTCTGTGCCTCCTTTATGTATACTGCCTCTTATCTGTGCCCCCCCTTTATTTATACTGCCTCTTCTTTGTGTCCCCTTTACATATAGTGTAGGAGCACATCAAGCATATTGTGTAGTGAATCGTTGTTGTGTTGCATATCATAGAAAAAATTGTTAATAACTTTGGCAGAAATAAAGGTACCTCACATTTAAGATTTGGATTCCTCATCAAATTCTCTATCAGATATATACACTGCTCAAAAAATAAAGGGAACACTTAACACAATGTAACTCCAAGTCAATCACACTTCTGTGAAATCAAACTGTCCACTTAGGAAGCAACACTGAGTGACAATCAATTTCACATGCTGTTGTGCAAATGGGATAGACAACAGGTGGAAATTATAGGCAATTAGCAAGACACCCCCAATAAAGGAGTGGTTCTGCAGGTGGTGACCTGACCACTTCTCAGTTCCTATGCTTCCTGGCTGATGTTTTGGTCACTTTTGAATGCTGGCGGTGCTTTCACTCTAGTGGTAGCATGAGACGGAGTCTACAACCCACACAAGTGGCTCAGGTAGTGCAGCTTATCCAGGATGGCACATCAATGCGAGCTGTGGCAAGAAGGTTTGCTGTGTCTGTCAGCGTAGTGTCCAGAGCATGGAGGCGCTACCAGGAGACAGGCCAGTACATCAGGAGACGTGGAGGAGGCTGTAGGAGGGCAACAACCCATCAGCAGGACCGCTACCTCCGCCTTTGTGCAAGGAGGAACAGGAGGAGCACTGCCAGAGCCCTGCAAAATGACCTCCAGCAGGCCAAAAATGTGCATGTGTCTGCTCAAACGGTCAGAAACAGACTCCATTAGGGTGATATGAGGGCCCGACGTCCACAGGTGGGGGTTGTGCTTACAGCCCAACACCGTGCAGGACGTTTGGCATTTGCCAGAAAACACCAAGATTGGTAAATTCGCCACTGGCACTCTGTGCTCTTCACAGATGAAAGCAGGTTCACACTGAGCACATGTGACAGACGTGACAGAGTCTGGAGACGCCGTGGAGAACGTTCTGCTGCCTGCAACATCCTCCAGCATGACCAGTTTGACATTGGGTCAGTAATGGTGTGGGGTGGCATTTCTTTGGAGGGCCGCACAGCCCTCCATGTGCTCGCCAGAGGTAGCCTGACTGCAATTAGGTACCGAGATTAGATCCTCAGACCCCTTGTGAGACCATATGCTGGTGCGGTTGGCCCTGGGTTCCTCCTAATGCAAGACAATGCTAGACCTCATGTGGCTGGAGTGTGTCAGCAGTTCCTGCAAGACGAAGGCATTAATGCTATGGACTGGCCCGCCCGTCCCCAGACCTGAATCCAATTGAGCACATCTGGGACATCACGTCTCGCTCTATCCACCAACGTCACGTTGCACCACAGACTGTCCAGGAGTTGGCAGATGCTTTAGTCCAGGTCTGGGAGGAGATCCCTCAGGAGACCGTCCGCCACCTCATCAGGAGCATGCACAGGCGTTGTAGGGAGGTCATACAGGCACGTGGAGGCCACACACACTACTGAGCCTCATTTTGACTTGTTTTAAGGACATTACATCAAAGTTGGATCAGCCTGAAGTGTGTTTTTCCACTTTAATTTTGAGGGTGACTCCAAATCGAGACCTCCATGGGTTGAAAAATTAGATTTCCATTTTTTTTTTTGTGTGATTTTGTTGTCAGCACATTCAACTATGTAAAGAACAAAGTATTTCAGAAGAATATTTAATTAATTCAGATCTAGGATGTGTTATTTTTGTGTTCCCTTTATTTTTTTGAGCAGTGTATGTCACATGCAATCCTTCCCATGTGAAGATATCGACTTGGTTCCAATATGGCATCTTTCAAAATGGCTGCTGTGTTGGACACCACCCCTCGCAGATTCCAAACCACCGTTTTCCATTCATTCAGGTGTCTCCATACTTTTGGGCCACACTGTAGTATGCAATAGCCTGCCGATTCGAAATAAGCATGTGGGTGTCAAATAGCTCTGAAGAATAATACATAGTTGAATACTTTTATTAATAATGGCAAGAGTTATGAAAAGATGTGACTCTAATAGTTCAGAGAAATCATCAACAGTAGGAATAAGAATCAAGGTCTTCCACTTCACTTCAGCTACTAGCTGGGTAGAGGTTACTTTGGCTCCTAATAGTTTGGGCGTATAAAGCAGAGATGAGCCCCATTCGCCTTTGGACCAAAACACTCCAATGTGAGGGTAGTGGGCGATAGTTACCTGTGTGCCTGAAAATTGGGCATGTAATGCATGCCGGAGTTGGAGGTATTGAGAAAATGCCGTGCGGGGTAGATGGAACTGAGCCTGAAAATAGACAAACAAACAAAGAACAAAAGTTGAGTATAGATTACTAAGGGTATTTATGTTATATGTTTTCCAGAACATACAGTTATCCCATAAGCAGGGGCGTAATTGCCATAGTGGCAGACCATGCGACTGCTATGGGTCCCAGGGCAAGAGGGGGCCCAGTTGCGATCATTACCTCTTCTACTGGAGGTGAAAACTTGGTCAAGACTCTACCCTCTAAAGAAACAACTTTTAGCAAACAAAGCAGTGGAAAAAATGGCCCTAGGGTCATTGAAAGGGGTTAAAACGGAAACCCTTCTGTCCTGTGTGGAGGGCTTGGTTTGATCCTTCCTATGGGGCCCTTACTTCTCTATGTAGACCACTGCCCATAAGGGTACTTCTGCTATGACATCCTGAAAGGTATGGTATGGATCTCTTTAGTGGTTTACCATACTTGTATCGCCTCTCGATGTATAGGTAACAGTACCTGTGGATATACAGTAAATGAGGTCTTTCCAAAACAGGTCACAATAAATACAAATTAAGATAGGTAGGAAGACGTGCCTCTGAATTTGGAAGTTGTTACAATGGTAAAAGGCAGGTTTTCAGGTAATAGAGACATGCCCAGTAAGATAGTAATAATAAAAGTCAGGCAAAGACATAACCAAGTGCCTTCGGCCGACACAGTATTCAAAGATATTTTCGATCAGGAGGTGCCCCATATGAATGAAGATGTTGAAAAAAAGACTTCGATATTATGCAAAGAGAGTGTTCAAGTATATACAAACATTTCAGGATTTTTATAAGTTTAATTCAGTTCTCCACATATAGAGGTAATGTACCCCATACTCAAAACGTCTCTTAGCATAATTCCAATATTATAAAAAATACAGAGGTATTTAGAGGGGTTGTCCCACAACACATATTCTACAGTTTTGAAACCAGCACCTGGATCTGAGTACTTTTGTAATTGCATGTAATTAAAAATTTTGTATAGCCAGTGAGTTATTCGATAAAATGTATCTGTATAGCGCCTCCTGCTGTTTGTTTTTTTTCTTATTTCTTTGACCTGCTCACTGAATGGGGAGATCTCTGGATCCATGTGAGGTACAGGGCTGGTTCTAGCTTTGTTAGAAAGAGACTGTCATGTACTATATGATGTCTGATTTTAATTTTTTACATTAGTCATTAGTATCCCACTTTAAAGGGGTTATCCCAAGGGAGATCTCGAACAGTGTTCAGCCAGGAAGCATTCCACAATGATGTTAACATAGATTTAGCCCAGTTTATCTTAAGGCCTGAATAACGGCCTCATGTATGAATGACAGTCAAGATTTTTGCTAAAATTTTACAAGTATTTAATAAAGAATTAGGATGATACAATCCACATAATCATATAACTAGCTGGCTGTGTAGGGCATACTGAAGCTATATTATAGCGCTTACTATGTTTCCTATGCGCCGCTCCGTTCGCCCGCTGTGCCCCCGTTCTGGTTTCCTGCCTGGTATGTAAATTCATACCATCGATACAGGGAGGAGGAGACAGCCGTGTTTCTCAGGGGGCGTCTCCTTCTCTCTGGCTGTGAGCTGCCCAATCGCAGCGGATAGCGTCACAGCCAGGGAGAAAAAACTGCTCCCCTTATCCCTGGCTGTGATACTCTCCACTGCGGTTGGGCAGCTCACAAAGTTAGGCCTCATGCACATGGCCGTGTTCCGCGGCCAAGAGCGGTCCGTGGTAACCCGGCCGGGATTCCTGGTGACAGCAGGAGCGCACGGCGAGATTGGTTGCTATGATGCCGTGCGCTTCATGCAGCCGCTGCTGTACAGTAATACACTAAACGAGTGTATTACTGTACAGCAGCGGCGGCATAAAGCGCACGGCGTCATAGCAACCAATCACGCCGTGCGCTCCTGCTGTCAGCAGGAATCCCGGCCGGGTTACCACGGACCGCTCTCGGCCGCGGAACATGGCCGTGTGCATGAGGCCTTACTCTGAGGGAGTCCCCCTGGACAAAATTTATTCAAGAGTATATTGCAGTCACGAGTACAGAAGATCTTAGCATTAGGGTAAGGTATTGAAATATATTTAGGAATTACAGAGGGTGAATGTATAGGCCCCCCAGAGCTTTTATCTTGGGGAATACATGGGGGCAGTGACACCTTTATTGTATGTTAGGTTTGTGGTTCTTTTCTACCGCTCCCCACCCTCCCTCCTCCTGTAGCCTCTGGAAGAAGACTTGTGACCGTCAAGTTATGCTGCTGATTGGATGCTGGCTGTTGCTGGGGGGATTTCCAGTGTTATGATTCGTTCTTGCCCCCATAGCGGGAAAATGTTCCTCTTTATATTTCCAGGTTCTGCTGTGTTTCAGGGCCAATTTAAGAAGATTTGATCGGCGCTGATCCTCATGATGGAAGCCCTGCTGTGCCAGCTCATCGAAAGAGTGGAGCCTGTCAATGCAACCCTCTTCTCCCACTCTTCACACACTGATAGCAACACCGCAGGAGAAATGCTAGCACAGGCTTCCAGTATCCATAGTTTCAGGTGCTGCATATCTCGTATCTTCACAGCATAGACAATTGCCTTCAGATGACCCCAAAGATAAAAGTCTAAGGGGGTCAGATCGGGAGACCTTGGGGGCCATTAAACTGGCCCACAACGACCAATCCACTTTCCAGGAAATTGTTCATCTAGGAATGCTCGGCCCTGACACCCATAATGTGGTGGTGCACCATCTTGCTGGAAAAACTCAGGGAACGTGCCAGCTTCAGTGCATAAAGAGGGAAACACATCATCATGTAGCAATTTCGCATATCCAGTGGCCTTGAGGTTTCCATTGATGAAGAATGGCCCCACTATCTTTGTACCCCATATACCACACCATACCATCAATTTTTTTGTTCCAACAGTCTTGTAGGGATCTATCCAATGTGGGTTAGTGTCAGACCAATAGAGGTGGTTTTGTTTGTTAACTTCACCATTTACATAAAAGTTTGCCTCATCACTGAACAAAATCTTTTGCGTAAACTGAGGGTCCTGTTCCAATTTTTGTTTTGCCCATTCTGCAAATTCAGTGCGCCGATCTGGGTCATCCTCGTTGAGATGCTGCAGTAGCTGGAGTTTGTAAGGATGCCATTTGTGAGTAGCTAATATCCGCCGAAGGGATGTTCGACTAATGCCACTCTCCAGTGACATGCGGCGAGTGCTACGCTGTGGGCTCTTGCGCTGAATGAAGCTAGGACAGCCACTGATGTTTCTTCATTAGAGACAGATTTCATGCGTCCACATTTTGGCAAATCCAACACTGAACCAGTTTCACGAAACTTAGCTAGCAGTTTGCTAACTGTAGCATGGGAGATGGGTGGTCTCGTAGGGTGTCCTGCATTGAAATCAGCTGCAATGACCCGGTTACTGCGTTCACCAGACATCAACACAATTTCTATCCGCTCCTCGCGTGTTAACCTCGGCGACATGTCAATGGCTGTAAACAAAGAGAAACTTGTAAATAACTCATGAAATAATAAAGTTACGTTAAAACCAAGCACACCATTGTTTTTCGTGTGAAATTCCCAATAGGTTTGATGTGTCACATGACCCTCTTCCTATTGAAAAAACAAAAGTTGGATTCAAAATGGCCGACTTCAAAATGGCCGCCATGGTCACCACCCATCTTGAAAAGTTTCCGCCCTCACATATACTAATGTGCCACAAACAGGAAGTTAATATCACCAGCCATTCCCATTTTATTAAGGTGTATCCATATAAATGGCCCACCCTGTATAATAAATACTTTATTATTCATATACAGCGTATAGTGTTTTTAGTAGTCGCCGCTGTAGTATAGTAGTAAGTCGCAAGTAGTGTAGTTCACAGGTAACAGAGGTAGTTAGCTAGTTAACATAGTTAGTTATAATTTAGGCATAAATAGGCGGAGTCATCACTAGACAACTCAGACTATTTATGAATATTAATTATTGAGATTTGCATAAATATCAATAATTAACGTCCCCTTTAACAAAAGATGTTCATAGCGCTTAACTTTTTGTATGTATTCTGTGGTACTGGGCGAGAAGCACCCTGAGCTTTGTTCTGGATTATTTCATTTGTATATTATTATTGAAGAGTATCATAATTTTGGAGGTGTAGCATGGTTTCAGTATGACGAGACATTCCATCAAAAACTGGCGGTTCATCCTTCCCTCAAATTGGGAGTGATATTGATTTGTTCATGAATTTAATGTTGCCTCAGAAGTCACTGTTATTAAAATCCTCCATTCCCTCACAAACCAATATGAGGAAAGGTGTGTGCTTTGCATTTAATGAAGCCACTTGTAAATGGTTAAATAACTGTCTGTATAAACACAAGTGCCCATGGTACGTTGTTTCAAAAGCACCTCCCAATCCGGTCAGCAGCAACCAAGCACCAAGGAGCAAGTTTCAAAAAGCATGGAGTCCAGTGAGGTTGTCAGAAATGCTTCCTTGGCTAGAGTGTTACCCAGATTGGTTGATACCTGAGTTTCTTGGTGATGGGTGCTGCTGGGTGCAGAATTTAAAATCAGTTTCTGTGCACAAGGAAGTTGTCAAACAAAAGTTACATAGAAAATTGGATTTAGATAGAATTGCGGGTCCTTTTATTGACCCTCCTTTTGTGAATTTCAGACTTTCTCCCTGGGGATTAGGCCAAAAAAGGAACCTGGGTATTTCGGGGTTATACATCATCTGTCATTTCCGGATAAAAGCTCTTTAAATGATATCTAAAGCCTCAGTTGAATATGCATCATTTGATAATGTGTTAGCCTTGTTAAGGCGTTTTGGTAAGGCAGCTTTAATGGAAAAGGTGGATAAAAAGTCAGCCTTTCACTTGTTGCTGATTAGTCCCTTGGTTTCAACTCATTGGGATTCCAGTTTGATGGTCATTATTATTTTGACAAATGTCTTCCAATGGGTTTTTCTTTATAATGTTATTATTTTGAATCTTTTTCTTCATTTATTCATTAGGTTTTAGAATCGGAAGTGCAGATGGGTGGAGTTTTACATTGTCTTGATGATTTTTTGTTTGTTGGTTTTCCTGAGACTAGTCTTTCTTATGAGATGTTAGCCAGGTTTTTAGACATCTGTTCTGGTTTATGTATTCCTATCGCTGCTGAAAAGCCTGTTTTCCCTTGTTTGTGTTTGGAGTTTTTAGGAATCATTATTGATTCAGGGAGTATGGAATTTTGTTTATCTGTTGAAAGATTAGGTTTTTGTTAGTGTCGTTATTGCGAAAGAAGAAATGTGAAGGCTTCCGGTTCCGGTGCCGACATGGAAAGACGCAGCTAACCTCAGCTCCGTGAAGTCGGTAATTTGCGGGCTAAATCCCCCATCCATACCGGGTACATACTGGGAAAATCATAACCGCTGGCCAGGTGGGAACATATGGACCGGTTTGTCATGAATATGGGGACTAGAAACAAGATGAAAGGCCAGAATAAACTGGTGTAGACGGTAGCGCAGGAAAGTGGACGAAGACGCCCTCCCGCCTCCACAGTCGTGTGCTTTAGAATAATAGAATGCTCACAGAGAGTCGGATTCTCAGGGAGAGGATTCACCCATTGATTATGTGAAGCTGGCAATAGAAGTTGCTAATAGGATCTTACCAGACTTGCAAGAATCCCTGGCTAACACTGTAGGGCTAACGCTTCAGTCTCTGCAGGCAACCGCGGCTGAACATGGGACCAGGCTAGAGAGCGCTGAGAACAGAATACAGGTGCTTGAAGACTCTTGTTCTGGCCTGCAAGCAATCCTGGAGAAAGCGGTGAGCGAAACTATGGCCTTGAAAGTAAAGGTCGATGACTTACAAAACCGCTCACATAGGAGCAATTTGCCCATACTGGGTATACAGGAATCGGTACCAGCCCAAGATCTTGTACATATTTGTGAACTCGAAATACCGAAGGCCTTAGGCCTGGACAGTGCCTGCAAAGTAGAAAGAGCACATTGAATAGGCCCAGATTTAAGATCGGGTGCAGATCGCAATCTAAAGACACCATCTGCGCTAACAAGAAGACCGAGACCGATTATAGTAAAATACTTGGACTTTACAGATAAAACAGCAATTATGCGCATGTACAAACGCCAGAGATGCACACTTTTGATGAGGTCAGAAAATTCAGATTTTTGGAGATTATTCGGCGGAGGTGCAGAAGAGGAGGAGGGAATTCTCCAATATATGTTCAGAGCTTTAGGAAAGACGTGCTAGATTTGCTCTATTGTACCCTGCGGTGTTAAAAATCTTCCACGCGGATGGTACGACTTCCACCTACACATCAGCCGAAGAAGCACAAAAGCAATTGGGTCTGGGAAAGTCAAACCAAAGACCTTTGGGACGAATTCTGCTTCAAGGAAAGATGGGGAGAAGTGGAGAATCCAGCAAAGGAGAAGTTGCTTCGTATGCAGAGGCCGTTGAGGGACCGCGGGACCTGCATGCTCGTTGAAGTACTCGGAATTGGTGACTGTCTCACTAATTTAATATATTCCTTTCCAGGCTAGTTAGAAGGTTTAGTTTACCACCTGGTTAGATAGCCGAAGATGTTACTAGGAAGGGGACGAGCAGGCAATATTGGCACAAGGAACCATATTATATGTTTTGCATTATATGCCAATGTTGCTCATTGATATAAGCAGGTCTAATAGTAGAATAGTAATTATTATTTGTTATGTTGAGATATGCCAGGCACATCCGGTCTGTATGTCTTAAGATAAGGTGCAGAGATAGACCGACCATGTCGGAAAAAAGGGGAGCTCAAGTTAACAACAGAAAGGTATATAGTAAGAGAAGGTATGATGGTTACGAATCTTATGCACGGATATGATGATAGTTTTAAATCATTAATCTGTAATTTGTTGGGATTCAAGATTTGGGATGGGGGGGTTGTTATCTCTATCTTGATGTGGGCTCACTTTCCCCAAACACATTTGATCCATGCGATGAACCTGTAATGCGATTAATATCATGGAATGTAAAGGGACTTCATTCCCTGGAAAAACGTAACATGGTCCTGAAACATTTGCAGAGATGCAAAGCGGATATTGCTATGCTTCAGGAAACACATCTAGAGGCAGAAGATTTTGCCCGCATGGAGAAGATGTGGGTGGGAAAAGCAATAGGGTCTGCCTCGGTAAATAAGAAAGCAGGAACGCTGATAATGTTCCACAAATCTACAAAGTGCTACATAAGGAGGCAGACAATGCAGGAAGGTGGCAGTTAGCTTCAATAGAATCCTCAGTGGGAGAATTGTGTCTAGTAAATGTGTACGGCCCAAATGGAGATAATACTCAGTTCTTAAAGGGTTTCTGTCACCCCATTAAACCGTTTTTTTTTTTTTCTTTACTAATAATCCCTATAGTGCGATCTCATGATACATAAGCAAATTAATCATTTTGGTTCAGTAGAATTTGCTAAAAATGGATTTTTAAAATATGCTAATTACCTTGCTACCAGCAAGTAGGGCGGCTACTTGCTGGTAGCAGCCGCATCCTCCGATCGTAATAACGCCCCCTCGGCATGCTGATTGACAGGGCCAGGGAAGGGAATCGTTCTCTGCTGGCGCTGTTAGAATTTGAAATCTCGTGCCTGCGCCGTACCTGGCTTCAATCGGCGCAGGCACACTGAGAGGCGGCCGCTCGCTCGACCGCTCCATCCTCAATGCGCCTGCGTCGATGACGTCATCGCATACACCCGGAAGAGAAGACGCCGGCATCGCTGGAAGGAGGCGGAGAGTCTGGATGACGTCGCTGGATGCTCGAATCAGGTAAGTATGTACATAATAAGCATGCTGCCACAAAAACCACCAACGAAATGGTCGTTTTTGTGGCAGCATGCTTATTACATACATACTTACCTGATTCGAGCATCCAGCGACGTCATCCAGACTCTCCGCCTCCTTCCAGCGATGCCGGCGTCTTCTCTTCCGGGTGTATGCGATGACGTCATCGACGCAGGCGCATTGAGGATGGAGCGGTCGAGCGAGCGGCCGCCTCTCAGTGCGCCTGCGCCGATTGAAGCCAGGTACAGCGCAGGCGCGAGATTTCAAATTCTAACAGCGCCAGCAGAGAACGATTCCCTTCCCTGGCCCTGTTAATCAGCATGCCGAGGGGGCGTTATTACGATCGGAGGATGCGGCTAATACCAGCAAGTAGCCGCCCTACTTGCTGGTAGCAAGGTAATTTGCATATTTTAAAAATCCATTTTTAGCAAATTCTACTGAACCAAAATGATTAATTTGCTTATGTATCATGAGATCGCACTATAGGGATTATTAGTAAAGGGAAAAAAAAAAAAAGGTCTAATGGGGTGACAGAAACCCTTTAAGAACACTTGGTGCACGCCTTGGATTGATTCAGTTGCATAATATCATAGTGGGGGGTGAAAGGAATACGGTCACGGAAGATAGAAAGTCCTCAAGAAATCCGAAAATAGTACAGGCAGGGAGGGAGAAAGTACTTGAGATGTTGGCACGAGACAGTGATCTCATTGATCCCTGGAGAATTTGTAAACCAGAAGGGCGAGAATTTACATTTTACTAGGCACCCAATGACTCATGGTCTCGAATCGATTATCTCTTAGTCTCAACAAAGATGCAAGTCATGTTTGTTGAGACTAAGAGTCATACGTATTTATTTACAGTTGGTCACTAGGACCAGTGATTGTCTCTGGGTTGACACGTGTTATTACTTTGTATTTAAAATATAACATTTATTCCTTATCCCTAAAATAATTCCTACCTTGAACTAACTTGGTTAAAATAATCAGCTGCTTCTGCACTGCCGCTTTAAATGGCCTAGTATAGCAATGTGGCTATCTGGATGGCTGCACTACACTAATATCTACCTGATTGTCTCCTCAGTTTCCACACGGTGTCAGCGGTACAGTGTGGTGCCTGCTGTTTATTCACAGTCCGCTACCCTAAGATCAGTGAGTGCACCTCCTAGCTCTCTCTATATGCTCATTCCCATTGCTTGGCCAAAGCTTGGCAGAACGCTAGCTGGCTAAAACACATTAATTACAGTCTGCCCCCCGACATGTTTCGCCAAGGACTTGGCGTCTTCAGGGGTATGGGCAGTCAACTGTGAAGGGGGCGGGACCAGGCTTTTATAACCTGCCTCTAAGTGTCATGATTCTACTGGCTAATGTGTAGCTCTTTTGTTACTACCTGTGTACTTCGACCAATCTAAATCCACTTCTTAGAACCTTCCTCCCCGATGGTACCTCCCACACATCTATCATCCAATAGGTATCGGATGAAAAAAAAAAATTCTATATGACAGGTTTATATCACGAGGGTACCCAAAAAAAACATTGCATTACGCGTATAACCGGGCCAAAAAAAGCAATAGAACTACTTTGCTTTGTGACAGTAAACAACACTCAGAAAATAAAAATTAGAAAGTAGTGCGGTGCATAGGAAATTTTGACGGGCAACATGAAAAAATACGAAGTATACTAAGACGGCGTTGGCATATACTACTAGCGGATGAAGAATTAAAAGAGATCATCACCCCAAATCCAGCTATTACATACAGAAGGGGGCAGAACATAAAAGAAAAACTTGTGCGTAGTCATTTCACGCAGGGTGAAAAGCAAGAGAAACTTACCTGGCTGAGTACAGTGGGATCCTACCCATGTGGTGACTGCACATTCTGCGGAAAAATGATACCAAAAAAAGAATTCATTAATCCGGTTGACAATAAAAAATATCAGATTAAAGAATACAAGCAGAGCCCTTGTAGCACACGGTGGATTGGTTGCTGGAGTAGGGTTCCCACCCTTGTCAATAGTAGATACAAAGACTCCAGCCGAAATTGTATAAAGTGCAATTTTCGTTTTATTAAGTACACAATGGTGATTGCTACGGCAAGGTCAGTGACGTTTCGGCACATCCGTGCCTTCATCAGACTGTAGCAGAAAAGAAAAATAAACACAGTAAACCTACTTCTGATAACCTACTTCTTTGGTGACATATAGATTTGTACTATTACCTGATATCATACAGCTGTCCTATTATTACTATCTTAACTGACCACAGATATACCCACCCCCTAGATGGTGACTACTATTGATTGTGTCCTTTCAGAACACAGCCCTCTCCAGACTTGAACTTCAGCGACAAAACTTTATATGTTATGTAATTTTTGTATTTTGTTATGCTGACATAGCATTTCCATTTCTAGACTCTACCTTTTTAGTTGATGTGTTTGTAAACCTATACAAAAATGCGCATATGCATGAGAAACGGTCGCTTTCATGAATATTGATGTAAATACCAGATATATTTACTGTGTTTATTTTTCTTTTCTGCTACAGTCTGATGAAGGCACGGATGTGCCGAAACGTCACTGACCTTGCCATAGCAATCACCATTGTGTACTTAATAAAACGAAAATTGCACTTTATACAATTTCGGCTGGAGTCTTTGTATCTACTATTGACAGGGGTATGAACCCTACTCCAGCAACCAATCCACCGTGTGCTACAAGGGCTCTGCTTGTAATTATTAAGAATCCCTAACCTGGTGAAGCACCGTGGCAAAAACATGACAAGTGAAACGCTTTCATTCCAAGATGATGAAATCAGCTCTATTCTATCAAAAGTCACCTTAACAAGTGATTTTTTACAAACGCCAAGTTCGGAGTTCAAGGCTAGAGACCTGGAAAGAGAATCTAGGAAACTTTTGAGCTTTGAATTACACAGCGTAACCATGGCCGAATATCTCAAAGTCAGACGTATACCCCGAGGACTGAGGATACGGACTAGACCAACTTTCTTTAAAGATAACCGGGACTAATGTTCCAAATTTGAACAAATACTCAATAAATGTTCTTTTGACATAATGACTTTAACCCTGTCCTTCCTGCAACAAGCTATCATAGATACAAAAGAACTAGTCAAGAGTACAGAGGAGCAACTTCAAGCAATACTCTCACAAGAAGACTACGACAAACTATTGGAAAAACTGAGAACACATCTTGCAACCCAGTTCAAAGAAATTGAGGACACCAAACGGAATAAATTCCGCAGAGACACTGAAGACTACCGTCTGAGCAGAGTCTACCGATGGCCCGATACTCCTTCCACCAGCTCCAGATGGAGATCTTCCTCAACTGACTCCTCCAACTCAGGATCCAATCGAGACCCAAACTACCGATCAAGACAAACAGATTCTCGACCTCCAAGAACCCAAAAAAGACTTAATAAAACGAAAATTGCACTTTATACAATTTCGGCTGGAGTCTTTGTATCTACTATTGACAGGGGTATGAACCCTACTCCAGCAACCAATCCACCGTGTGCTACAAGGGCTCTGCTTGTAATTATTAAGAATCCCTAACCTGGTGAAGCACCGTGGCAAAAACATGACAAGTGAAACGCTTTCATTCCAAGATGATGAAATCAGCTCTATTCTATCAAAAGTCACCTTAACAAGTGATTTTTTACAAACGCCAAGTTCGGAGTTCAAGGCTAGAGACCTGGAAAGAGAATCTAGGAAACTTTTGAGCTTTGAATTACACAGCGTAACCATGGCCGAATATCTCAAAGTCAGACGTATACCCCGAGGACTGAGGATACGGACTAGACCAACTTTCTTTAAAGATAACCGGGACTATTGTTCCAAATTTGAACAAATACTCAATAAATGTTCTTTTGACATAATGACTTTAACCCTGTCCTTCCTGCAACAAGCTATCATAGATACAAAAGAACTAGTCAAGAGTACAGAGGAGCAACTTCAAGCAATACTCTCACAAGAAGACTACGACAAACTATTGGAAAAACTGAGAACACATCTTGCAACCCAGTTCAAAGAAATTGAGGACACCAAACGGAATAAATTCCGCAGAGACACTGAAGACTACCGTCTGAGCAGAGTCTACCGATGGCCCGATACTCCTTCCACCAGCTCCAGATGGAGATCTTCCTCAACTGACTCCTCCAACTCAGGATCCAATCGAGACCCAAACTACCGATCAAGACAAACAGATTCTCGACCTCCAAGAACCCAAAAAAGATCTAACAGAGGAGCGCATCCGCAAGGGATACAACCTACAACCGTGACTACAAGATCTCAGGTAAGGACACAATCACTAGTAGTCAATATATCTTCCCATTTACTCAGCCCGGCAGACATGACACTCCTAGAAAAAGGTCTATCCTTCTGTCCTTCTTATACACTAAATACTTTTCAACTGGAACTAGACCTACATAGATTCTTTAGACACATTAGATTGACAACCCATTTCAGCACAATAAAAGAGAAACTGGCTCCACAAAGTTCTAATACCCTAATCTCAGCCAAAGACCTATCACTAAGGAACAAAAGTTCTTACATGCCACCAAAAACCCAACCACCAGTGGAAACATTTATTTCACTGGTCCAAAAAGACATGTTTTCCTTCAGGAAAAGTATAGAAAAACAGGAATTGAAATACACCAGTAACCTTACTCAAGTAGACAAACAAGCTCTCAAAAACCTAACCAAACAAAAAAATCTGATTTTTAAACCAGCTGACAAAGGTGGGGCTCTAGTTATAATGGACAGAGATCACTACATAACAGAGATTTCAAGACAACTTAGTGACGAAAATATCTATGAAAAGCTCACCCACAACCCAACTGCAGATATAGCCCGTAAGATTCAGGACACACTTACCCTATACATCCAGAAGGGCACCATAGACCAAGAAACAGTAAATTTCCTGACTAACAGACACCTCATCATTCCTGTTCTTTATACCTTACCCAAAATCCATAAGAATCTGCTTAACCCACCCGGACGCCCCATTGTAGCCTCCACTGACTCCATCCTCTCTCCCCTATCCATTTTTTTAGAAAAAATACTGACCCCAGAAATCAAGAAAACTCCATCATTTTTACTAGACACATCCGCCTTTCTAGACACCCTTAAAAACCTTGGACCGATACAACAAGATACCATTTTCGTAACATGGGATGTATGTAGTCTATATTCCTCAATCCAGCACCAAAAAGGCCAGACAGCTGTTGACAAAATCCTCAAAAAAACAGATAAACATCCGAATATTATTTCCCTGTGTAATGATCTACTCTCCATAGTACTGCATCATAACTTTTTCCTATTCCAAGACCAATTCTATCTACAAAAACAGGGAACGGCAATGGGGTCCAACGTGGCACCCCCGTATGCCAACAGCTACATGGCAGATTTTGAGGAAACTCACATATACCCTGACAATACCTTCATTTCACACGTACAACTCTGGAAAAGATATATTGACGATATCTTCTGCATCTGGCAAGGCACGACCGATTCATTACTTGTTTTTCATGAATTTCTTAATCATATCACACCTGAACTTCAATTTACCATCCATTTTGATCCCACAACCATCAATTTCCTAGATACACTGGTAACCAAAAATCCACAAGGAAAGCTCACAACCGATCTATACAGAAAGCCAACAGACAGAAATAACCTATTACACTTCTCAAGTTTCCATCCTACCAATACAAAAAAATCACTTCCCATGTCACAATTCCAAAGGATTAATAGGATAGTACAGACAGAACCCACACAGTCTAAGAGGATTAAAGAGATGCAAGATCGTTTCAGAGAGAGAGGCTACCCTGCACATCTAATCAGTCAATCCATACATCCCCGCAACACTAATCGTCCACTAGGTAAACGCATACCATTTGTCCATACATATCATCCGAATGTTAGAAAAATGGAGAATAGCCTAAGATCGCATTGGCATCTCTTAGCCAAGGCCTATCCAGACATTGAAGAATTTAAAAATCCAGTCCTTATGTGCAACAGACGGCCGAAAAATCTACGTGACCTATTAGTCCGGGCAGATATTGGCTCAGCTACCAAGATATCCCGTCAGACATTCCTCAGGACCCCCAAAAAAGGTACATTCCCCTGTCACCACTGCATACAATGTTCTCATGTACAAAAAGGCAACAGTATATCACACCCATACACCGGAAAACAATTTCTAATAAATGATTTTTTCTCATGTGACTCAGATTTTGTCGTCTACACACTCAAGTGCCCATGTGGCCTCATTTATGTTGGCGAAACCACCCAAACCATCCGTAACAGAATATGCCAGCACAAATTATCCATACGCAAACCTAACCTGTTACTCTCTGTCCCATACCATTTCAATCAGGCATCCCATTCTATCTCTCAACTTAAATACCAAGTCATAGAACACATCCCAGCACCCAGAAGGGGCGGTGACAGAATAAAAATATTGAAACAAAGAGAAGCCTTTTGGATCCATAAGCTTGAAAGTATGGAGCCTCGGGGGCTTAACAGAGAATATGAGATACAAACCTTGTTATGATACACACACATGTCCGTAAATTAACCAATCTCCCTTTTTTTCTTCACAGGCCCATTGACTCTCCGGGATTACTCTAGTGCTGCAAATGTATCCTTTTATGTGGTTTGTTATTTTATGTCGTACGTATTGTTATACTATGTCACCATGTTAGCACATACAACGTTAAACGTGATTACCTTATAATCCTAATTCCTTTTTCACCATGTCAGCACAGTTTACGTTATATGTTATCACTGCCTTATATCTTTGTTCTCCTCAGACACTTCATTCCACATACGACCATTCAGCAAACATGATTCCCATTAGTTATTTTTCCACCATAATTACCATTTATTAAAATATCCCTCACCACTCGCTCAGACTATCGCCCCTCCCACTACCATTCTCCGACACATCTGATCCGCACTATAGTCACATACACCTTCTCATACATTGTAGAGACCACAGCCCCATGATTATACTTATTTTACTTAGAAATACTGAGTTCATTTCTATTTTCTGATTGCTCGATTCATAACAGTATATTCCCCATACACTTCCGGTCGTTGGAACGCAAACTTGCGTTCCACCGCGGAGCATCACACTAATCCATTCATTATACTTAGGCCTACTCCACATGCAAGTCTTCTATGTTATCTATAGTATTCATCATATCTTTCTATTCTATCTATTTATATCTATTACTACACTGCGTGCAGAATTATTAGGCAAATGAGTATTTTGACCACATCATCCTCTTTATGCATGTTGTCTTACTCCAAGCTGTATAGGCTCGAAAGCCTACTACCAATTAAGCATATTAGGTGAAGTGCATCTCTGTAATGAGAAGGGGTGTGGTCTAATGACATCAACACCCTATATTAGGTGTGCATAATTATTAGGCAACTTCCTTTCCTTTGGCAAAATGGGTCAAAAGAAGGACTTGACAGGCTCAGAAAAGTCAAAAATAGTGAGATATCTTGCAGAGGGATGCAGCACTCTTAAAATTGCAAAGCTTCTGAAGCGTGATCATCGAACAATCAAGCGTTTCATTCAAAATAGTCAACAGGGTCGCAAGAAGCGTGTGGAAAAACCAAGGCGCAAAATAACTGCCCATGAACTGAGAAAAGTCAAGCGTGCAGCTGCCAAGATGCCACTTGCCACCAGTTTGGCCATATTTCAGAGCTGCAACATCACTGGAGTGCCCAAAAGCACAAGGTGTGCAATACTCAGAGACATGGCCAAGGTAAGAAAGGCTGAAAGACGACCACCACTGAACAAGACACACAAGCTGAAACGTCAAGACTGGGCCAAGAAATATCTCAAGACTGATTTTTCTAAGGTTTTATGGACTGATGAAATGAGAGTGAGTCTTGATGGGCCAGATGGATGGGCCCGTGGCTGGATTGGTAAAGGGAAGAGAGCTCCAGTCCGACTCAGACGCCAGCAAGGTGGAGGTGGAGTACTGGTTTGGGCTGGTATCATCAAAGATGAGCTTGTGGGGCCTTTTCGGGTTGAGGATGGAGTCAAGCTCAACTCCCAGTCCTACTGCCAGTTTCTGGAAGACACCTTCTTCAAGCAGTGGTACAGGAAGAAGTCTGCATCCTTCAAGAAAAACATGATTTTCATGCAGGACAATGCTCCATCACACGCGTCCAAGTACTCCACAGCGTGGCTGGCAAGAAAGGGTATAAAAGAAGAAAATCTAATGACATGGCCTCCTTGTTCACCTGATCTGAACCCCATTGAGAACCTGTGGTCCATCATCAAATGTGAGATTTACAAGGAGGGAAAACAGTACACCTCTCTGAACAGTGTCTGGGAGGCTGTGGTTGCTGCTGCACGCAATGTTGATGGTGAACAGATCAAAACACTGACAGAATCCATGGATGGCAGGCTTTTGAGTGTCCTTGCAAAGAAAGGTGGCTATATTGGTCACTGATTTGTTTTTGTTTTGTTTTTGAATGTCAGAAATGTATATTTGTGAATGTTGAGATGTTATATTGGTTTCACTGGTAAAAATAAATAATTGAAATGGGTATATATTTGTTTTTTGTTAAGTTGCCCAATAATTATGCACAGTAATAGTCACCTGCACACACAGATATCCCCCTAAAATAGCTAAAACTAAAAACAAACTAAAAACTACTTCCAAAAATATTCAGCTTTGATATTAATTAGTTTTTTGGGTTCATTGAGAACATGGTTGTTGTTCAATAATAAAATTAATCCTCAAAAATACAACTTGCCTAATAATTCTGCACTCCCTGTATGTATCTGCGGGTCTGCCCTGTGTTCCACCTAGACACTTCCGGTCGGTGGAACGCAGGACGTCAGCAATATGCGTTCCAAGTGACGCACTTCCGGTTCGGGAAGCGCTTGCAATGCCGGAATGGCGTGCGGGTATTTATACCCCCACGCTAACGACCTCATACAGTGGGGGAAATAATTATTTGACCCCTCACTGATTTTGTAAGTTTGTCCAATGACAAAGAAATGAAAAGTCTCAGAACAGTATCATTTCAATGGTAGGTTTATTGTAACAGTGGCAGATAGCACATCAAAAGGAAAATCGAAAAAATAACTTTAAATAAAAGATAGCAACTGATTTGCATTTCATTGAGTGAAATAAGTATTTGAACCCTCTAACAAAAAAAGACTTAATACTTGGTGGAAAAACCCTTGTTTGCAAGCACAGAGGTCAAACGTTTCTTGTAATTGATGACCAAGTTTGCGCACATTTTAGGAGGAATGTTGGTCCACTCCTCTTTGCAGATCATCTCTAAATCCCTAAGGTTTCGAGGCTGTCTCTGTGCAACTCTGAGCTTGAGCTCCCTCCATAGGTTTTCGATTGGATTAAGGTCCGGAGACTGACTAGGCCACTCCATGACCTTAATGTGCTTCTTCTTGAGCCACTCCTTTGTTGCCTTTGCTGTATGTTTTGGGTCATTGTCGTGCTGGAACACCCATCCACGACCCATTTTCAGTTTCCTGGCAGAGGGAAGGAGGTTGTCGCTCAGGATTTCACGATACATGGCTCCGTCCATTTTCCCATTTATGCGAATAAGTTGTCCTGTGCCCTTAGCAGAAAAACACCCCCAAAGCAAAATGTTTCCACCCCCATGCTTGACGGTGGGGACGGTGTTTTGGGGGTCATAGGCAGCATTTTTCTTCCTCCAAACACAGCGAGTTGAGTTAATGCCAAAGAGCTCTATTTTGGTCTCATCAGACCACAGCACCTTCTCCCAGTCACTCTCTGAATCATTCAGGTGTTCATTGGCAAACTTCAGACGGGCCTGCACATGTGCCTTCTTGAGCAGGGGGACCTTGCGAGCCCTGCAGGATTTTAATCCATTGCGGTGTAATGTGTTTCCAATGGTTTTCTTGGTGACTGTGGTCCCTGCTAATTTGAGGTCATTAACTAACTCCTCCCGTGTAGTTCTAGGATGCTTTTTCACCTTTCTCAGAACCATTGACACCCCACGAGGTGAGATCTTGCGTGGAGCCCCAGAGCGAGGTCGATTGATGGTCATTTTGTGCTCCTTCCATTTTCGAACAATCGCACCAACAGTTGTCACCTTCTCTCCCAGCTTCTTGCTAATGGTTTTGTAGCCCATTCCAGCCTTGTGCAGGTCTACAATTTTGTCTCTGACATCCTTGGACAGCTCTTTGGTCTTTCCCATGTTGGAGAGTTTGGAGTCTGCTTGATTGATTGATTCTGTGGACAGGTGTCTTTTATACAGGTGACTAGTTAAGACAGGTGTCCTTAATGAGGGTGACTAATTGAGTAGAAGTGTCTAACCACTCTGTGGGAGCCAGAACTCTTAATGGTTGGTAGGGGTTCAAATACTTATTTCACTCAATGAAATGCAAATCAGTTGCTATCTTTTATTTAAAGTTATTTTTTCGATTTTCCTTTTGATGTGCTATCTGCCACTGTTACAATAAACCTACCATTGAAATGATACTGTTCTGAGACTTTTCATTTCTTTGTCATTGGACAAACTTACAAAATCAGTGAGGGGTCAAATAATTATTTCCCCCACTGTACATGGCGCCTTTCTTGCTGTCTGCGGTACAACCGCATGTTTATCCTTACACTGCGTCTTACCTGTTATCGTCGGTACCTCAAGCGGCACTAGGTAAGTTAGTCCTGAGAATCTGGACCACCATGCTCCTTGTTATTTATCAGAACTACTGATCATGACTACAATTTCTGATAACCTACTTCTTTGGTGACATATAGATTTGTACTATTACCTGATATCATACAGCTGTCCTATTGTTATTACTATCTTAACTGACCACAGATATACCCACCCCCTAGATGGTGACTACTATTGATTGTGTCCTTCCAGAACACAGCCCTCTCCAGGCTTGAACTTGAGCGACAAAACTTTATATGTTATGTAATTTTTGTATTTTGTTATGCTGACATAGCATTTCCATTTCTAGACTCTACCTTTTTAGTTGATGCGTTTGTAAACCTATACAAAAATGCGCATATGCATGAGAAACGGTCGCTTTCATGAATATTGATGTAAATACCAGATATATTTACTGTGTTTATTTTTCTTTTCTGCTACAGTCTGATGAAGGCACGATGTGCCGAAACGTCACTGACCTTGCCGTAGCAATCACCATTGTGTACTTAATAAAACGAAAATTGCACTTTATACAATTTCGGCTGGAGTCTTTGTATCTAAGATTAAAGAATACATTAATTTTAAATCTACGGGAGTAGTGTATGCCATACAATGCGGTTGCCCCAAAATCTACGTGGGTAAGACAACACAGGAACTGAGGAGGCATATCTCTAAACATCTCAGTACAATAAATACGACTGGCGATACACCCCTCTCAAGACATATACAAACCCAACACAACAGGAACACCCAGACCTTAAAAATATGGGGCATTCAAAAAGTGAAGCTAGGCCCAAGAATGGGGAACCTGGATAAAAGATTACAACAGGACTTCCGGTTCCGGCGCTGGGATGCGGGCGGCAGCGTGAAGGAGCTCCGGTGACTTCTCACCATATATTGAATCCCGCTCGTCAAAAATCGGCAATAGGGGGCTGAGACAGGTACGTCCTGGTCCCTGAACATCCAGAGTCCATAAGTTTATGGAACGCTACCTGCTACGGAGCGGCAAAAGGAGGATCTCCGGAGGACGGGGCAGAGTCATTGAGGACATGCTCGACAAGATGGCGGACTCGCGCCCTTCTACTCCATCTCCGCTGACACAAGTGCTGCTAGAAAGCGGTATGAGTGAAGAGCAAGTTACCCAGCCAAACCCCTCAATGGACATTGATTACAAAAAGTTGGCCAGAGAGGTGGCCAGACATTTAGCCCCCGATATAAGAGAAACACTCACCATAACTCTGTCTGCCTCGTTACAGCAGCTGCATGAGGCGGTCGCCCAGCATGATCTGAGACTGGAAGAACTTGTGCAGAGAGTGTCTAGGGCTGAAAATGAATCGGCTGCTTTTACTCAAAAAGTTAATGAGCTTTCAAAGCAGAATATGATTTTGTATGATCGGGTAGAGGACCTGGAAAATCGGTCCAGAAGGAGCAATTTGAGACTGTTGGGGCTACCTGAAAAGTTTAAACCTCAGACTCTGATGGATATATGTGAAAAAGAATTACCCAGGGCTCTGGGATTAGAAGGGCGCTGTAAAGTAGAAAGGGCCCACAGAATTGGTCCAGTACTAGAGGATCAGCAGAACCAGATGGGACCGTCTAGAAGTCAAGGTCCTAAACCACGTCAGGTTATTATGAAATTCCTGGACTATTGCGACAAGGAAGCCCTGCTGAGGGCATATAGGGCCAAGAAAGGTCCACTAAAGCTGCTGGGACACTCTGTATTACTTTTTGGTGACTACTCTGCAGCTGTGGCTAGGAAGAGGAGGGAGTTTAGTCACGTCTGCACTTTACTGCATCAAAAGGGACGCAGGTTTCAACTACAATACCCAGCAAAGTTAAGGGTGTTGCATCCTAATGGGTCAAGCACGATTTATCATGATCCGACGACAGCAGAAGAGTGGATTAAATCCATACAGAATCCAGGGGAGCCAGAGGGAGCAGACAAGAGGAGAGGAAGAAGCTCATCCAGAGTGGAGAACCCAAGAGATCGGGAACGGAGAAGGGAGAGAGGAGGAGAATATCCAGAGCCTGGGACTAGGGGACGAAGATCTTCAGACCGGAGAGAAGATCCCTACCCAGGGAGATGACCCACGTTTTCCATGTAATCAATAGGGGGTCTATAAGAGATCTCAAAATGCATGTGAGACTGGTATACCTGCTGGTTCAATATGGCAGCACTGTTCTGTCACTGCATATATGTTGAAGAGGGTTATGGTTATTCCCGCCAAGTTATGTTAATATTCTGTATTAAGTGCAGTGCTAATGAAATGTCATATGCGGGGTGCATGATACCAGATGCAGTATAGATGGATACGGGTAAAAGCCTAATATGTTTAACGGGGAGACCTCAAGAAGTTACAGTAGGAGTGTTATTTTTCCTAGATATCTTGGTGAGAGGCAGCCCGCAACCCAGAAAAAAAGGGAAGTTATTATAAGAATTAAAGAGGTTGTATTAGAGGAGTAGGAAGACAGAGAAGCTAAAAGTTTGTGACAGTGTTACACAAAATTGTTGGTAATCTAACATTTATCTGTTTGTTCGCAAGGGATCTCTCTGGGCGCTTTCGGTGAGTGACGTGGACCCCAGACTCGGTAGGTTGGAATAGCATATACATCTGCCAAACGTATATATAAAAAAAAAAAAAAAAAAGTCCAGGGGACTGACATGAAGGTGCTAACGTGGAATATCAAAGGTTTAAAATCACCCCAGAAAAGGTGGATGGTTTTACGACACCTTAAGAAACTTAAACCAGATGTGGTTTTCTTACAAGAGACCCATCTAGAGGCGCATGATTTTGACAGAATGAAAAAGTTATGGGTGGGTACAGTCATTGGGTCCCCGTCACTTAACCGAAAAGCGGGGGTAATAACGCTTATCAATAAGCAATTGAACTGCCAGATTATATCACAAACTACTGATTCACAGGGAAGATGGGTACATATTGTAATACAAGTGCAGAATACACAGTATAGTATGTATAATATATACTGCCCTAACACAGGGAATCCTGCCTTCCTAAAGGACCTAGAATTAAGACTGTTAGGAGACTCATGCATAAATAAGGTGGTTGGAGGTGATTTTAATGCGGTTCTAAATGGTGTAGTGGATAGGAAGAGAAATGAAGGAAAATTAGGAGGGGAGACTTCCCAAGATAAAGCGCTACAACAGTTGTTGGTGGGTGGTGGATTAGTAGATGTCTGGCGTCAAGCTCATCCTGAAAAGAGTAGTTTTACTTTCTATTCACACTCCCAAAACTCCTGGTCCCGCATAGATTATTTATTAGTGACCCACAACTTGGTACATAGGGTAGAATTATCAGATGTAGGAGACTTAGTAATCTCGGACCATGCACCGGTGACAGTAGTGGTGAGGGATGATTTCCCTAGAGGCCCTGACTTCATATGGAGATTCCCCTCGCAACTCTGCGCAAGAGAGGAGTTCTTGGAAAAGCTCTCTATTTGGTGGGAGGAATATAAAGCAGATAATGCGAATCATATTGACACACCAAATCTTTTCTGGAACGCTTCTAAAGTAGTGTTGAGAGGCAGAATCATGGGATACCTGACAGGTCTTAAAAAAAAGGCTCAAGCTCAGCTGGAAATGGCAAGCCAAAAAGTTAGGACGACCTATGCAGAGTTTAAGCAAGACCCCACAGATTCAAATAGGAAAAAATGGTTTGAGGAACGTCAAAGTTTTGAGCAGTGCATGAAAGAGAAAGAACTACTTCGTAGTTCTGAATTTGAGGCCAAGATGTTTAAATATGGCAACAAGTCAGGGAGACTTTTAGCCAATCTGGTGAAAGGATTGAGACAACCGCAGTATATAAACAGCTTGAAAAATTCTGTAGGGACCACTATACATAACCCGGCAAAAATTAATTCCATTTTGGGAGAATATTATGAAAAACTGTATAAAGATGGGGATAGGGTCGACTTAAGTAACACACTTCTTGACAAAAATAGATTACCTAAGATGACTGAGGAACAACGACATATCTTGAATGCAGAGGTCACAGTGACAGAATTGCAGGGGGTGATAAAGGGGCTAGGTAACTCTAAGGCTCCTGGACCTGACGGTTATACTGGAGAGTACTACAAAGCCTTATGTACTCAGCTATTGCCGGTGTTGATGGAGGTTTACAATGACGTATTTAGGGGCGTATCGGCCCTGGATGGAACTAACCTCTCCTACATCAAATTGTTACCCAAACCTGAGAAAGACCCTTTACTGCCGGGTTCATATAGACCCATTTCTCTGATATATGTGGACGCAAAGATTCTGTCCAAAATTATTGCAGACTGCTTGGCTAAAATGATGCCATCATTGGTAGGACAGGAGCAGGTGGGTTTCATCCAGGGCCGTGCAGCGGTGACAAACATTAGAACAGTTCTTACCGTTATGGATAGGGTGCAACATGATCCGGAGAAGGGAGAGACCCCAGCCATGCTCACATTAGATGCTGAAAAAGCGTTTGACAATGTCAGGTGGGCATAGCTGGAGGCGGTCCTGGATAAAATGGAGATTACAGGGGCCTTTAGGGGAGTCTTGACGCAGATGTACCACAGGCCGCAGGCAAGGGTCTATACGCAGGGCCACTTATCCAAACCATTCGACCTACAAAAGGGGACTCGGCAGGGGTGCCCTCTTTCCCCATTATTATTTAATCTGGCATTAGAGCCACTGGCTAGAGAGTTATGCAAGTCTGACCTATTTGAAGGGATTAAAGTCGGAAAGTCGCAAGTGAAAGCGGCATTGTTTGCCGACGATATTATTTTATTTATGTCAAAACCACAGGGACAAATAGATAATATCTTTAAAGCATTGGAGAGTTTCGGGAAATATTCTGGATACAAAGTGAACATGTCCAAATGTGAACTTCTACCGATAGGCCAAAAAAGCAGGTTGGAGGTAGATAAAAATACGGGCATAGTGGGCTCCTTGATAAAATCCCAAATCAAATACTTAGGTATAAAGATTGGACGGACGCCACATTCCATCTATCAATTAAATTACCCACCTTTGCTCAACAAAATTAAGGATGATTTAGTCAGATGGCAGAATCTACCATTATCTCTAATGGGGAGATGCCATTTAATCAAAATGCTAGCAGTATCCAAATTGATGTACCCACTCCAGACCATACCAGTACTCCTAAGACACATAGATGTGAGGAATTTGGAGGGATGTTTTATAAAATTCATTTGGAATGGTAAAAAACCAAGGGTCTCATTGAGGAAGCTGAAACTGCGAAGGGAATTTGGAGGGCTAAATGTGCCTGACATTAGGGGATATAATTTGGCCTGTTTAAGTAGACACCTATTGGACTGGTTCAATGAGACTTCCCATTACTCTAATTTAAGGTTAGAAAAGCAGTTGGCGGCACCATGGGATCTAAAGGCTTTGGTTCATACCAAACTATCTCAGTTGCCACGCCTAGCCAGATGTTCGTTAATATTACGGGATTCCATTATAGCGTGGAAAAATCTTAGAAGGGTATATAGATTGCCGTATCAGGTCTCGAAACACCTTCCTTTGCACAATAATCCAGCCTTTAAGCCAGGGCAGTCGGAGAGGTCGTTCCGGGGGTGGAAAGTCAAGGGTGTGAAGACGGTAGGCGATTTGTTTCATATTCAGGAGAATAGATGGGCGACTCTACAGGAACTAATAGATAAGTGGGGGCTGTCGGGATCTGATTTGTTCCCATATCTACAAGTCAAACACTATTGTAAGAGCCTGGCTACCAATATGGGTGGTGAATGGAGTAGAAATAAATTTGATACACTCATTACCTCTGGTAATAGACAATCCATATCGCTTTTGTATAGTAGTCTGCGGAGCCAATGGGAAGACACTTTTGCCAAAGGAGTTTTCGGGAGATGGGGGAACAAATTGGATCTGGAGGAGGTTTACCCAATCGTGAGAAATGGTATAGCAGCTTTACACAGGTCAGTGATGAATGAAACAATGAGGGAGACGCACTTTAAAATTATACACTATGCCTTATATGGTTTTGACATGCCATTCAATAGCGCAAAACCAGATAGGATTGTGGCATGTCCTAGATGTTCCACCCCCAAAACTGATCTGCTACATGGGCTGTGGAGCTGCACAAAATTAGAAGATTATTGGAATATGGTGAGAACGATCTTACGAAATGGCAGTAATTCTAAAGAGGAACTCGACATCCAAATAGTAATGCTGCATGCAAGAAAACAGGTGGAGTCTAATGAAGGTGAAAATGAAAATGGGCAGAATAAAGGCCTCACGGCAATGGGACATAGGATAGTTCTGGAAGCAAAGAGATGTTTGTTGTCGGCATGGCTTAAATCAGAGGTACCATCAAAGGCAGAATTTTTGAGACGTCTGAGGCATATGCTACACTTGGAATGGCTAGAAGCAATAGGTAGAAAGGAAGCGGCTGGGAAAAAATTGTACAGGATATGGAAAAAATTCATGTTAAACTTCATGGAGGAGGCAGAATCAGTTAGAATCATGAGACCGTTTGCCCTAACAGCTTGGTACCTGCAGGAAGACATCAAAGGACGGCTAGGTAGGCTTAAAGTATGTGATCGGTAGAGATATACATAGTAACATAGTAACATAGTAACATAGTAACATAGTACATAAGGCCGAAAAAAGACATTTGTCCATCCAGTTCGGCCTGTTATCCTGCAAGTTGATCCAGAGGAAGGCAAAAAACCCTGTGAGGTAGAAGCCAATATAAGACAGGACAAGTAAGAGGAGACAAAGGGGTATCAGGAAAAGAGTATTAATGTGATGACGAACAAGTTGGCGCTCAGAGAGATGTGTTTACCCTTGTCAGATATTCTTTGATCTGTTATTATTTGTTGGATTACATGGGGGGGGGGAGGGGTTTGGGAGGGAAAAAAAATAAATAAAAAATGCATAGTATTGTGTTGTCAGCTCTGAACTAGGATATGTCACCTAAAATGCATGATATAGAAGATTATGGAAATGTAATCTTTATTGTATGATGGATGATACTGTATTGATATCTTTTTATGATCATGACACAATACTAATAAACATCTTTATTAAAAAAAAAAAAGATTACAACAGGAGGAAACTCGATGGATATACCGTCTGGGCAGTTTAGCCCCTTACGGTTTAAATGAGGGCTTCACATATGCGTCGTTCCTCTGAAGATAGATTCCGGAAACTCTGGAATAAAAACTATAAACTAGAATAGAGATAAACTATCTATTGAACCAAGATATGAATAAGAGTGAAGGGGGTAAACCAGTGCTCTAAAAACCTGTCAAACAAACAAGAAAATCCACCTCAATACCTTCTATGACAAAGAACTTATAAGAATCCAAAATACTAATAAATATATATATATATATACTTACCAATCCATTAGCAGTTAAAATGGAAGGATGATATCTAGGACCACCTGGTAAAAAAGTACACGGACATCATAATGAGTAGGTATTAAGGGTCTATCATGAATTATAAGCGCATGAAATTATAGATAAGAGATATGGTAGAAAAATATTAACAACTGGTATATGCGCAATAGGAAATTAAAAATAAAATGAAAGCATCAGCAAATCCACAATAGTGGAGCCCATAGGGAAATATAGAAGATATAGGAAGCATACACCCGTTGACTAGTTGGAAACCAAGAACAAAGCGGACCCAGGAACAGGAGCCAGCTATATGGGGAATATGAGGCCATATAAAATTTCTACGCTATATGCAATTCCAGCAAAAACATCTGGCCCAGAATGCCCGTGTAGTTATACAATACTCCATCAAGCCCTGTCATATCACGCAAGCGCAGACCTCCCCCTGAGGTCATTGAGCCACCAGCCATTATCTAAGTGGCCAGACATGCACAATAGTGGATATGCCACCTAGCAAACTGCTAAGATCTGACGCACGCGCAAAAGATGATGAGAGTGGCTCCCTACTTCACGTAAGTGCAGAAAGAGAGGAATAATCCCCTGCAGACATGAGTGCTGAGATAAGCGCACCGGAGATATAGCACAATGCCAAATATCCAAATGAGGGGGTAATTATGCGCAGTGAAAGTCACGGAGCCCTCGGAATCTCCTAAGTCCCGACGCATGCGTAGAGGGTGAGAATGTGATCTCGCACAGTCACCTGACGCATGCGTAGATCGGTAAAGACTCCCTATTCAGCATCTAAGTGTTCAGGCATGCGCACTGAAGGCCAACACTTAGCCATTAACAATCTACAAGGCATAAGTACGCATGCATGGGAGACAGTGAGGAATTCAACTCTAACTAATAACGCATGCGCAGTAGTACCGATGACCGACATGAGTATTAAGTGCCTAGACATGCGCACTACAAACCATCTATCCCGATATGCAATAAGTGCGAACGCAAGCGCAGCAGCGAAGCCGATACCCATTGGATGATAGATGTGTGGGAGGTACCATCGGGGAGGAAGGTTCTAAGAAGTGGATTTAGATTGGTCGAAATACACAGGTAGTAACAAAAGCCAGTAGAATCATGACACTGAGAGGCAGGTTATAAAAGCCTGGTCCCGCCCCCTTCACAGTTGACTGCCCATACCCCTGAAGACACCAAGTCCTTGGCGAAACATGTCAGGGGGCAGACTGTAATTAATGCGTTTTAGCCAGCTAGCGTTCTGCCAAGCTTTGGCCAAGCAATGGGAATGAGCATATAGAGAGAGCTAGGAGGTGCACTCACTGATCTTAGGGTAGCGGACTGTGAATAAACAGCAGGCACCACACTGTACACGCCTGACACCGTGTGGAAACTGAAGAGACAATCAGGTAGATATTAGTGTAGTGCAGCCATCCAGCTAGCCACATTGCTATACTAGGCCATTTAAAGCGGCAGTGCAGACGCAGCGGATTATTTTAACCAAGTTAATTCAAGGTAGGAATTATTTTAGGGATAAGGAATAAATGTTATATTTTAAATACAAAGTAATAACACGTGTCAACCCAGAGACAATCACTGGTCCTAGTGACCAACTGTAAATAAATAGGTCAATGTGTCTCAGCACGTGTAAAGGGGTCAAATTGTAAAAAGTGCCAGTAAGAGTCATACGAGCCCGAATGTGCAGAGTACATCTGGATGAAGCGAGCGGTGGTTAGAGAGGCAGTGATGACGTGAGGTAGGCGGATCGCATGAAAGGGAGGGCGGCGATTTCAGCTCAGAAGGCGGCGCTGGGCACCTAAACGACATGGCTGCAGCTGGGCACCTTTCACCATGAGACGTCCCCTTGGACACATTTTTAAGTGATTGACAGATGATATAAACCGCTTTTTTAGGAATATAGAGCCACAGGGGCATTTGATAAACTCACTTTAGGATTCTGTGTTTTACAAGGGACATCGCCATATGTTTAGCTTATAAGGCTCATTTCTGATGACAGAATCCCTTTAACTCAGGTGAGAATGTTGACGAGCACAAGGCTGGAGATCATTATGTCAGGCTGATTGGGTTAAAATGGCAGACTTGACATGTTAAAAGGAGGGTGATGCTTGAAATCATTGTTCTTCCATTGTTAACCATGGTGACCTGCAAAGAAACGCGTGCAGCCATCATTGCGTTGCATAAAAATGGCTTCACAGGCAAGGATATTGTGACTACTAAGATTGCACTTCAATCAACCATTTATAGGATCATCAAGAACTTCAAGGAAAGAGGTTCAATTCTTGTTAAGAAGGCTTCAGGGCTTCCAAGAAAGTCCAGGATCGTCTCCTAAAGAGGATTCAGCTGCGGGATCGGAGTGCCACCAGTGCAGAGCTTGCTCAGGAATGGCAGCAGGCAGGTGTGAGCGCATCTGCACGCACAGTGAGGTGAAGACTTTTGGAAGATGGCCTGGTGTCAAGAAGGACAGCAAAGAAGCCACTTCTCTCCAAAGAAAACATCAGGGACAGATTGATCTTCTGCAGAAAGTTTGGTGAATGGACTACTGAGGACTGGGGCAAAGTCATATTCTCCGATGAAGCCTCTTTCTGATTGTTTGGGGCATCTGGAAAAAGGCTTGTCCAGAGAAGAAAAGGTGAGCTCTACCATCAGTCCTGTGTCATGCCAACAGTAAAGCATCCTGAGACCATTCATGTGTGGGGTTGCATCTCATCCAAGGGAATGGGCTCACTCACAATTTTGCCCAAAAACACAGCTATGAATAAAGAATGGTACCATGGTACATGGTGTCATGTAATTGTCGATAAAAGCCTTTGAAACGTATGAAGTGCGTGTAATTATGTTTCACTACATCACAGAAACAACTGAAACAAAGATCTAAAAGCAGTTTAGCAGCAAACTTTGTGAAAACTAATATTTGTGTCATTCTCAAAACTTTTGGCCACGACTGTAGGTCGGACAACCCAATGTCTAAGAGAAGGGATGAACGAACATCGTTCGAACATACGACGGAAAGTAGTAACACATAGTGTATCTCGTCATTTCTTACTGCAACACAACGGGGACTCATCCCTACTGAGAGTTACGCCACTCGAGTGGATCCCGCAATCCTACCAGACAGTATGAAGAAAAGAAATGTTTTGGATTTTTAAACTCAATACTCTCACCCCTTTTGGTCTTAATGAATCACTTGAACATATGGACTACTAAGGAGACTAATCTTTTGATTGTTTGTATTAGGCTACTACATACCCTATTAGAACATATATGCATGCACCAATGGATTCACTAGTGCTTCTTCAATTTCTCTGACAACGAGCGTACCCTCATGCCTAGTATGAACATAGACATTTGATCATGCACTTGGATATTGTTATTTTATGACAATTGAATCCAGTTCACTTTATTTTTATTCCGACACTTGTACATATTTGTTTTACCAGTCAAAGTTTATATATATTCTTTTTCACTATGTCTCTGGTGTACCCTGCACATTGGGGCTCGTATGACTTAGTACACGTTCATTTATTTATTATGATTATTTATTATGACTATTTTTATCTTTTTAACCTTATTTAGGCACTGTTATATTAATTTATTTTTACCATTACCATGTTTATCCCCCAACATCGGCTACAAGCTCTATCGTAGGGACGGGCTGCACCTCAATGGGGAAGGGGCAGCTGTGTTGGGGAGAAATATGGCTAGAAGGTTGGAGGAGTGTTTAAACTAGGGACTGGGTGGAAGGGAAATGACATTATAGGAGGGGAAGATAGTGCAGATAGAGACCGGGGGCAAGGAAGGGGGACAGGGGGAGAAATGGAAGGAGGGGCTAGAACAGTTCAGAAGGAAAGGTGTAGGGTAAAAAATATACATAAACCTCTCAAGTGTATGTATACTAATGCCAGAAGCCTGACTAATAAAACTGGGGAGCTGGAATTAGTGATGTGTGAGGAGAACTATGACATAGTGGGAATAACTGAGACATGGCTGGATGATAGCTATGACTGGGCAGTTAATGTATGTACAAGGTTACAGTATGTTTAGAAAGGGCAAAACCGGAGAGGAAGAGGGGTTTGCCTTTATGTAAAGTCTTGTCTAAAGCCCACACTCCATGAAGATATAAGTGAGGGACATGAACATGAGGAGTTACTGTCGGTAGAGATACATCGAGCTAAAAAACAATGATAAATTACTAATAGGAGTTTACTATAAACCACAGAGTCCACAGAAAATCTACTACTAAACGAGATAGACAAGGCGGCAAATCATAATGAGGTGGTTATTATGGGGGACTTCAACTACCCAGATATAGACTGGGAAACTGAAACCTGTATATCTCATAAATGAAACAGGTTCTTGGCAATAACCAAACACAATTACCTCTCCCAACTGGTTCAGGACCCGACTAGAGGGACTGCCATACTGGACTTAGTATTAACCAATAGGCCTGATAGAACAACAGACGTGCAGGTTGGGGGACACCTGGGAAATAGTGACCATAAAGTAACAACCTTCCAATTATCATTCAAAAGAGCGTTTCTACAGGGAGGGACAAAAATACCAAACTTCAAAAAAGCTAAATTTAGACAACTAAGAGAGGCCATAGGCCTAACTAACTGGGACAAAGTCCTTAAAAATAGAAATACAGCCACAAAATGGGATATCTTTAAAAGCATCCTAAAATCTCATTGTGAGAGGTACATACCGTATGGGAATAAAAGGTTAAGGAACAAAAAGAAACCAATGTGGATAAATAGAACTGTAAAGAAAGCAATAAATGACAAAAAGAAAGCATAGAAATCACTAAAACAGGAGGGTCTCATGGAAGCACTGAAAAACTATAAGGAAAAAAATAGAACATGTAAAAAACAAATAAAAGCGGCCAAACTAGAGACCGAGATATTAATTGCCAAAGAGAGTAAAACTAACCCTAATATGTTCTTCAATTATATAAATGTTAAAAAGTATAAATCTGAAGGTGTCGGCCCTTTAAAGAGTAATGAGAGGGGATTCGCAGAGAGCGACAAGGAGAAAGCAAAGCTGTTAAATATTTTTTTCTCCAATGTATTCACTGAGGAAAATAAACTGTCAGATGACATGCAGAATGTAAAAATAAATTCCCCATTAAAAGTGTCCTGTCTGACCCAGGAAGAAGTACATCAGCGACTTAAAAAGATTAAAATAGACAAATCGCCAGGACCGGATTGCATACACCCCCGTATCCTAAGGGAATTAAGTAATGTCATAGCCAGACCCTTATTTCTGATATTTGCGGACTCTATACTGACAGGGAATGTCCCACAGGATTGGTGCATGGCAAATGTGGTGCCAATATTCAAAAAGGTTCCAAAAACAGAGCCTGGAAACTATAGGCCGGTAAGTTTAACATCTGTTGTGGGTAAACTGTTTGAAGGTTTTCTAAGAGATGCTATCTTAGAGCATCTCAACGGAAATAAGCAAATAACGCCATTTCAGCATGGCTTCATGAGGGATTGGTCATGCCAAACTAATTTAATCAGTTTCTATGAGGAGGTAAGTTCTAGACTTGACAGCGGCGAATCAATGGATGTCGTATATCTGGACTTCTCCAAAGCATTTGACACTGTACCACATAAAAGGTTAGTATATAAAATGAGAATGCTCGGACTGGGAGAAAACGTCTGTATGTGGGTAAGTAACTGGCACAATGATAGAAAACAGAGGGTGGTTATTAACGGTACACACTCAGATTGGGTCACTGTCACTAGTGGGGTACCTCAGGGATCAGTATTATAGCCCTATTCTCTTCAATATATTTATTAATGATCTTGTAGAAGGCTTGCATAGTAAAGTATCAATTTTCGCAGATTACACTAAACTGTGTAAAGTAATTAACACTGAAGAGGACAGTATACTACTACAGAGGGATCTGGATAGATTGGAGGCTTGGGCAGATAAGTGGCAGATGAGGTTTGACACTGACATGTAAAGTTATGCACATGGGAAGGAATAATACAAGTCACCCCTACATACTAAATGGTAAAACACTCGGTAACACTGACATGGAAAAGGATCTAGGAATTTTAATAAACAGCAAACTAAGGGGCAAAAACCAGGGTCAGGTAGCTGCTGCCAAGGCCAATAAGATAATGGGTTGCATCAAAAGGGGCATAGATGCCCATGATAAGAACATAGTGCTACCACTTTACAAATCGCTAGTCAGACCACACATGGAGTACTGTGTACAGTTCTGGGCTCATGTAAACAAGGCAGACATAGCAGAGCTGGAGAGAGTCCAGAGGAGGGCAACTAAAAGTAATAACTGGAATGGGGCAACTTCAGTACCCTGAAAGATTATCAAAATTAGGGTTATTCACTTTAGAAAAAAGACGACTGAGGGGAGATCTAATTAATATGTATAAATATATCAGGGGTCAGTACAGAGATTTATCCCATCATCTACACTGCGTGCAGAATTATTAGGCAAATGAGTATTTTGACCACATCATCCTCTTTATGCATATTGTCTTACTCCAAGCTGTATAGGCTCGAAAGCCTACTACCAATTAAGCATATTAGGTGATGTGCATCTCTGTAATGAGAAGGGGTGTGGTCTAATGACATCAACACCCTATATTAGGTGTGCATAATTATTAGGCAACTTCCTTTCCTTTGGCAAAATGGGTCAAAAGAAGGACTTGACAGGCTCAGAAAAGTCAAAAATAGTGAGATATCTTGCAGAGGGATGCAGCACTCTTAAAATTGCAAAGCTTCTGAAGCGTGATCATCGAACAATCAAGCGTTTCATTCAGAATATTCAACAGGGTCGCAAGAAGCGAGTGGAAAAACCAAGGCGCAAAATAACTGCCCATGAACTGAGAAAAGTCAAGCGTGCAGCTGCCAAGATGCCACTTGCCACCAGTTTGGCCATATTTCAGAGCTGCAACATCACTGGAGTGCCCAAAAGCACAAGGTGTGCAATACTCAGAGACATGGCCAAGGTAAGAAAGGCTGAAAGACGACCACCACTGAACAAGACACACAAGCTGAAACGTCAAGACTGGGCCAAGAAATATCTCAAGACTGATTTTTCTAAGGTTTTATGGACTGATGAAATGAGAGTGAGTCTTGATGGGCCAGATGGATGGGCCCGTGGCTGGATTGGTAAAGGGCAGAGAGCTCCAGTCCGACTCAGACGCCAGCAAGGTGGAGGTGGAGTACTGGTTTGGGCTGGTATCATCAAAGATGAGCTTGTGGGGCCTTTTCGGGTTGAGGATGGAGTCAAGCTCAACTCCCAGTCCTACTGCCAGTTTCTGAAAGACACCTTCTTCAAGCAGTGGTACAGGAAGAAGTCTGCATCCTTCAAGAAAAACATGATTTTCATGCAGGACAATGCTCCATCACACGCGTCCAAGTACTCCACAGCGTGGCTGGCAAGAAAGGGTATAAAAGAAGAAAATCTAATCACATGGCCTCCTTGTTCACCTGATCTGAACCCCATTGAGAACCTGTGGTCCATCATCAAATGTGAGATTTACAAGGAGGGAAAACAGTACACCTCTCTGAACAGTGTCTGGGAGGCTGTGGTTGCTGCTGCACGCAATGTTGATGGTGAACAGATCAAAACACTGACAGAATCCATGGATGGCAGGCTTTTGAGTGTCCTTGCAAAGAAAGGTGGCTATATTGGTCACTGATTTGTTTTTGTTTTGTTTTTGAATGTCAGAAATGTATATTTGTGAATGTTGAGATGTTATATTGGTTTCACTGGTAAAAATAAATAATTGAAATGGGTATATATTTGTTTTTTGTTAAGTTGCCTAATAATTATGCACAGTAATAGTCACCTGCACACACAGATATCCCCCTAAAATAGCTAAAACTAAAAACAAACTAAAAACTACTTCCAAAAATATTCAGCTTTGATATTAATTAGTTTTTTGGGTTCATTGAGAACATGGTTGTTGTTCAATAATAAAATTAATCCTCAAAAATACAACTTGCCTAATAATTCTGCACTCCCTGTATTTATCCCCAGGACTGTGACTGTGACGAGGGGACATCCTCTGCGTCTGGAGGAAAGAAGGTTTGTACACAAACATAGAAGAGGATTCTTTACGGTAAGAGCAGTGAGACTATGGAACTCTCTGCCTGAGGAGGTGGTGATGGTGAGTACAATAAAGGAATTCAATAGGGGCCTGGATGTATTTCTGGAGCGTAATAATCTTACAGGCTATAGCTACTAGAGAGGGGTCGTTGATCCAGGTAGTTAGTCTGATTGCCTGATTGGAGTCGGGAAGGAATTTTGTGAGTCACGGCTGTATGTGAGTGAAAGGAATCCATGTTCTTTATTATGTCAAAATGAATTCTGCTTTTTGCTGAAGTTTTGTTTCTATGTTAGGTAGTAACTCTGATTGCTGTAAAACTAATAACTGTAAGGTTTCTATTCTCTGTAACCCTGAATCTTATCTCTTTGGCACTACTCCCGGACAATATTCCTAATATGGAAGTTCCGTTTTTGTTTCTATTTCTCTGAGCGTAGAATGAAACGTGGTAATATGATAGGTTAAATACATAACATACGATGATATGCTAATAAAGAGGGTAAAGCCCCCTCTATATAACCTGTGTGCATTAAAAATAAACCTCAGAGTGTTCATTCAGTACATCACTGTTGTGTCTTTTGTTACCTACTGAGTGAAGCGCTCTCCTGACGTCAGAAAGGGACTCAAACCAAGCCGATACTAGAAGTTTGGTGCCAGGGGTACCAAGTGGGACTCAGAGATTCCTATCAGTTTGGGGGCTCGCGTCCGGGGATCGAGAAGGTTTTCCTCGTGTTCTGTAAGGAAGGCATCTGTTATTGTCCTCTGGCCGATCCGAGGACCACGTCTCGATCTAGTAAGTAGAACCTACAACTTCTAGTATAATTACTGTATCAGGGATACAGGGTACAGACTCCGGGAGTCTGGGGGAGTGACCCGGGGACTCCGGGAGTCCGCCGTGAGGATCACTCAGAGAAGATATAGTGCGCACTACATAATATTGTCTCAGGGAGACAAGGATGGAGCTTGGTTTGACTCTTTTAACGTTGTTTTAAAGTATAAGATTATTAGAGTTGAGATAAGGATACTGATGTCCGGGTGGTAAGTGTACGGACTGAAGTTCACTATTTGCATAGAGTTTTAAGGACATTGCATTGTTGTTTTACTGTGTTGCGGAGGTCTGCAATACGCCCCACCCCCGGCTGGGAGCAATCCATTAACCCGCAGATAGGTGAACACAAGCGGCAGACCAAAGCAACAAATTATATGTTTGATGAAACACTCTGATATTTTCTGATCAGACCTGATTCCTTTGCCTAGTTGACAGCATTAATTTGTCGAATCCTTAACGCTTCAGTGCAGCCAGTCCTAGGAAAGTAGCATCATTAAAATATCAGACGGAATGGGGTCACAAGGGTCTAAAACAAATCATCCCAAACCTGAGACGGGAGAAACATGCAAAGTTTATGTTGCACGGTGTAGTCCCACAAATTACTTCCTATTTAACCCATGGGTGGATAACTTAGCTGGATGGACTGAGTTCATGCAAGCTGCTAGCCCCTTTTTCCCAGGGACGGCGATAATAGCCCGTACCACATGGACATGATAAAGGGTCTTTGTCTGGGAGACAAAGAAGCATGGCCACATTTTGACCATGACCCGTCCTAGGATATGGATTACATGATACAAAGGAGTAGGGAATCCTGCAGAGTAAGTGATGTTATATGTGTAATATTATTATAAAAGACAAAAATTGTTCAATAATTTTCTTTCCCCAGCAGTGTAAAGTGAGAATTCAGTTTTTAACAAGAATTATTATATATATACAACATTAACTAAGAACACCTCACATATAAAATGATTTGGGTTTAACAAAATGACTTTATGATTATAACATGTATATTGTCTTACAGCGACAGACCATCAGCAATTCTGGGTGTGGTGTGGAAAGCTGTGTTTGTCTGTGCTGCAAGTTTTGGGATGAAACAAAGACAATTGTGTGATTAGGTTGGAAGACAAATGATTCAGTGGAATGTGAATGGGTGTGGCTCTGAGTTGTAGTGGAGTTGAAAGTGTGAAAGAGCCCTAATGAATGCTTTAGGAGAGCTGTGTGTGCAATTCAGTTTTTATGTGTAAGGGTGTGGTTATGAGCTGTTTTGTGAAGATGAGTACATGAAATGTATATGAATGTGTATGGAGTACGATATTTGTTTTCATATAATATGCGCATTGAGAATTTTATTTTATTTTTCTTGGAAGTTTTGGGTTTTTATTGGTGCCAACAGCATTGATCAAGCTGTAAATTTTTTTTATTATTGAAGTCAATGAAAAGTTTTTATGGGCCTTTTGTGCGTTTATGTCTGTATTGTCAGATCTGTTTGTTTCAATGTTTGAAGTTATGTGTTACATGTTAAGTGTTGTGCTTCACATCAGAGCTCTGTTCTCACGGACAGAAGGTGGACCACAGCGTCCGACTAAAAGGGGTGGACTTAGATGACTGAGAGTAGGATTCATGGTAGATAGCAGTGCAACCTCAAGTGTGTTAAGTAAAGATTTGTTCATTAAGCTTGACTTACAAGTGTCAGCCAAAAATCAGGGCATAAGAGTACACTCAGATCTCATTCCAGTCTCTACACCAGTGCCACTGATTCTTGCAAACATACAGAACCACCCAGAACTTAACAACATTAACCCTGCATTATGGTCTTCAAATGAATATGACACAGGATTCATAGATTGCACACTTTACAAAGCTACTGTGAAACCAGGTGTCATTTCAGTGTTCCAGAAACAATACCTACTGCCAAAAGAGAAACTCGATGGACTTAGGCCAATGATAAAAGAATTCCTACAAAAGGGAATCCTGGAAGAGGTGATTTCACCCTACAGCACGCCCGTGAATCCAGTGACAAAGGCAGATGGTACTACCCGCTTTGTACAGGATTTAAGGGCCATCAACAACATCATTGTGCCTATAGCCCCTGTTGTACCTGATGTCACTCAATTACTATCTGCCATTCCAGCAGACGCTGTTTGGTTCAGTGTGATAGATCTGAAAAATGCATTCTTTTCTATCCCAGTTGACAAGAAGACCAGACTAATTTTTGCTTTTTCCTTTGACAGATGTCAACTGACCTTGGGCAGAAATGCCCTAGGGATGTGCTGATTCACCTGTAGTGTACAGCATAGTCCTCCAAGCCACGTTAAAACCATGGCACCCCCCCCAAGGTTCCGTGTTGTTGCAATACGTGGATGATTTACTGTTGTGCAGTATGTCAGTGGAGGCCAACATTGAGGATGGTATATCACTGTTACAATGGTTGTTTGAATGTGGACACAAAGTGTCATTAGGGAAAATGCAATGGTGTAAACAGCAAGTCGAATACTTGGGGTTTGTCCTGAAAAAGGTGGAAAGGAGGATCAGTCCAGGGAGAGTTCAGTCTGTAGCGGGATTGGTCACCCCGCACTCCAAGAAGGAAATGCTATCCTTCCTTGGAATGATAAACTACTGCAGACAATGGATCCCAGACTGTTCCTACTATGATAATATCTTGAGACAGGCAACACTGCAGGACAAACCTGATTTAATAAGATGGTCTTCAGAAATGTACAATGCATTTGATTATCTGAAATGTTCATTAATGTCAAGTCCAGGATTAGGCCTCCCTGACTACAAACTTCCACATGTTTGCACGACAAAATTGTAAAACCATGGCGGGTGTACTGACACAAGAACACGGAGGCAAGTTGCGTCCTTGTGTATTTTTCTCAAAGGTAATGCCCACCCCTGTTCAAGGGATGCCGGCATGTCTGTGTTCTCTTGCAGCCTGTGCTATGATGGTAGAGTTGGCAACTCCTTTCACAATGTGACGTTACACCATTTTTTGCACACTACACATGATGTTATAGGCCTACTCAAGGACATCCACACTCAACACAGCAGGCAGCTGAGCTCATTGCACTCACTAGAGCATGTATTCTACATACTGATAGATCTGTCACCATTTATACTGATAGTAGGTACGCACATGGGGTAGTGTGGGACCATGGTATGATTTGACAGAGGAGAGGATTCACGGCAGCAGATGGTAAGGATCATGTCTCACAGGGCAATGCGCTGGCAGATAAGGTGGCGAAACGAGTGGCCAAATGGAACCCCACAGGTCCATGTAACCATTCGGAGATGCCATGTTTGGCACCTCCAACCCCTGAGATGTCACAAATGCTTACTGATCTTCAAAGATATTCCACTGAACAGGAACAGCAAGACTGGTGTTATCCAGTATTGCAGAAAAATCCTAAAACAGGATTAGTCTGCAAAGAGGGGGTAGGATATAACAGTATTGAGAATCCTTACAGATACTCATGGGAAGGCCTTTCCCCACCCCCTGGGCAAGACGCCCAATGATAGTGCAGGAAGGTGATCTTGATTTAATAAGGGAAGAATATGTCACCAAATTGATACAGGTTCTTAATAAAACTGAGGAAAAAGTTGCTTGTAAGTCTCCCTCTCTTCCACAGGAACCCACCCACCCATACAGGGTGGGGGATGAGGTAGTGATCAAAACACTGAAGAAAGGAAAATCCCAAGGTGACTTCGCATATGGCCAACCCACTACCGTGGTCGCAGTAACCAGAACAGCCGTGCTGACTGAACAGTCTCCAACTTGGATCCACGCCACCCGAGTGAAGCTTGTGAGAACAAGAGAGGAGGCAGGAACGGAGGCAGACAGCCTTGGCCTTGAAGAAGGACAAGAGGTACTAACGGGGACAGACAGCCCTGACCTCCAACAAGGCCCAGAGGTACTAACGGGGGCAGACAGCCCTGACCTCCAACATGATGAGCTCCTCACCCCTTTCTGGGAAATGGTTGAATGTACTGACTAAGATTGCTTCGATAATCTTGTTGATTTTACCAATTAGTAGTAAGGGAGAAGTAGCCGCAACTAGCAAGGGCGGCGTCATCACCTTTTGGTATAATTCATCTAACACTCACGTAGCTACCTACACCTTTTGCCTTTGTGATATATTGAAAACATGTTCATATTATAACTATTGTTCCAACGACTATGTAGAAGGACAGGCCTATATATGTGTAACAGACTCATACTGGGGAAAAGGTTGTGGATACTGGGGATCAGTGGGATGGAATACAGGGACAGAATGGGGATATAAACCAGAAAGTGCCCTCAAAAGGAGGGATAAAAATTCTAAGTCCCTTTTGACTAGAATGACACTCCTTGAGAGAGGGACGTGTTATGTGGACACCTCCTCATTGAATTATTGCAAAAAAAGGTCAGCGGAAATGAAAATTGTATTGACAATAGACAACCCTGGTAAATATGATGAAGGAGATTATGTATTGGGATGGTACTTCCATAAAATGTGGGGAGCTGAGACTTCTCAGGTAACACAAATGTTCAAACTTAGAGATATGTATAAGTCTAAGGAATACCAACCCATCACAGGTGTCTCCAAAAACCCACTAGCCCCGCATATAGTTTCTCTAAAAAACCTAAGGGCCATATCTAATCCCACATATGAGGATACTTTGGCCATGGGGACGGGTTTTTCTGATGTTAATTTGTGGCTGGAGTGGATGAAATATAGTGCAGCCTCTGTGAATAAAAGTAACTGTTACATATGCGGTGCTGCCAAGCCACACCTAGGTACCGTACCCCTAGTGTTACCAGAAAGTGTTGAAGAATCTTTTTTGACTCTTTTTGTTAATATGTCTTATAACAACAGTGCATGTACAGAATGGAAATCAAAATACCCTCTTTTGTTAAAAAATCCTCGCCCAGGGGCAGGTATCCAGGTATATCCAGGTAACTACACATGTTACAAGGGGAGTACACATGGGAGGAATGTACAGAATTTCACCAAAGGTTATTGTCACAAATACAGCAATCTGAATATATCCCTCACTCAGAACCAAGTGTACTCCATAGGAGATGTGTACTGGATCTGTGGAGATGGAAAGATAAGATCCAGATTGGAAGGTGCCTGGAAAGGTGAATGTGCGCTTGCCAAAGCTATAATGAACATGCACATTTTTACTGAATCAGATATTATAGACAAAGGGGTGCTAAAGATAAACAAAAGAAGCAGCCCCCTTTCAAGTTTTGACCCCCATGTGTATATAGATGCAATAGGTGTTCCAAGAGGGGTCCCAGATGAGTTCAAAGCTAGAGATCAAGTAGCCGCCGGATTTGAATCAATATTTCCCATTATTACTGTGAATAAAAATGTTGATTGGATAAATTACATATACTACAATCAGCAAAGGTTTGTAAACTATACCAGAGATGCATTTCTAGGGGTAGCAGAAGAACTACAAGCAGACTCAATCATGACATTCCAGAATCGAATGGTGTTGGATATGATTCTCGCAGAGAAGGGCGGAGTGTGCCGAGTATTGATTGATCCAACCTCCTGCTGCACATACATACCAAATAATACTGGCCCCACTGGTAAGGTCACAATAGCTATAAAAAAGCTTGAAGATCTGTCAGTAGAACTGAAAAAGAACTCAGGTATAAATGATCCATGGGATCAATACTTTGGGTGGTTCACAAGTTGGAAACAAGGTCTCATGCAACTAGGGATTGTCATACTAATAGTAATTGTAGTAATAGGTGTAGTAGCATTATGTGTTATTCCTTGTGTGAGACGAATGCTAGAAAAAGGGCTCTCTAATATGTCATTATATCAGACTACTGTACCCCAGGAGGATCGAAGCCCAGATGGGTATAAGAATTACCTAATATCATATAGAGAGAAAAAGGACAAGAAAGGAAAGAACCATGTAGTGTGATCCACTAAAGGTTCTTAAGAGGGGATTTGAAAGGAATCCATGTTCTTTATTATGTCAAAATGAATTCTGCTTTTTGCTGAAGTTTTGTTTCTATGTTAGGTAGTGTTGTGGCAGGCCAAGGGTCAGCCACGTGATGATCGTTGCCTCATGTTCAGGTGAATGACGTCGACGGAGGAAAATTACAGAAGTCTGAGTTTAGTTCAAAACCTTGTCAGGATCCCAACATAAGATTTCCTGCAGCCTTTATTTATACACAGTTCAAAAGGGTGTAACCCCTCAAAGT